>NC_134469.1:82344149-82415767 GCF_964194025.1 Convolutriloba macropyga
TCCGACAACCCCGGGCGGAAAAAAATCCAGGTCCTAGAACCAAATGTAGTTTTTGCTCACAACTTTTGTAATTAAATCTAATTGTCAACTAATCAAATTAAATCTAATTAAATCAAATTGTCTCCAGCTACCTAATAGTACAAATTAATGTACAAATATATTTTTTATCTTGGAAGTTTCGTTTTTCTATAACGTTTGCTTTTTTGGTGTCTCGTTTGTTTTTTGATGGTACTTTCGTCTCCTAATTAATATTATAATTCCACCTAAGTTGCTGCTGTTCCTTATGATAGTTGTGTTTTGTATATTCAGATTTCACTAGAGATTCCTCCTGTTTAGAAACTTAGCTCATCTTACAATTAGTTATTCGGAAACTAAATTTCGAAATTTTTGTTTCAAGACTAAATTCATTTTTTACTTCGGATATATATAAATATATATATATATATATATATATATATATATATATATATGTATATATATATATATATATATATATATATATATTAGCGCAGCAGTACTTGACCCCTGGTGCAAATTAAATTTTGAATGGATGTTGCTCGCTTGTTTTGGCAATTTAACCTTCATTTTTCCTATTTGTTTTCTTGGTTCAGACTTGTCAAGATTTCGTTTTTCTTGGACTTAGATAGTTGTTCACCTTTATTCACCTATGAGCATGTTAGGTATGCGTTCTTTTTGATAAAGTAAAAACATAGCCAAAACCCACCTGAAAATCTAACGAAGGGTTATGATTCCCGGTTAATGCAATTTTGAGTCAAAACACAGTTCATTCCCTGCCTAAATTTTCACAACTAGAATGTCCGGCATAGGAGATAGAAGACGTGCTTTTGTTTCAAAGATTCAAGTATAGCCGAGAAAACCAGTCAATTAAAATAAAACTGATTGACGTTTTGATTTAGAACGTTTAAATATAGATTTAAAAAATTAGTATGGAAAAAAAAACTTTAATAAAACATTGAAACCTGAATTGATTTCTGACTCACTCACATATATTGATTACATTTATTTCAGTTATACACATACTTATTATTGCTACCACTTGTAATCATAAGCTTGCTTATTTTCTACCTAACTGTCAGTCAAATTAGAACAATCAATTCAAGTTTCAATTCAAATCTATGATTTATTTTTAAAAAAGGCTATCCCGAACGTGCATCTTTCGGTTCTGCGAAAAATATGAGCCAGTAAATGAACCAACCAGTGAGACAAGAAGCAGAAAGAGGCATGCTAATTTCACCCAGCTCACTAAGCTCTTTGACAAAGGGGACAAGCAAGGGACTCTCATAAGCTGCTTACTGCCTAAAAAATAATCGGATTCATAAACAATTTCTGAACTGTTGAAGATAATCTTTACAATACAGAATACGATCTGATTTCTTCTGAGCGGAGAAGCTATTAAAAGCTTTTAAAAACCTATTTCAAATTAGTAGAGCCACGGTAAACACAAAGATGGAAAAGAATCAGCGATTTTGGGATTCCAAAAACCGTTTTCAGAGACTTATCACAGCAGAAGCCAAAAACTGCAGAGCTGCCAGAACTACAGCTAAAGAAATTTGACGCTAATTTTGCTTAGTGTATTGATGTTTATTGACCATTTTTGACATAGCTGTAAACAGCAATGCAAACATATGTCAGATAGACAGCACTTCGTCTACTTGAAGGGCTGCTTTCATGGCCACCCTCCCGAGAGAATTATCCAAATTTTCTCAACAACATACAGCAACTACGAGACCGCAGCTAACTTTCCTGAGCAAAGGTACATTAGTAATCGCATTGTACTTCAAAACCATTAAAACCAGGGCTGTTGAATTCAAACTTATTAGGGATACGAGCAGTTACGAAAGCGCAGGCTGTATACTACATTCATTGAAATGACACATTCGACTTACGCAATTGGCCAGCAGGTTGACAATGACAGGTAAAATTCTTGTCGTCTTCTTGTAAGAAAACTCAATTTTGAATCAGAGAAAGAATGAAGCAAATGAAAAGAAAGCACAGATTGACTGGAATTACATGAACTGATGATTTCTCGGGACAACAAAGAGAAATCAATGTAAAGGTTGAAAGAATATTTTCGTCCGTAGCGAAAGCAATTCACTGGAAGCAATAAGAAATCGAAGCAAGCGTTAAAACTTCCATTTTTTCTGACCCAGAGCAAAAAGCGCTACGCGCCATGATCATGCATCAGGTTCAGGTCATTTTCAGCCAGAGATAGAAACGACCATATCCACAGCAAGTCAAGTCACAGTTGCTTCAGAGTCATTCATGAAACTTACCAATGCAGATCACAGTCCAGATGCAAAAGAGGCCAGAGAAATCATCATACAATTTTAAAGGCGGCTTTTAAAAATAAACAAGGAACACTTGCCCATATTTCAACTCAACGAGCAGCTCAATTTACTGTTTCACCTACGGGTAACATCCAAGATGTAAGTTTAGAGAGACAAACTTACAATCTAAGATTTTTTCCTGAATAAAGAACTCTCATCAATGATATCAACTGCAAACCTTAAAAAAACCAGGACCAGATCACTAGCCTTTAAAAGATTTGAAAAAATCATAGATTTAATCAAAAAAAGTCGTTGTATGATTTCAAAAAATCGTACAATTTAATCAAAAAACCAATTCCAGTCAACTATTCACTGAATTTCACAATAGTACTCGAAACTGGTTTAAACATCGACCAATTATTTCATGTAGAGCCAATGATGATGCCAATCATGCTCTCTCATACCACAATTAAGGTGACTTAATAATTCCAATCTTAGCAGTTGATCTTGTTTAGCAATTTGATATTGATATCTTACTAGACATCTCCGTATACACAAAGTTTATAAAAAAATGGATACTAAAACAAGGATTTGTAGGGAATGGACAGTTTCGGGAATTGGCTGGCCTGTACAGATTCACCAAAAACGGCTTCTCAAAAAATGAATCGGATATACATCTGTTTACTAATGAAAATCATTCATTTGCAACTTTTTTGAAACCAGGAGACAGTCCAGTACGTACTTGCTTAAGCAGTTTACATTCGAAACAAAACTGGATTGTGTAATCATTACGCAACACAACAGGTGAAAACAAAACTACGATTTTTTTTCCAGGCACCGAAAAAAGAGTTGTTTGAACAAAAGACTCGAGAACGGTTGATTGTTATAGGAGAATCATCGTCAAAAGCTCTCGCAAATTCCTTATCAATAAATATAATATTGCTTTCAAGCAAGACGCTGAAAATCAATATACCGATTGCGTCCAGGATTTGATTAACACTGGTCATCATCCCCCAAGGTGGTTACACGTTGCTCCCGGAAAACACTTTTGCTCAACAAAATGCAAAGCATTATCAACGCATCAGCGGTAACAACGATTGGAAAAACTCTAAACAGTTCTCATTGTGTTGTCTCTTAGCAGACGCCTGATTTTTCAAAGTAGAAAATTAAATTCATTCCAATGCACTGCTTTACGTGACACATTGCAAAAATTTTCTGACAAAAAAGTTTGGCCAAGAAGATCAAAGCTGTCGCCAGATGTTTTTTGACCCTGAAAATGGCAGCCCAACTTAAAAAAAAGAGAAGAGAGAAATCACATTATTTCGGGTATCCTGAAACTCATACCACGCTATTAGAGCAATAAGGGATATCGCAAAAGAACACAAACAGTTCAAAGCAATAACGAGTTTCTAAATTCAATCTACATGGATGATCATCTCTGCCGTGGTAGACGAAGTTTAAAACTATTCAGAGACATTACTACAACCACAAATTATATTGGAGTGTCCATTCGCGAGAAAGCAAACAATACAATTAAGATTTTGGAAGGAGATCCCACAGAAAACAATGATTAGCGTCTCGGTAAAAATGACGACAACACCAAAGCCCTTTGTCTCAACTGGCAGCCCAAAGCCGACAATTTTCTCATCAAAGCACCCCAAAAAAGAGTCCGAGAAAAAGCGCATTCCATTTCGCATAAATATGACTGAACTCAATGGAACAATTATTGATTGTCGATCAATTGAAATTGACAAACTTATGCAATGCAATTAGTTAAAAGAAGAGATGCCAACTTCAAGAAGGAAAAAGAAGTGAAGTCAGCATTTTGGATTCCTACTCAGGTAACCATTGTAATCTCCATACGTTCCCCGTCAATTCCAAGTAAATTTTGCTATTGTATTCCCAAAAACCATTAATTTTCCTTGAATATCTCTAAGTTATTATAATTTTTGCTTTTCAGATAACAATTTGACCCACCGTATTTTTCATATTTTACTGTCTTCTGATTCAACTCTCTTGTGGTTAAAGTTTTAAAATACTTTGCTTCATTTTCAGAAAAATTTGCAATTTTCAGAGACGCTTGAAATTTTTTGCTCCTGATCCTTTTTTTTCCATATTTTAAACTTTTTTTAAAATGTTAGAAGAAAATGTAAATCTGTCTTAAAAAATCATATGCCATTTTGCTCGGAGACTGCGTGCCTGATTTTTTGCATGTTTAATTTCCCCATAATCTTTTGTTTGCAACTTATCTTCATTGTCTTTAACGCGCTTCTTCTATGGCTCTTTGCTTAGTCATTTTGTCAATCAAGTGACTCTGAAAATATCAGAGCTGTGAAAATGTAATTTCTTTTACCAGTTTTTTTGAAGGTCTAACACTACTATTTTAAAAAAAACCAGATAGACAACCAGACTCTGTTGGTTTCTCCTTTTTCTTTTATTGAAGCTCGGGATTTGTCCGTTTGGTTTGTTTTCCGGTACAAAATTGCCTCTATATAACTCTTTCTCGGATTTTCCCCAAATGTTTAGGGAGGTCTTACAAACTTAAAAACAAATTTTATAACTTCAATTCTTATCAGTATATACTTAACTGTACAATGCCCAGCAAATGATTGGCAAAAACTGGAAATTTTTGTCGTCATAGTGCAATCACATTAGAAAAAATGCTCAACTGAGAGAAAAAAATCTTGGCTTCATTTCGATTTTTTGGAATGCATCAATGAAAAGAATTATTCTACTTTTAAGATGAAACATCATTATAAAGAAAAAGCATTAGGTTGACTGAAAAATTAGTCGATTTTCTGATGCCAAACTCGCTATTTTTCTGAAAAAACGAACTGTACGGTGAGAAGACATTTTATCAGAGACGTCTCGGTTTGAATTCAGGATAACTATAGATTTTTCAAAATTGATATCACTGTTTCCCAAAATTGTTTGAAAATTTTATTTCACAACTGTAAAAGCTTAAAGTGGGGTACAATTGGCTTTTGTTGGCATCTAACACACACTGTTTTGTTAAAAGGTATTTTATCCACACGTTTTTGCTAACAGAAACAATAGGCAAACGGTTAATTCTTCCTAATGGAAGACTAATAAAACGTTTCTTCGGTTCTCGCGAGAAACTTTTTTTCTTTTTTCATCTTTTTTTTAATTTAATTTTCAAAAGGTTAAATTTGAGAAATTTTTGGAAAAAACTTGACAAATGGAAAAAATTATTGTTGCGGAAAACATTTGTGCGATAGCATATTAGATAGAATGCTAGAAGGGTCGAATCTCATGAGCAAAATTTCAGTGCCAAGCAAAGAATTATGCTAGCCTTCTGGTCTTGTCAATGCCTGAATGGAACACAAAGTTTAAAACGGTGAATGATTAGTTTCAAGTGATGGCAAGTTATATATCAAAGCATCATTATTTTCACTATTATAAAATCAAAATCAAATTTTTTGTTTTGCTTATATTTACAATCTTTTTGAAAGCTCACACCTGTTTCAGAAAAGCGGTAAAATTCTCTGCCAGCCCCACTTGTTTTGTTAATTCACAACTCGTCTGATTTTTTAATTTGCACTTTATTTGCGTATGTCATATCAATTACAGATTGAAAACTTTATTGATTAAATTCTGGCAGCTTTTCATGCCTATTTTTCGTATTTTTTAAATTTTTTTAAAAATGTTAGAAGAAAGTGTAAATCTGTCTTAAGAAATCATATGACATTTTGCTCGGAGACTGCGTGCCTGATTTTTTGCATGTTTAATTTCCCCATAATCTTTTGTTTGTAACCTATCTTCATTGTCTTTAACGCGCTTCTTCTATGGCTCTTTGCTTAGTCATTTTGTCAATCAAGTGACTCTGAAAATATCAGAGCTGTGAAAATGTAATTTCTTTTACCAGTTTTTTTGAAGGTCTAACACTACTATTTTAAAAAAAAACCAGATAGACAACCAGACTCTGTTGGTTTCTCCTTTTTCTTTTATTGAAGCTCGGGATTTGTCCGTTTGGTTTGTTTTCCGGTACAAAATTGCCTCTATATAACTTTTTCTCGGATTTTCCCCAAATGTTTAGGGAGGTCTTACAAACTTAAAAACAAATTTTATAAATTCAATTCTTATCAGTATATACTTAATTGTACAATGCCCAGCAAATGATTGGCAAAAACTGGAAATTTTTGTCGTCATAGTGCAATCACATTAGAAAAAATGCTCAACTGAGAGAAAAAAATCTTGGCTTCATTTCGATTTTTTGGAATGCATCAATGAAAAGAATTATTCTACTTTTAAGATGAAACATCATTATAAAGAAAAAGCATTAGGTTGACTGAAAAATTAGTCGATTTTCTGATGCCAAACTCGCTATTTTTCTGAAAAAACGAACTGTACGGTGAGAAGACATTTTATCAGAGACGTCTCGGTTTGAATTCAGGATAACTATATATTTTTCAAAATTGATATCACTGTTTCCCAAAATTGTTTGAAAATTTTATTTCACAACTGTAAAAGCTTAAAGTGGGGTACAATTGGCTTTTGTTGGCATCTAACACACACTCTTTTGTTAAAAGGTATTTTATCCACACGTTTCTGCTAACAGAAACAATAGCAAACGGTTAATTCTTCCTAATGGAAGACTAATAAAACGTTTCTTCGGTTCTTGCGAGAAACTTTTTTTCTTTTTTCATCTTTTTTTTAATTTAATTTTCAAAAGGTTAAATTTGAAAAATTTTTGGAAAAAACTTGACAAATGGAAAAAATTTTTGTTGCGGAAAACATTTGTGCGATAGCATATTAGATAGAATGCTAGAATGGTCGAATCTCATGAGCAAAATTTCAGTGCCAAGCAAAGAATTATGCTAGCCTTCTGGTCTTGTCAAAGCCTGAATGGAACACAAAGTTTAAAACGGTGAATGATTAGTTTCAAGTGCTGGCAAGTTATATATCAAAGCATCATTATTTTCACTATCATAAAATCAAAATCAAATTTTTCGTTTTGCTTATATTTACAATCTTTTTGAAAGCTCACACCTGTTTCAGAAAAGCGGTAAAATTCTCTGCCAGCCCCACTTGTTTTATTAATTCGCAACTCGTCTGATTTTTTAATTTGCACTTTATTTGCGTATGTCATATCAATGACAGATTGAAAACTTTATTGATTAAATTCTGGCAGCTTTTCATGCCTATTTTTCGTATTTTTGACGATGGTCAGAGACACCTTACTGTGTTTTTTGGCACTACCTAACATTTTTTGCGTTTCCCTTCTATTTGCTTCTATATCTAGCAATCATTTTTATTAACACTGAGGTTAAGCAAAAATGTTGGCCTGAACTGTTATAAAAGAAATTCGTTCGATCGCAAATTTTCGGGAACCAGGAGGCATTGCAGCACTTTGGTCAGCAGTGTACATTTGAAACAAAACTGGATTGTGTTTATCAATACGAACCAGAACAACAGGCGAAAACAAAACTTTGTTTTTTGTCTACCTACAGAAAAAATGAAGCTCCGTTTAAACAGATCAAGAATCAAATCTCAAGTATCCTGAAGCTCATACCACGCTATAATCTAATAGCCCATCAGTTAAAAAGTGATTCAAAAACTATTTAACTTGTGAAGTAAAATCACAACTGTAGCATTTTAAAAATGGTATTTGATTGGATTTTGCTGGCGTCTAACCAACACACTTTTGTTAAAAAGTATTTTATCAACACGTTTTTGTTAACAGAAACAATATGCAACTTCAAAGGCTACAACGCTTCTTCGGTTCTCATTAGAAGTTTTTTTCTTTTTAAAAATTTTTTTTGCCTACTTAGTTTTCAAAAAGTTAATTTTTTTTATTTTTGAAGAGGCTTGACAAATGAAATGTCGGGGAACATTTTTCTGCGCTATCATTTTAAATAGAATGATAGAATGGTTTTTATGCTTTCAAATGCAAAGGGAAACTTCTATGCCACGCCGACAAATATGCGAGCATTTTTGGACTTTTCAAGGTCTGAAACACGTGGTTCGAAACGGTTATCGTTTAACTTGAGTTTATGGCAAATTATGTATCAAAGCCTTTTTTATGTTTACTAATAAAATATAAAACCAAAATCTTTCGGTTGTCTTGATTTTATATTATTTAGATGTTCATCATTTTTCGAGAAAAAAGGCAAGATTTTATGCCAGGCCCACACGTTTTGTTAATTCTTAGCCTTTTTGATTTTTCGAAGTTAAGCTTGACTTAGGATTGCGATATCGAATTTTAGATCAAATTAAGTCTGAAGAAATTTTTAACCGTTTTTTTCTGTTTTCTTAGTCTATTTGTGTGAAATGTGAGATTTTTTGGGGTTTTCAGAACAAAAAGACAAAAATTTCAGATTTGCCATGTTTGATTAATGGCTCATTCAGTTTCAGTTTGGCAAAAACTCACGAATATTGCAAAAATAATTCATCGAACTTTAAAACTTGTATGCGTATTTGCTTGCTCCTGAGGGGCAATTGAGAAGCAATTGAACAAGCATTAGAAGTGCACTAAGCATGTTTTTTTGCAACTGTTTGATTAGACCAAAAATTAAAATTTACGAAAATAACATCTTTTTAGATTCTTATCAGTCTCGTTATAAACTTTTCATCAAAAGCGTTCAGTCACCAATTACCAGATTAAGTTGCAATGGGTATCTTCAGAAACCTATTCCGCTTTTCTAAAGCACCCTTATTAAAATTTATCGAATCTGCATCTTATTTCAGCCTTCATTTTTATCATACATATTAAATGGTTCAAAAGTAATTTTGACGCTAAATTAGGAGCATTTTTTAAAGCTGGCAAAGTGCGCCTATCAGAAACAAGTAGCTTTAGGGGCTGACATTCCACTTCTTATTGGGAAAGAGAGAGCAAACTTTGTCAACAAAAGTTTTGTCTCAAAACACGGCAGGCGATAATTTCTTAATTCAAGAAACGATTTTCGACTTAGTTTTGAGGGCCTTTAGCTAGACAGAAATAAACTCTTCCTTAATGTTTACACTTTTCTATATTTGGTATATTTTTTATATTGTTTCTTCCTCCAATTGATGATAATTTGGTAATTTTACATAAAAAATCGAAGAAATTTGGATATCAAATATTCTGGCTGACTGTTATTTTTAGACTGGTTTTTTATAAGGTTTTTAATTGAATTTTTCTTTACTGAAACATACTTATTCTGGCAGACTTTGTCTTATAGAGCTAGTGATGCAAAAATTTTTGATGTATTTATGCTCTGAAAAATTTGAAAGCTTAAAATTTTGCTCCAAATTATGCTCTTATTTCTTAGCTCAAATCAATTTCTTAGTTCATTTTTTTTGCCATCTGATCTACGTTACCTGTTTTTTATCAACTCAAAAATCTTTTGGTGTTTTCACAAATACTACCCCATTACTTCTCAAAAGCATTTTTTTGCAATTGTTATCCATTTTTTCATTTCCCATAGTTAATTTGACGCTTCTTTTTTTCACTTAAATTTACCTTCGAGATCGCTTAAGCAGATCAATTTTCCAAAACAAAATTTTTTGCAAAGAATTGGACAGCAGCGGAGCCCAATGATAACAAATTTTTATATAAAATTTTAGTCTTCTATCCAAGTTTGTGATTTTCTCTTGCCTCATGTAAAATCAAAAACTCAGAAATTGTGTGATTTCATTTTACCGAGTTGCGCTATTATTATCGTTTGTTCCAACAGAGCTAATTTCATTTGTTGATAAAAATTTCTGTTGCTTTGGCACGATTTCGCAGGATATAATGTTTACTACTGAATGACATTTTTCTTTTTTTATACATTTTAAGCTACCGATTTTCAGAAAACGATTCTCGGCAGACTTGCGCAAGCATTCGAACAAATTTGTTTCCATTTTATATGTTTGAGATACAATTGAAATTTTTATTCAAAAAGTCTGTAAAAAATTGTTTCTGTTTTTAATAACCATTTTGAAAAACCTCAATGTTTTAAACAGTGTGTGTGGTGGGGACGCCTCACTGTAAGTTGAGCACAGTGACAAATATACATCTGCTGTGTGGTTAATCATTTGTTTTCAGTTCCATATGAAAGTCAAAAAATAAGCACGCAAAATTTTGAAGCTGTCTGAAAAGCTGGAAGTCACTATAGCAAAATTGTTTTTGTTTCAAAAAATCTAATATCGAAGGAATCTGCTGAGCTTCAAACACGCTTAAACTTTAAGAGCCGGTCACTTTAAATTGATGACTTAGATTATTAACTCTTTTCTCAAAATTGTTTTGAAATATTTGCCTGTTTGGCTTCTACTTCTTTTAATATTTGTTTCTTTGCGCATGATCATTTTATTGAGCTCTTTTGAAAATTTTTCGTGAATGTTTGGTTTAACAAAAAAAAATAATGTTTTTTTTTATCAAAATGAGGCAAACCAACTTCAAAAATTTAACTAGGTTCGCACTTTTGCTTTCAATTCTTTTTCTTAGGCTGAATATGTTTCCACAGATTTCAAAAGCATGTAACCTGTGCTTCTCAAGAGGTAGCTTGGGTCAACTAAAGATGATATGTTCAGAGCTCTATTACAGACTTTTTTTTAAGCTCTTATATTTTTTACCTTATTTTTTCCCAATGCTTTAATGACAACAAAAATGAGTTTTGAAATCAAATAGGCCAGGTGGTCAATTAAATGGTTCTGCCAGTTTTTTGTTTTCTGTTTCACATTTATTGCGTTTTGTTGATTGGCCCAGAATTTTCTTTTCGTTGGACCTGCTTCAGACTCTTTTCCGACATTATATTGTAGATGACTGGTTAGTTCGTTCGATAGGTTAAACGGATGCTGTTCAAATAAAGTTAAATTTTTTTCGCTTGGTAACTTTTTGCTTATATGAAATAATAAGAACAAAGATTACTGCATTAAATTTTAGTAGTGTCGTCTATTGATGAAGTATTTTGGTACGCATTTGGTACGTCATTATAAGTAGATGGTTTACATAATACGTACGTCATAATTTGTACGTGTGATGAAAACAATATCTAAAACAGGTTAAGTAAGAATTGACGGTCAATCAAACTGCCCTTAAAATGGTAAAAGTTCTCAATTTCTCTTAAAGTTTATGAACAAAGATTGGTTAAGCTGGTGAAGCAAAACTAAAATTTTGATGACACAAAAATTGGTACTTTTAATTTTTTTAAAACTTTGTTTTTTTACTTGTTTACATCAGTATCATAGCAACAGCTTTTCGTTATTATTTATTTAAAAAAATGAGGAGCTAAAAAATTCAATTCGTAATGAACATTTCCCGGAATATTTCGGTTTAACTGGAATGTTTTTTATTGTTCCAACCCCTCTTGAGGGGGGAGGAACTATATACTCAAATGGGTTTTTTTTTGTTCAGACAATTTTGGCTGATCGATATTTTTATCGTAGAGAAACGTGAGTGGTATTGTTAAAAAGCTGGCCCTGCGTAAAATTCGAAATTCAAAAGGTTTTTTCAATTTCAAACTTTTTGAGGAGTTAGGGAGGATTCAAGTTTTGTGTGAACACCGCATATTTGGCATGATTTGTTCACTTTTAGTGTAATTATTCTTTAAATTATCAATTTTTTATTAGAATATAAATTCGGAATTACATTTCCAGTCACAAAATGGATCAATTTTGTGTTCTTAATAGACCAAAAACAATAAAAAAGACTGGTTCTGGTCTCATAGGGAAGTTTACTATCAGAAAAATTCGAATTCTATTTGAGAGCTGTTTTTTTTTTTAGAAAACTTCATCTTTTTTGTTTCTTTTTAAGTCAACTAGAGACTAGTCACTTTTCATATCCAGGTTCCGCTAATGACAAATATTTTAAAAAGATTTTCTCAACTTTCGTTTTCTTCAGGGAGTTATCGAGGTTTAAACTTCTGAAAAAAGTAGAGTTAATTCACGTTGTTTTATTCACATGTTCCGAAATTTTTGCTTAATTTTACGTCAATTTTGCTAAAAATTGTTGAAGTTTTTTAAAGAATAGTGTCGTTGATTTTATTTTTAAGGACAAACAAGCCTTGTTGATAATTCTGATTTAATTTTTTGGTCAAAAACCCTGGATAAAAATTTCAAAATTCAGCCTTTTTCATCAAAAACAACACGAAATAAGCTACTTTAGTCCACTTTGACAAAACTTGCCGGCACTACACCCCCAAAACACACTAATACAATCTTTTTAGACTCAGAAAGGGGCTATTTCCACTTCATTTTCCGCTGAGAGTGCTCTGTAATTAAAACTTTGCCGTTTTTTGCTAGCTTTACTCGTTTATTATGAATAATGCAGAATTTTTTTTGAGTTTTCAACTAACAAATTATCTATATCTACAATATTCGAAAACTCAATAGTTCCTAATGAACAATAATAGCAGGACTAGTTTTAGGCCATACTTGGACTGTTACAATCCAAAAAGAATTCGGATTGCAATCAGTCGGTCTTTTTTTTGAAAAAAGACTTTTTTTATTAATAAACAACAGAACATATCAAATGAAAGCTCAGGAGTGATAGGTCCAATTGGCTTTCTAAGCAGCTCCACGCTAATGACTTTAGTTTTTACTTGAAAGTTTATGATCGTTTCGACTTTCAAAAATATTTGATTTTTAATTAAAAAATGGCTTAATGAACTTTTCCTCCTTTTTTTTTCTTAATTTGGTCAACTTGCGGCTTAGTGTCAGCAAGGAAAGAATGCCTCTTCATTCTACTGATTTAAAATTTATTATCGATTGCGTTTTTAAGCCTGAAGTTACTGTTTTCTGGCTTTGATAATACCAAATTTCAGATTTTTTTTTGTTTTTAGAAATTTAACAGTTTTTCACGTTTTCTAGTCACATTATCACATTACTGCCAGTTCTCATATCACATTATTAGCATTCAATTTGAAACATAGCTGAACATATTAAAATCCTTAAAGATATAGATTATCGTTTTAACGGCCTCGACCCTTCTTTCTTCAAAAAATTAATTGAATTTTTTAATTTTGTCTTTAACTGTCATTTTTACTTTGTCATTTCAGTTGCATGAAATTTCCTGCATAGTGATAAGTTTCAATGGCTTTTTATGGAAAAATAGATGAGCCGGTATTTTGATATTAGTAGATAGCTGATGGCTTTCATGTCTTTGAAAACAATCGTTTTCCAAAACTATAAATAAAAAAATTTTTAACTTCGCAAGTTTGTTAATTTATTTTTCTTTTTGTTACCTAATCTCGTTAATTACAGGTCAAATATGACATAATGGGTGTCAAGGTAAGGTGTCAAAAGGGATGATGTCCCAAAATCTTTTTATTACAGAATGCGTTGTGACCTTACTGACTTCGACACCGGTTTTTCACAAAAAATAGTAAATTAATTTGATTTTTGTCATGTTTGACAATCTTTTTGTAGGCGCAAGAATTATTCTGGAGAAATGCAGGTCTCAAAGAATTCCTTTGGATGAATAAACGACCTTATTTAAATATTTCATTTTGTAATTAATGTTTTTCATGACTTTGGATATAATTTTATTTCGAAAAAAAATCAATATTATTAGATACTTTTGACCTTTTCTCTTTTTTGTCTACTTTTTAGATAGTCTCACTAATAAATGGTCCAATACTACAATATCGGTGTTTGAACAAGGCGCAAACGAATATATTTTGAGGGCCGAAATATTGCTTGACGGTTTTGACAGCGTTTTCTGGCAAGTTTCAATTGAATTTTTGTTTGTTGTTTTTTGCTGTTCTTTTTAGCCGCTTAAAGAAATGAATAAGGACAGGTCCTAATGCCCCTCCATAGAAACATTAGTAATCGTAACCCTTTGGGATATTTTACTTGATTTATAATGGCTTTAATTACTTTGAAGTTGATTGTTTTAAAAAACTAAGCGAATATTTTAACTTTACTGTTTTTGTTCTTTTTTGTCTAATTGTTACTAAGCCTTTCTTTGGACCGGTTCATATCTTTTCTGGTGATTCATAAGTTATTTTGTTTAGTTTTAGGTTCATCTGACGGTATGTTAACTTTGTTACTAAATTTTGTTTTTTTTTAAGACGGACAAAAAGTTTTTGATGTAATTAATGTTTGTTGTTGTTGCTGTTTGATTTTATCACAGCAATTTAATGCTTCAATTTTTACTCCACTGATTTATTTGCTTTGGAGGCTATCTGATCGTTCATACACATATTTTTTGAAAAATACTTGGGCTTTTTTGGGTTTTTTGGGATTCCCAAAAAATAATTTTTGGGGTTTCTATCTGTTCCTCATTTGGTAGACAATTATGCCAAAATTGTGTATGAGCGGGTTCGGAACCTTATGTGCCATCGCACATTGCTGAGCCGCCTTGTTTAACATAAGTTATAGATCAGTTGCCAAATTAGTCATATCGTTTCAGTGATTCTGATGTGATGCATCGCAAGATTTTAACGTTATTTTTGGAATCATAAGATTTTTCTCAGATCTAATGTTTTTTATCTTAACTATAAAGTTCAACATGCTTTATTGACACAGAAAAGTTTTTGAGACCGAACACTCCATGTAGTCAAGCAAATGGCTCAGCAGGTACTTGGCTTTTTGCTTCAAGGTTGTTTGGGCAAGTTTTTTGTTTTAGTTTTACTTATTTTGTCAGTTTTTCAACATTTTGCCGTCTGCATTCTAATTTCATTCAACCAATTCTTTAAGAAAGACGCTGCTTATAAAAAAAGTGACAAAAATAAGATCAATTCTTTGTCTGCTTGTAAATTTTATACATCTAAATTCTTTTGGTCAAATAATATCATACCAATCTGTCGGAATGTAAGGGGACTCCGCATTTGTGAACAGAATGATAATACTACACACAAATAATATCTCTTTAGAACGCTTCACTGAAACCAGTACACGGTGAAAAAACTTGTTTTTGATTCTTCTATATTCTTGTTTCTGGATTGGTTTAGGATCAGTATGATAACGGGAAAAAATTAATCGTATTCACTTAATTTTAAAATTGCAGAAGCATACAAATACTGTTTTCTACAAGGATCATTTGTGAAAAGAACGTATTATCAAATCCAGTTAAATTTGAATTGAGAGTCAATCGAAACAAAGTTCATATCGATAAAGTTCTCAGGTTCTGATGAAACTTATGAATTAAGAACAGTTAAGCTGGTGAAGCAAAATTGAAGCCTTTGATGGCAAAAATGGAGTAACTGGTTTTTGTACGTTAGCATCATAGCAGCATCTTTTCATTGAAAGTTTTCAAAAATTAGATACAACTAAAATAAATTCATTCGTAAACCTTTACAAAAGACTTTGGTTTAATTGAAATGCTCCCTTTTTTATTTTTTATAAAACTAAACAAGGAGGCTCGCTATGCATATGATTTTCCGAACAGAGCTCATCTACATTTTTGCCTTAAATGTCAACCAAATGAAGAGAAAACAAAAATAGATGTTTGAGTTTAAAAAAATCGTTATAAAACCTAACTACTAAGTGAATTACATAATATCAGTCCTCATTACAGCGCTTACGAGATCTGTAATTGAAAAAACTGAGAGAAAATAAACAGCAAAATAAGCAAAAAAAGAATTTCACGACAAAAACTAAATACCTAATTTTAAAAGCACCTAGTAACAACGTCGAAATTTAATCGGATAAAACCTTAACTACACAAACTTAATCTTCCCAAATATACAGCAGATAGAAATTTTCCTTAATGAGACAGGGTAACAAGTCGACAAAAACGAGAAAAAATGAGGCGAAATTCAAAAATCAATCAACATTTTGTAAACAAAAAAAATTTCGAAAGTCTTAAAAACATTGACTGTTAACGAAAACATTTGCGAAAACACAAATTATTGAAGCCAATAGAACCATTAGCTTTTATCCGAATATAATGTATTCTTTTTTCAATCTTAGTTTATCCTTATTCAGCTAAAACTAGACTGAAAGATTAATGATTTTGGTCTAAATTTGAAAATCATTTATACTTGTTATTACCCGAATGTGCTATAAGAAAAGAAAACACAAATACAGCACTCACAAAAGGTTGCAAAAACGCGTATTGTCCAACAAACAAAATAACAAATACGACATAACAAAAGTAGTCATATTCAATTTTGAAATTCAAGGAATTGGATCGGACTTCTCAGTGATGAGAATATGTTAAATGTTGACGAAAACAACAGCATAAAATAAAAAGTATAAAAAAGCTTTAAAAAGGTCTATCATAAACTTGTAGAATATTGGCTTTTACTTAATTGCTTAGGGTGATGACTCACCCAACCCTCTACTACACGGTTATGCGACCGGTCAGCAAATTACGGCTACCTCAAAAAATAAAAAAACAGGCGAAAGCTGCAAATTCAAAAAAAATTGAGCAAGAAAAGTGTCAAAAACAATGAAAAATGAATTTTTCAGTAAATACTGTCCTATTTTTAACTATTTGTTTAGGGTAGAGGAGATTTTTTTTTAAATTTGAAATCAAAAAATCAACAAATGAACAAAAACATAAAAACGACGAAATTTTTGAGAAAACCCATAATATCAACGCCATTAAACTCAATAAGTTTCAGCGGAAGCCAATAATTTCGCTGAGTTATGCCTCAATGGGACAACAAGGATGTCTTTCATCCATAAGTCATCATTAACTCATTGCAATAAGTAACTGACTATGGGAACAACAATAATTAAAGACAAAAACCAAAAATTCAGTAGAAAAATGGGAGATGAAAGTGTCGGAGCCATTTAAAGCATAACCTTTTATCAAAAAAACTTTATCTATGGTCCATTAAGTCTTTTTTAAGCCAATGGGAGCTGTCAATATAGGATAATGTGAAAAGATTTTATCAAGAACCATTAATACAAAAGGATCCAAAAATTTTGTCTTTTTTTTTAAATCTTGTGGCATCGAGTTCTTAAAACCAATAGTTAGAAGATAGACGGCAATCCAAATTAAGGTTGGTTGCAGTAGAAATCAAAAGGATCCCGTTAATACTGAGACCGAATGACAGTTCACTAAAATAAATTTAAGATCGGTTAATGTTCAAAATTGCCTAATGTATTTTTAAAGCCTTAGCAGCCATTAAAATCAATAGCTTTCAACGGAAGTCAATAAAAACGCTCATTTGCGCTCCATGGGAGGAAAACAGTGTTGTTTTTGCACAAGTAATCAAAAGACATCGCAATAAGACTATTGACTATGAAAACAACATCAAATACAGGCAAAATCCAAACATTCAGTAGAAAAATGCGAAAAGAAAGTGTCGGAGCCATTTAAACCATAACCTTTTATCTGAAAACTTTATCTTTTATCCATTGAATGTTTTTTCTAAGCCAATTAGAGCTATCATTTTTAGGATAATGTGATAAGATTCCAACAGAAACCAAATATACAAAAATATCAAAAAAATTTTTTAAAATTTCTTTGAAATCTTGTGGCATTGAGGTCATAAAACTAATAGTTAGAAGATAAAACCGCAAAAATGCATAGTTTTGATTTCAGCAGAAAGGAACGGGGTCCTGTAATTACTGAGATTGACTTATAGTTCACAAAAATTAGTTTAATGTTGTTAATTGTTCAAAAAAATTTTCGAAAAATTATTATTAAAGACTTAACAGCCATTAGCTGTCAATTCAAAGCGTTGGATAGGATCACTTAATGATCTTTTTGAAACCTATTGCTTTTTTATTCAACTGGAGTGCGCCATAGGACTTCAAAAATTTGCTAAAACCTCAAAGAGAACATCAAAATTTCATTAAAAATACAAAACTCGGAGTCAAAGCCAAAAAAAACATGAGCAATTCCTTGAAAACGAATCTTTTGTTCTTTGGGCTTCATATAACTGCAAATGATATTTTCCATTAACGGAATCTGGATATGAAAAGTGACTAGTCTCTAGTTGACTTGAAAAGAAACAAAAAAGATGAAGTTTTCTAAAAAAAAACAGCTCTCAAATAGAATTCGAATTTTTTTGATAGTAAACTTCCCTATGAGACCAGAACCAGTCTTTTTTATTGTTTTTGGTCTATTAAGAACACAAAATTGATCCATTTTGTGACTGGAAATGTAATTCCGAATTTTTATTCTAATAAAAAATTGATAATTTAAAGAATAATTACACTAAAAGTGAACAATCATGCCAAATATGCGTTGTTCACACAAAACTTGAATCCTCCATAACTCCTCAAAAAGTTCAAAATTGAAAAAAGTCTTTTTAATTTCGAATTTTACGCAGGGCCAGCTTTTTAACAATGCTAACAATGCCACTCACGCTTCTCTACGATAAAAATATCGATCGGCCAAAATTGTCTGAACAAAAAAAACCCATTTGAGTATATAGTTCCTCCCCCCTCAAGAGGGTCGGAACAATTATAGAACAGTTTGCATTTCAGTTTTATCATTTCAGAAACTGTCATAAGACGCATCGTTAGTTTTCAAATTCAACACAAAGGAAAATGAGAGCCTTGTTGTTTGCTATAGCATATATATTTAAACCCGGTTTAATCTGGACTATAATGCCTACAATTTCTATGCTAAGTAAAAGTCAGTGAAGCAAATCAAATGGCTGGCTTTTTGAAAATAGAAAACATGCAAATTTTGCAGAACAATTTTCCTATTCATCTATGAATTCGTTTTGATTTGAGTTTTAATGTCTGAATTTTAAATGAGTTCTTTTAGATTTTTTGTTTTTAGATTTTAGATTTTTAATTTTCAATTTTTTAATTTGATTTTTAGTTTTACTGTTCAACTTTTTTTGAGTTTAAAATTTTAGTTATAATTTTATGCAAAATGTGCAGTTTTCATTCAAACCATTGAAAAATGATTAGTAACTTCAAACAAAAATGCAAGATCGATTTTAACTTCTGTCAATTTGAAAACTTTACATGTATGCATTATAAGTCCTATATTTAAGGAGATACTAAAAAATTTGCAAAATTGCGATTTTCTTCTGCTGTTCAAGAAGTTTTGGGGAAAATTAAAAAGTTTTGGTTGGTGGGGTTTGTGGGGTTTATGTCCCATTGGAATCAGGTGTGGGTTATTTTCGTGAGGTTTTTTCTTGAAACCCGTCTTGAAAAAGGGTATAGGAAACAATCTTTTAGTTGGTATAGGAAACATCTTTTAGTTGGTATCGTAAAAATAGCACCGAGTTATCGTTTTAAAGGTGATCTAACAAGCGCCGGCCCCGATTTCAAGACCATTTTCAGTTCTCAAAAATAGAAGTTCAAACCAAGTCAACGTGTTTGTATACCATCTAAGCTGATGGATAACCTTTTCGACATTTCACTCAATGTTGTTTAGATTGTTGACCTCTTTTCGATATGACTTATTCGTGAATCTGTTTGTGATAAGTAAACTTGCATGTGATTAAAATTGTTGGTTTGGGTGTTAATTAATTAAAACTGTGAC
This sequence comes from Convolutriloba macropyga, assembly GCF_964194025.1. Lineage (NCBI taxonomy): Eukaryota > Metazoa > Xenacoelomorpha > Acoela > Convolutidae > Convolutriloba > Convolutriloba macropyga. The sequence continues at coordinate 82,363,764 of NC_134469.1, forward strand.
AATGTTTCAATCTGCGATTGAGCAGTTTTATGAATACACTTTTGTGCTTTCTTTGTTTGATTTGGGCAACTTTTGTTTGGTCTTTAGCCCAAAATTGACGGGAGCATAGTTTGCCCAGTGTAATAATTAGAATGGGATTAGCAAATAAGGATATAGATTCCTTGTTTACAAATTTTGTATACTTCAAAATGGTTTATTGTTATCACTTGACAAACCTTGTCAGAATGGAAATTGATTGAAAAACAAGTTATAATTCATAACTTAAACTTGTTGATCAGGTGTTGAGAGTTTATTTGTTTCTTGAAAGTGAAACTTTTAATCGATCACAAACAAAATTAGGGATAACAAAATCAGAATAAAATTTTGTAATCACATAACCCATCTCATCTTTTTATCATAATTGAAAGTTAGTCCCGATAAGGTGCTGATGACCATAATTACCGTTTCCAGACTCAAGTACCGTTTAGTTTACCCTTGTTATTGTTTATCATTCACTCCTTTTTACTCCCTTAAAAATATCATTTCTAGTTACTAGTTAAAAAAGACCGAAAAGAAATTAACCGAATGTTTTTTATCTAAATATTACAAATATTTCACAAATTACTTTATTTCAAACTATGCAAAATATCAATTAGCTGAACTCGTGCAAAATTGATTTAAAACTCTCCACAGCTTAGTTAAAGACAAACTGGTTCCATCGACACATCGCAACCCCCCCCCCCCCCCCCCCTCTCCGATGTGATTTGGGGTAACCGCTGGCCCAGCACGCGTTCTCTTCTGTTTATTGTTTACAAAGTTTATTCAGCACCAAATGTTGGATTATTCTAAACGGGCTTTGTCAACAAATTAGAGATAATTAATAGAACCAAATTACTCCGATTGTTAACTTAATCGTGGCCACACAAGCCGGCAGCATCGCTCTTTTTCTAGCCAAATATTTGTTCAGCAATTGAGCGATTTTCAACTTCAGAAAATAAATCTTCTAACAACTCTCGACCACCGCCGCCACCGCATTCTGGCCATAACTTCTGAATTTGTTCAAACTTGCGGACAAAATTGCTGAAAATTATCATCAGTCACAATAGTGATTCACATTCCGCGAGCTTAAAGTTTAAGACATTTAGACCCCCCAACTTACAAAAACAACAAATAGTCTAAAAACCGTCAACAAAACGAATTTAAAAACAAGTTGGATCAGGCTTAGATTCGCTACAATATTACAACTGACAAAATTAATTAACTGAGCAAGTTTAGCAAGTTGTTTTAATTTCTAACTCTGTTATCTAGAGCAAGTTTCGAATCGAGTGCAAAGGATCCTGCCACTGGAACTTGATTCTTTCTGTGTACATCAGCTGACTAATTAATTACCAAAGCACAAGTTTCATCTGATAGCTAAGATGCTTGTTATCAGCACCTGAACAATATAAATAACTTGTCTATTATTGGTATTACTAACCTGCTAGTTAGTTAGTTAGGGTAGTTAGCTCCCTTGGGTCGCCTTGCCTTCGCTTGCCTCCTCCCGCCCGTTACTGAGATAGATTACAGCCCTTTTGATTCTGATTAGCCACTTTTGAGCACGAGAGCGCTACCGTTTACTTTGGACAAACCTCTCATTCTGTACCCCTATAAAGAGCATCCGCTATTTTGTCTGGCGTTTATTAGCTCAAACTCAAATTGTCAACTCTAAATTGAAATTGCTTTTAACTCTGTATGTACTCTCTAATCGTAATTTGGATCAAATTATTTGTTTTGGTAGTACCCACTAAATTTGAAATATTTTACTTTGCTCATTTTATCCAGAAATTCACCCACTAATTTATCCATTCTCGAACTTTACATTCATTCAATTACATAATCTCTTGCTGTGCCTTCTTGTTTGAGGGTTTCATTTTTATTTTAATCTATCGTGACTTACCGGGTTCTAGTTAAGTCCTCTGGGCCTTAATAGCTATCTGATTAAGTTCAGCATTACGGCGCGTAAAATTATAGCTTCAGAAATTATCTACTGACGAAGAGGCACCGCGCGTTAGTTTATAAATTAGTGAAAAAACTGCGCTACATTTTTTCAACTTTGACCTGATTTGAGGCAAAAGTCAAAGTTGACTTCTTAATAGTTTCTACGCGAATAGGTTCATTTGATCATTCACTTTTCTTTCTTTCAGTGCTTAGTGGGCAATAAAGAAAGCCCGCTCTAAATCAAATCAGTGCAGTAACCAGAGGTCAAATAACTCCCGATTTTCAGGCAGTTCACTTTATCTAAATTGCCTGATTAAAATTAACTGCACTCTTTTAAAGTTCCCGCCTCTCTAAAACAGTTTATTCTATTCAATTTTCTTCAATTGCTGTGCGATCATAATTTTAGCAACAGCTTGATCTGAATAAAAATTATATCAAGGTTTATGTCTCAACTACCACTTGGATTTCCGCACCCCACATCTGACCCGGAACGGCTTTTCCGACCCTGGGAATTTTCCTCATCACTTTTCCCTATTACGAATACTTCAGTATTTGCCAGTGTAGGCCAGGGGTACCCGATGCTGCACCGGGACACCGACAACTCAGTTCTCGCAGCTGTAGGCAGGGAGCTTGTTGAACGCGGATTCCTCCAATCCACCCACCCACACCAAGTGGATTGCGCCGAAGGTGGAGTCCGATGTCAAGATGACGAGCATTCGAATGACATCAGCCCCCGATCAGCTTTCAAATCGGAGGATATGCAACCGTCGGAGTTACGGTCGGTAGACTGGGACGAACCCAGGGCGAAAGTCCTCCGAGCGTCGCCCAATGATTGCTCGGTTTCCCTTCAAGTCTTAACGAATGAATCATCAATCAATTCTCAACACATGGAGTCTCCTGAAATTTCTCACAACTTGTGGTTAGTACGTTTTGCTTAGAAAACTTAAAGGAAAAGTACCAGCCTTTATAGCGACCTTTGAGCTTTCAATTTCAAAAGAGTTTATTTTAAAGTATAGAAGTCAATGTTAAGCAGACTTTTGATGATACAAAGGTGGATCATAGACATTTTAACTCGGTTCGCCACTGCTTTCAACCGTGTCTTTGTTTGCGACCAAAACCCAAAAAAGCGCGAAAACTTCAGGTGCGAAAGTGGGAAGTTAAACAAGTGTGTGATCTAAAGTTTGGAAAATTGACTAAAGTTATCCTTGCTACTGTAAATTGGTTACATAATTGAGCTAGCAGTTTTAAAAGTGATGTTGAGACGACGTGTTACATTTAGTTCTCCGACGTCAATTTCTGAAGTCGCAGAAGAACCCCTGGATCTGAGTGGAAAGGAGGAGGAGGAAATTAATAGCGGTGGAGTTACAAAGGAGGACCTGCCTCCACCCCCACCCTTAATTCCCGTGGAAAGCGTTGAGAAAACTGCACCTGGAAGCAAGATGATGTCGCAAAGCTCAAAACGGGAACAGTTACGATCGAACTATCAAGTGCCCTCCAGTACCCGAATTCAAAAGAGTACGGATATCGGGCGGATATCTTTCGGTGCACCGCAACAACTTTCACCCCCTCAGATGGGCCATGCCTTGGGTCAGCAATACACTCCATTTGCATCATCATATTTACCACCCGTGTTACCTGTCAACCCACTTAGCCCACTTTTGGCGATGAATCCCGTTGGCTGGGGAAGCGCCGAATCGCAAGTTGCGGCCGCCACCAACGCTTTGTTTTTGCAGTCGAGGCTAACGGCTGCGGCTGTGCGCGACAACTTGATTCTGCAACATCAGCAACAGACCTCGAGGGCAGCCCAACAACACCTTGCTGAGTATGCTGCTATTCATCAACAGAACCAGCTACGACAACAGCGCCTGGTTTTGCAACAAATACAACAGGAGCAACAGAAACAATTGCAACGACAGAAGGAGAAAAAATTCGAGCAGCAGCTTATGGCTTTCAGCGGCACACAGAAACGAAATCAGTGGAATTCGATATCAGCAAGATATAGTGACCCGGGTCAGTCTAATTCTGACTCGCCTCAAACGCGAGTTTCAAGGACGTCCGCATTAACGAGTCACCGAATAATGGATCAAGTCACACCCGTGAGGAAGTTTGTGTTTCCAACACTAAATGAGCAAATCGAAGCTGGAAGTCCCTTGCCTCTGAAAAGGTAAAAAAGTTCATTCTAATTTTGTTGCTCAACTATAAAAATTAAAAGAATCTATAATCTGAATGTAGGAGGGATGTTTTAGGCATCGTCTCAGTTCGCCACCACGATTCTGTTCCCCAGAAACTTTCGGATCTCCCTTAGATAATGGCTCCAAAAACTCACCTAGAACAGAAAACAAGGGTACCTGCGATTATATCAAGTCACCGACAGTTCCCGTACAAGCAACTTTGCAGAGCATTGAAAAGGAACAAGACGGTCATAAAGATAGTGAAATTAAGACCGAAAAGTTGTCCGATATGGAAAGTCAGGAATCGGACGAGACAAAAGATTTCGAGGAGTGTTCGCAGAGCAGTTTTGAGCAAGTCATAGCTTCTGGCACATGCTCTCCAAACCCTGGGATAGAGGTCGATCGCATGGACGATAGCCCGGGCCCCTTGTCTGTCAATGATGACAGCCCGAAAAATGGCACCAATAATTTTGGTGTCTCTAAAGCTGATCAAAAGCAGCCGCACCATCATCACCATCAGCAGCAGTCTTCCCCGCCCCAGTACCAATGCACTTATTGTCCCAAGTCATTCCCAAGGGAGAAGACGCTTCAGACGCACCTGCGTGTTCACACAAGTTAGTTCCCCCCCTCCCTCCCTCCCTCCCTCCCTCCCTCCCTCCCCGACCCCCCCCCCCCCCCCTACCAAAACTCAGAAATTATAGCCCCCCATGCGGTATCATGGCTATACGCTCTAGGCCACATTAAGCTCGGGGGGGGGGAGTGGGGGGGGCTATAATGGGAAAGATCCTAATCTGGTTTCATCGCGGATATTCCGTAAAAACACGTAAAACTTATTTTTGAAGTTACTCGAAGAAAAAATTTCTCTAACTATTCCTCCTTCTCAAATTTTCTTCTTAAATGTCGCCGAATTTTCCGGTCGTCTTAGCTTTTGAAAATCAACTTTGAATTCATTTGAACTAAATTTGTAACGTTTAATTGGTTTATTTGGTTCGAATTTAAGTTCTGTTCATTTGCTCTTTATTTTTGAGGGAACTATTTTGAGCGCTTCCACAGAGCGGAAACGAGCATTTTAGTTCAAGAACGAACCAGAGCTATGATTTTTGACTTTGTGAACTAATTGAACCGGAAATTGCTAAGAGTTGAAAAACTAATCACAACTATTTTTTTCAAAATATAGGTAAAAAATGGTTTAAAATAAGTTTCTGGATTAAGACACGAAAACAGATCCGATTAATCACACGTTAAGAACCAATTGCTGTTTTTTCCTAATATAACCCCCCTCCACCTCCCCCCACAGAAATATTGCCCCATGCCCCAATTATGGTGTAAAACACTAATTCTAATGGGGGGGGGGGGGGGGTATACAGATTATAGCCCCGCTAATCTGCAGGCGGGGTGGGGGTGGGGGCTCTTAAATATATGCAAATATTGGGCGGTTTCGTACTGAACAGGTTTAAAAGTTCGCGAATAATGTGAGCAACATTTAAGTAGTTCTAACAGCTATTAACTAATTTTTGCGATATAACAAACGATCGGCAATTCATCGCAATTTACTTCAGTGACCTCTATAAAATGGGATTGTGAACAAAAGTGAAGATATCACATTTTGCGAAAAGATTCACGTCATCTACCCGTTTTCAAGCCTCATTTGAAAGTCAACCTGGTCACCATTTTGACTTTTGCTACCGTGTGAAAATTTTTTAGTGAATTCAGTTTAAATTTAAGGGGAACAGGGCAGCTTTATGTTTCAATGTTTTATTAAAACTGAATTCTAGAACAGAATTAACTCTTTACTTAAGGCAAATTAAGTTTACTTTATAATTATAACGTGAACTTAATTTGCCTTAAGTAAAGAGTGAATTCTGTTCTGTTTTAATAAAACATTGAAACATCAAGCTGTCCTGTTCCCCTTAAATTTAAAGTGAATTCACTAAAAGATTTTCACGCGGCAGTAAAAGTCAAAATGTTGACCAGGTTGACAAGCTAATGTAATAATTTGCTCATAAATAAACGAATATGAACCGTAAATAATTTTTTGTAGAGCCCAAATCAGCTGGTTATTCAAATAACTCACATCTGAGAACTGCTTTTTCGTAACATTTTAACTTGCAAATAAATTAATGAAAACTTAAAAATGGGTTAATAAATTTAATGAATACTTAAAAATGGGTTAATAATTTGATTTGTTGTTCAGGAGAGCGCCCGTTCTCGTGCAACTACCCGGGCTGTGAAAAGAAGTTTGCCCAAAGTGGTCAATTGAGAACCCACCATCGACTTCACTCCGGAGAAAAACCCTATAGATGCCCAGTAGAAGGTAAATAAATTATTTGTTTTGCGATTTAGCTGTATTCGAATAAATAATGATATAAATTACAAATTGAGAACTAGGGTAGTTACTGCAAATGATCGTCACAAATAATGCCAATTAAATAGTCCTAGTCGTGAGTCATTGCTAATTCCTTGCTACTTTCTAAGGTCTTGCAAGAAACTTGCTAGAATGACGCTGTCTTTCCAGATCTTAAAAGATTTAAGTCGGAATCAAAGCACTTTTCATCTCCTATCCTAGTGGAAGCGAAAAAAGTTTTTTTTACAAGAATCTTGCAAGATTTTGCAACAGTAAATCTTGCAAAATTAGGAGGCCGGATGATTTCAATAGGAAAAAGTAGCTATAGCAGATTTCATTTTTGTGACAGGATGTCGTCAGAGGTTTACACACTCGAACAGAAGATGTATGCTGCACCCCAATTTGGTCCTAGTCAAAGATGCAATCCCTCTTACGTATGAACAAGTGGTCGAGAAAAATCTTGTCCTCACTGAACAAGAGAAGCTATGGATGCACTGGTATGTCCATACCTATTTCTCAAGCAACAACAATAACAACAATAACAACAACAACAATGATAAACAAGACAGTAGCCTGAATAGTAACAACAAAGATGCTATGAATAGCTACCCCGATGACAACAGTCATATCATCATCAACAAGAACAGCAACATGAACGTTGCAAATCAAGTCCTGGCATCTGCAAAACTTCAACAATCCAAACTGTTGCCACAATCGGCTGTGTCAACTCAATATGCAGGAATCTCTGGATCCTGTTCCGTATACAACTCGGAATCTAACGAGATCCAGGATCTCGTATCATCATCATCATCATCATCATCATCATCATCATCATCATCATCATCATCATCAATGAGGTCTGCTGGACTGGAACCTCAAATTCAGAACCATCGACAACAAAAACAACAACAACAACAACAACAACAACATTTGTTGCATCAAACGGCTGCCATGATATCCCCGGTTACAGAACAGCAATCATTGGCGGTGGCAATTGCCCTGATGGAGTTGTCACGTCATCACCCCGCCTCCTCCTCCCCGAATCTTTCCCCATCGGCCAATCACATTTGAGAATGAGTCTCGAATTAGCAGTCGGTGAAGCTAAGATATCTACAGTGCATTTTTCCCAGCAGTGTTTGTACAAACTAAACTCATCTTTACTAGAGATTTTGCAGAAGATTGTTTGTTTTAGATGAAATATATTGAAAGAGATTGCCTACTCAGATTTATTTGTAAAACTTGTACTCAGATTAATTTATTCTTCGTTTCGCATCAAGCAGTTTATTTATTATTGCATTGCTGGATCAGGTCCATATCATCAACCCATAAATAATGACACATCACAAGATATTCTATTCAAAGAAAATTTGACACATCACAAGATATTCTATCCAAAAAAAATTTATTTCAAAGAATGTGGCTGCGGCTTACAAAACAGTCATTACACCGCAGAGGTATACCCCAAAATTTCCGCCTCAGTAAAAGTATACCCCAAAGTAAGTCAAAAGACTCACGGGCATGCACTGACAGGTATGGCCGTAAAATTTTATAGTATCAGTAATACAATTTTATATATAATTTTACAGTTAACAGCACCAAAAATATAAACGATTAAAATCGGGGTGAAATGATATGGGGCTAAACAGATAGGAGTAAACGCTGGACACCGAAAACTGGGCACCGTTATATTATGTATTGAAATACCAAAGTGGAAACCAGTTATATAATTGAGTGCGTTTTCTCAAAGTTCAATACAGGAAGCCGTACGATCGTAATGCTGTCGCTCTTTGAAATAGATGTGGAATTATGGTCGGGGAGGCAGTGACCAAAAATGCAGATGGCTGAGTTATCAAAATGAAAAAGACTGTATCCCGATGACTATAGATGCATAATGAAAACATTTTTCGCTCTTGTCGAAAAGTTGTGATGAACCCACGAAATCAGAAGTTTCGAAGAATTATTAAAAAATATGTTTTTGTCGTTGCTTTGATCTGAAACAATCGCTATAAGTTCATACATGCACTACTAGTACACAAATTGCGGTTGATAACTGGTATAAAATAAAATCCAACAAGCTTCTTCAAAAACATTAAAAGATAACCACACAAAAAACAACCATTTTGTCATATCAGCAAAGTTCAATTGCCAGAGCCGTTCCAGTACGGATGGAGTTATTAGGGTGGCGGGACTACCAGGTTTTTTTGCTCTACGTGGGAATTAGTTCTGAGGAAAAGTCCCCACGCCAGTCCCTACTTTGCTCTATTTTGATAAAGTTGCAGAATAACAAAAACTCAAAAAAATCAAAATGGCGTCAAAAGCAGCTTCTTTGAAGTTTCAATAATTTGCGGACTTGATGGTAATTTGTGAGAACTTTTGAAAAATTTGAAAATGAAATTTCAAATACTCTTATTTTTTCACTTATTCGATAAACTTTTTTTGAACGGCTGGACTTTACAGAATCTCAATAGCTAAACTAGGTGAGCAGTACTTGATAAACGAAATTGAATATATGCCCCAACCCTATAAAGATTGATCGAAGCTAACATTTCGAGCTCTTTTACGTCAGAACTGCTCTTCTAGGAACCCCACAATTTTTTCTAAGACAGAATCTTTTATCTTGGCTCGCATCTATTAAAAATTAATCAGTTTTCAGAAACAGTCAGAAATCAGAAAAAGTCAAAAATGGAAACTTTTTGTGAAAAAACCTTCTATGATTTCTGTCTTGTTTGCATTTATAACACACTGTATGATCAATGTGCCGTGTATAAAAAATAGAAATACAATCGGGGATAAATTTTCTCAAAAGATTGCATTTTGATCTCGCGGCCTGTAATATTTTTCCTCTCAAACGTATTTGGAAGATGTTATCTAAAGGGCTTCTCAATTTTCCATCACTTCGGGACAGTATGCAAATTTTGAATCAATATCTGAGTTTTGTGTGTGACTTGTAATATCTTTCCTCACTGTTAGAAATTCGATCAAACAATAGTCTTGAACTTCGTAAGAATTAATTAAAAGAAAATTTAAATTAATAGTTTTGTAAGTCATAAAACTAGTTTCCATAACAAAACTAATTTTTTGTTGACATTCATAATCATTTTCTGCTAAGTATCTGTGATACCTGATGTATCTTTATTCAATAATTTGTTTGATGCAGTATATCTTATATGGTGCCCTAAATTTTGTTCATTTATTTGTCTTTCATATTTTTTTCAGTTCGCGTCTTGTAATCTGCTGTTAACTTTCTGCTTGGTTTCCCGCCCCGTGATCAGACATGTCTGATCACGCATTCACGTTGTTTACAAGTGCTTCAAATTTCCTTAATCTTCATTCTCTTTAAATTTGCAATTCAAAATCAGTTCACCAATTTCTCTTCTTGAATTCCGCTCCGCGAGGAAGCGCGAACAAATTGAATCAGGATTTCGCACCGCGAATCACTAAGTAATAATTTCTACGCACACTCGCACCACGAATCACTACTCTTATAAAATAGAGTACGACATGGCGCAGTCAGCAACCAAACGAACACCCCTTGAAATTGACCCCTTTTGGGACAAACCTACACCCGATTCTCCTCTTCGCTGGGAGAAATGGAGAGTACAGTACAAATTGGCACTGCTGGCCAAAGAAAATATCATTCTTGATACGCTACTCGGGCCTAAACCTGAGATGGTAGAACTTCCCCTCGAGCCTATTTACGAAGAGACAATAGTGGGTGCATCTGCACAATCAGAGAGGGAGAGGAACGCGCGCAACGCGGTACAAAAGATGAACTGACAAAACAAATGCCAACGACTCATTGAAGTGGGTATCATGTGTGGCGATAAACCGTGGTCATTGGCAGATCGCAAAACAGTTTCCCTACTCTATTTAAGCATCGGGATAGAAGCCCGCCGCATTCTCAATTGTAAGAACCCGCATATCATGATCGACACTCTCACTAATGTTGACTTTTGGAAGATCGTGGAGGAAGCATTCATCCGTCCACGTAACATAACTTTCGATCGTCATGTCTTCTTGATTACAAAACAACTTCGGGGAGAAACTGTAGAACATTTCTATGGTAAACTAAAGGAATTGGCTGAGAATTGCGACTTTGAGAATAAAGAAGAGACCCTGATACGAGATGTCTTCATCACTAATCTGATGGATCCTGAAATTCAAAAGGAGCTTCTAAAACAAACTGTTGAACCGCCGCAGGCTTTAGAGCTAGCAATTAATATGGAACTCGGGATGCGGAATCAACATCAGATACAGCAGCACAATAAGATCGTTGTTCCTGCAAATTTTAATGCGGTTCAGTTCAACAATAGTCCACGAAAACCGTATTGGCAGAATACGAATAACGCCTCGAAACAAAACAATCGTTCGAAACTTTACTGTTCGAATTGCGTCGGTACTTGGCTCCCAAATCATCGTGAAAAATGCATTGCGAAAGGGAAAACGTGTAATAATTGTGGGCTCCTAAACCACTTTGCAAAGGTCTGCCGCAAACAAAAGAACACGAATACAAAGCCACAGGATCCCAAGAAAAAGATGCTACGTGTCGTAGAAGAAGAGCCACACCCAGAGAACTCTGTGAATTTTCTCAAACCAGCTAAACTCTACAAATCGGACTACAGTAGTGGAGAGGAAGATAATACAGTCGCGATGATCGAGACTGCCGTAGAGAAAGTTGAACCACTCATTATGCCTCTCAAGATTGGTAATATCAATACTACACTACTCGTGGACTCCGGCAGCGCGTGTAGTATACTCAACCCCTCACTCGCGTCGCAGGTGGTACAAAGCAGCCCTCGTGCATTCTGGATCGATGAAATGGTGCCCCCACAACTGCGGATTTTCTCAAATGAACCCATACAAGTTGAAGGAAAGATTCAAGCCCCAATAACAAGCAAAGGCTGGGCATGTGATTCAGCCACTTTCACAGTTGTAGCTGACGGTTTAAAGTCCTTAATAGGTCGTGATTTGTTTGACCAAATTGGACTTGCAGTAACTCAATCTACATTTCTAAAAGGTAACCGTGTCAACAACATTGCATCTCCCGAATTTAAAGAACAAATAGCCAAAACTTTTCTTGGTTTGGTATCGCGTATTGGAAGATCAAAAAGTAATGTAGCAAAATCTAAATTTCAAACAGATTTTCAACCTAGACATTAAAAAGGTAGACCTATCCCTATTAATCTTCAAGACAAAGTCAATACTGAACTTAAGAAATTGCTAGCCGAAAAATTCATCATAAAACTTCCAAGTTGTCCCGACAAAAATTTCATATCACCCATTGTAGTTACGGTTAAGAAAGACCAAACGATAAAGCTGGCACTGGATTCAAAAGTATTAAACAAAGCCATTCACAAGAATAAATATCAGATGCCGAACATGATTCGTTAATTGAATCTATATCTCAACAAATAAGTGCTCCCGAGCCGCAAAACACAACATATTTTTCTACAATTGAGTTGAAATACGCGTACAGTCAGTTAAATCTGGATGCTAATACAGCTAATCACTGTAATTTCAATATCATTAGCGGCGATATGACTGGCACCTATAGATTTCAAACAGGATTTTACGGACTTACTGATATGCCAGCTGAATTCCAAAAAGCTATGGATTACACTCTAATTGGCTTACAAAATACATATTGTTTCTTGGACGATACTCTGATAGTTAGTAAAGGATCTTTGAATGAACACAAAAGCTGTGTAATGAAATGCCTCCAACAATTAGATGATGAAAATCTTAGGATAAACCTTCCTAAATGTCATTTTGGAAAATTAGAAATTGATTGGCTTGGGTACCATATCCAACAATCGGTATCTCGCCCCTCGAAAGTAGATTAGCTGAGATCTTAGCACTCGAGGCCCCAAAAACTCTAAAGAAACTCCGTTCTTTTTTGGGATTAGTTCATTATATTGGAAAATTTATTCCTAATCTCGCTCAAATAAGTCATCCTCTCCGACCACTACTGAAAAACCTTCAAAATTCATCTGGACAGCGGAACATGAGAACTATTTTACAGAAATTAAGAATCGCATTGCGAACGCAACCGCAAATAGCCACTATAACCCGCATTTCGAAACACGCGTAAAATGTGATGCGTCCCGTTCCGGCCTCGGTGCAGCTCTTGAACAATTAGCAGTAGATGGGTGGAAACCAATCGCATTTGATTCCGATTTTTAAATTCTTGCGAAGAACGTTATAGAGTAAACGAACTGGAACTTTTGGGTGTAGTCTGGCCAATTGAATATTTTAAAAATTATCTGTACGGAAAACACTTTAAAGTGATTACGGATCACCGCGCACTTCTCTCAATTATGAAAGAGAACAGATCTAATAAGTCATACAACAGTAGATTGAACCGCTGGGGCCAACAGTAGATCGATCGCCTACTTCCTTTTCAATTTGATATCGAACACCTTCCTGGGGCAAAAATGGGTTTGGTCGATTACATTTCTCGAAACCCGTCTCAAAAAGCTAAAAAGGTTTCTGCATACGACGAGGAATTTGTTGTTGCAAAACTAAAGCTAATCTGCAAATCCATTAACGCATTAGAGTTAAATATCACACATTCCGCATCACATATACATCATTTGTTAACAAACAACAATCTCGCATTGCAAAAAACACCTAAAATTGAGGCACATAATCTTGTATTACAAATTACATCTAAAGTTGAGGCCAGTACTAAATCAATAAATTCAATTAGCTCACACGTATCTCGAGTAAGCGAACATGTCTTTAGCAATTCACTCGCTCCGCGAAAACAAGCCTCAAATGTTGCTAGTGAATTAAGCAATTTAAAATATGCAATACACGCGGCGCAAAATCCAATTTATACTTCTCTCGCCCAGCAAAATACCAACAAGAGTAAACAATTAATCCAAATTAGGAATGAAGTAGCATTCGGCAGCGCGAGCCCCAAATTATTCAATCATGAGTACCGCCAATTAAATCACATTCCACAAATATATCTAAAAGTCATCTTCCAAAAATAAAATCAGTGCTTTTTGCCTCTTGCTACTCTACAATCCAGTCGCATCTTTCTAACCCTCAAAATTCAAGTTTAAATTACTCATTGCCTGAATTAAAATACGTAAAAAAACACAAATAAAATGTCTTCTAAGAAGCGTATAACTCGCGTTCGATTTAATGATGCCTCCCGTGCAGCGGAACAGCAATCCACAAGTGGAAATGCAACTCGCCCCGCAAGTCAGCGATCAAATTTGTCATGCAACTCCCGCGCGGCTACTTAATGTAACACCTACATCCCCGACCTATTCATCAAATGCAGCCACTCCGCTAACGCCAAGTCCGCATGTTCCGACGTTCAAATACATAGTATCGAAAATTTTCAATAAGTCTTTAATCGCTTCTCTAACGAGTAAGGATGCAGTACTAAAGGAGGCCAGGGACTGTATCTTGACGAATAATGAGAGCCGTCTAAAAGCTCTCAATCCTTATATACATTCCTATTGGAGGGACCTCCACGTGCGTTCCGAGTGCGTCCGCTTTGAAGAGAAAGTGGCAATCCCTAACGTATTACGCGAGGCGCTAATCGATGCTATTCACTCTAGTCACCCGGGCACTCGGGGAATGATTTGTATGGCCACACATTGTTGGTGGCCATACATGCACCGCGAACTTGTTGTCAAAGCCACCGAGTGCTAACCCTGCACGGTGATTGGTAACAATCTTAAATCTGTTATTCCCGCTAACCAATTCAATCCCCACATACCATGTGTAGAGCCAAATCAAGAAATTCAAATTGATTTTGGAGGTCCAATTTTTGATGAAAAGGTTAATGAAGTTTACTTTCTGGCAGCAATTGATCGTTTTTCTAATTACCCTACTGCATATATCTACGATAAAGCTAATTGACCAAACGTTTTAAAGTTTTTGGATATGTACATTGAAATTCATGGAATTCCAAGACCTATTCGTTTAGACCAAGCCAAATGTTTAGTCGGAAATCAAGTAAAGATTTTTTGTAATAAAAATAATATCGACATAATTGAAGCTCCTGTAAATGACCATCGAATTATTGGGTTGGTGGAAAGACTGATTTAAACAATTAAGAATAGACTCGCATGTATTAAAGAGGGGAAATTGCCTACACGCGCCTTTCATGTAAAGCATGCATTAAAGATAATAATACATCAACTGCGAATATGTAAACAAAGAACAACAAAGACCTCGCCTTTCGAAGCACACTTTGGAAGAAAACCTAATACCCCGCTAAGCGTGATATCAACCAGGCCTAATTTGTCAAATCTAACGTATAAGAATATTAAAAATCATTATTTAGGCGAGGACACAGTGATGCCGGAAGAAATTCTCCCTGATGACAAGTGGGTGAATGGATATCGTAGTGATATCGAGGTGGATATCAGCATGACCCGGGCATCGAATGAAGCGAAAGATAAAGAGAGGGCGAGTACTGACGGAGAATCCCGGTTTCTAAAGACGAAGGCAATCAGATCCATTCCCCTGATGGAACATGCGGTGGAGCTTAATCTCGCACGAAAAGTGCATGGCAAGAGACGCTCCAAAAAGAACCTCGAGGGATTGTACGAAGTACTCGTGCCGGGCTCACACATTTTAAAGGTCAGCCCAACAACATCCACCATTAAGGAACCCGGAAAGCCGATTATGACAGTGCGCAATAGTGATATAGCGAAACTCGGCACCCAAATGGATCGACAAGCTCCCCTAAAAGCTTATGCAGACCGTAGAGGGCCTCGTTCCGGTGAAAAGATCGTAGAAGAACTTATCCACAGCCACATTAAGGAATTTACTCTAAACAGAAAGGGGATAAGAAAATGAAGCATAGGAAACGAGAACCGGGCATCGGGGTATCGTCGTCCAAATCGAATATTTCGCGCGCGATGCGGGGACGAATTCCGAAAGTTCGAAACTTTCTTGCCATGCGAAATCAACAACTGGCAACGGTGACAACTTCGCATAGCGAACATCCCGCGTCGTCCTCATCTACTGCACCGGCCGCAGCGGCACAACAGACACGCACATCAGATCGTAACAGGCGCAGTCCATCATATTATGGATTTGAAAGTTATCCACCCCACTCTACCATTCTGCCTCCACCAAAACGACCCCACCGAGCGGGAGATGTGGAAAGTTTTCAACCCCCACCCGATTCGATTGTAGATTCGGTACAACAAATAGCCGAAAACCAGCCGGAAGAGCAAAACATCTCCCCTCTTATTGGTCAAGTGTCACCACCCGCACAACGTAATCCACCTTTACTCGAGATAGATACACCTACGCTCGTACAATCAATGACGGCACTCGAGGCGGAAGAACAACAATCGGATAATGATGAGTGGGATATCTAAACTGTACTTAAAACTGCAAAACAGTTCATAATTTATTAATAACCTATTTTTAGCCATGATAACCAGTAAATATATCGTTATTATTTATTTAACCGGGGACCTCGTATTAATTTGTAAATATTGTTATTATTTATACATTCGAAAATTGTATTTCACAATTTTCTTTCTCGATGCAAGGGGTATGTGATACCTGATGTATCTTTATTCATTAATTTGTTTGATGCAGTATATCTTAGATGGTGCCCTAAATTTAGTATATTTATTTGCCTTTCATATTTTGTTCAGTTCGCGTCTTGTAATATGCTGTTAACTTTCTGCTTGGTTTCCCGCCCCGTGATCAGACATGTCTGATCACGCATTCACGTTGTTTACAAGTGCTTCATATTTCTTTAATCTTCATTCTCTTTAATTTTGCAATTCAAAATCAGTTCACCAATTTCTCTTCTTGAATTCCGCTCCGCGAGTAAGCGCAAACAAATTGAATCAAGTTTTTGCACCGCGAATCACTAATTAATAATATCTACGCACACTCGCACCACGAATCACAACTCCAATAAAATAGAGTACAACAGTATCTTTTTCTTTTCAAAATGCATAGTCGAGATTTTTCATTTCATGATGAATTTGTTGAGATTTATAATTTCATAAAGAATTTGAACAAAGTTGAGATTCATCATTTCATAATGAATTTGTCTTCTTTGATTCCCCCTGCTAAAAAATTACTATCTACAAATAATATTTTACACCAATATACGTGTATGTTAGAATTTCGATCAAGTTATTATCTAGGATTAAAAAAAGAATTTTTAGAAAGAAGGTTTGAATTACCAGATTATTATGACAACGGCAAATTCATTCTTGTCACAAAATGTATAAAAAATAAACCCTCAATAAATGGTGCTTGGATTCAATATTCGGCTCAAACAGACGAATCTGGATAACTATTATTAGAGTGAGATTTTTTGATGTAGTATCATCCATCACGTTTTGAATGTTTATGATATCACTGAAGGTGAACGAGTTCTTAGAAATGTAAAAATGCACTCTTTATGGTATCCCTTGTAATTGATTTCCAAGAAATTTGCACAAGCAAATCATATTGGTTAACCCTTACGACTCCCTCTGTAAATAATAGTGATAGATTAGTTTTGTATTTTTGATTTTTTCGCCTTGATACTGGCTATACACAGCTGATTTTTGCGCTTTTTTCAATTCCAAACTCAAACTCCATCATGATCTAGTAATAAGACCTCTCCTGTAAATCTTTTTCTTGCATGCGAAAATCCAAAACCCAACCAGTTATAGGCCCAGAAATTATTTAAATCTTGAAATTAATTTCTAAAATAAAACTATAAAACTAATTTGTTGTTGACAGTCATAATCCTTTTTTACTAAGTACCTTTTCTTCTCACAACTGTTTTGCCTGCTCACACTACGATGGATCAACAAACAGTGAAGCTGCTGACATACACAGAAAAGGCATAGGATTTTTCAATTTGGAGCACAAGATTTGTGGCCTTGATGCAGACAAAGGGACTCTATAAATCAAAACTTAGGACAGATGAGCAACCCAATGAGCCCGCGCTACCAGACATTGGCGCAGGAAGTGACGAGAATAAGAACCAGCAGGTGCTGAAGGGTGAATATGAGAAAAGATTCGCAGATATCAAGGAGAAACAGAACAATGTTTGCTCCATCTGGCATTGACTCTAGATGCAGCAACCCTAATTCTGATGAGACATGACTGTGGGAGATGACGGCGTCGGATATGAAGTAAAGGCTGGGAAGTTTTTGCAAGAAAGCGTGGAGACGCCGACAGTGGTGACTTTGGTGGCACAGCTTGCTCGACTGCATCTCAAGGATTATGAGGTTTTCGACAGCTCATTCGTGCGAGGACAGGAGAAGATCACAAGGCGACAAAAAGCAGGGGAAGCAGTCTCCGGAACCCTCATCAACAAATTATTCCTCAAGGGTCTGCCAATGAGTAATGAATGTTTTGTTATACACGAAGGTTTCGACAGGACAGCGAACTTCACAGAGTTGAGGAAATGGCTACAGAACTTTCTTGAGAGCACAGCACAGAGACACAAGGGTTAATGTGATTCATTGGTACTGGCAGTGAAGCGTGACTTCATGTAGGGACCCAATAGAGAAAACTGCTTTGTGTGTGTGATCTCTGGACACTTTGCCAAAGACTGCAGGAGAAAGGAGACAGCACAATGCAGCAGGTGTGGCGATCACAGTCACCTTTAAAGGGCTTGCAAGAGACAAAGGGCTTGGAAGCATACATAAATCAGTGGGAATGAATCTAACAATTGCTACACCAGACGAGGAAAACTGGGCAGCTCCAACCCAGTGGAAGACATCAGGCATGCTAGTGGACAGTTTTTGTGCATATCAAATAGTGACAAACATCGACGCGTTCATGGACTTTATGCTCATTTAATCAGTTGTCAAAAACCCCAACGGAGAGGCTTCCAGAGTTGTGGGCAGAGACTGTGTGAGGACCGGCATATCCTTAAACAAAGGAAAATTCAAAGGCGAACTCAAAAATGCTTGGTGTTGTGCCTGACTATAACTCAATCCTCCTATCAATCTCAAGATCCACTGTGGGGACGTTGCTTCACTTTCGAGAAAGAAAATAGCTGCATGAAACTGCAGCGGGGAACTCAGGTAAAACTAACACAGAAAAAAAATTGTGTAACAAGACGATGACAACAAAGAGAAACAGGGCACCTCTACTGCAATAAAAGTGGTGTGGGATGACGCAGAAGGCGTGAACACACAAAAAACAACTTTCAGACGAAATGCATTGGATGATGAGGAAGCATCACCAGATGATGAATCGATTGCAAGAAGATTGGGTCTAGGAGACTCGGAGTCACTGGAAGACAGTGACATAGAGGACTTTTCAGAGTCAGAGACAGTGGGTTTCATTGAGGAGGCACTGGAGCAAGCGGAGAGTGCAAAGCTCAGACGATGATGTATGCAAAGTGTGAGCATTGGCCAAGATCTCAAAGACGTCAGCGTCAGGAGTGACAGAGACCACAGCAGAAGTGATGTTGAAGAGGGCGTTCACAATTGTGATGGGAACTTTCAGAGTAGAGTCACTGTTAGGGTTCCGCTTCTGCATTTTGTTTGCAGACCAGTACACGAAATTTGTTCTTGTTGACTTGCTTAGGGCCAAAAGTGAAGCACTGGCTAGACTGAAGAAAGTTGTCCTTAGTGCGAGGACTCCCATGAAGCTGAGGCAAGACAATGCGAAGGATTTCCTCTCAGCGGAGGTCAGGATGTACTGGTTAGATGAAGTCAATCTACTGAAGACCATACCAAAGATGCCGAAACAGAATGGGTTAGCTGAGATGTGGAACAGGACACTGTAGGAGATGGCCAATTGTTTGCTCAGTGATTTAAGATTTCCTATGTTGATGTGGGGGCAGCAATTTTTCACGCAACAAGGATCAAAAACTTGGTTGTAAGACGATGAGAACAAAAATTACTAGCAGAACTGATGCGAAGTGTATAAACTTAGCTCTCAGTTAGTTAAGTGTCCAATTTTGGTTGCACAGTCTTTATGAGGAAGAGGAAGAGAGACGTCAGCAAGAGGAAGAGAAACGTCAGCCCGACCAACTCGATGAAAGCTGACAGCAACTGGGGATTTGGCACCCAGATGATGGTCATCAAGACGATGACAACAAAGAGAAACAGGGCTCCTCTACTGCAATTAAAGTGGAGTGGGATGACGCAGAGAGCGTGAACACACAAAAAACAACTTTCAGACGAGATGCATTGGATGATGAGGAAGCATCACCAGACGATGAATCGATTGCAAGAAGAGGGAGTCTAAGAGACTCGGAGTCACTGGAAGACAGTGACATAGAGGACTTCTCACAGTCAGAGACAGTGGGTTTCATTGAGGAGGCACTGGAGCAAGCGGAGAGTGCAAAGCTCAGACGATGATGTATACAATTTTTGCGCATTGGCCAAATTCTCAAAGTTCCAGCATCAAAAAAGATAGAGACCCAAGCAGCAGTGAAGCTGGAGAGGGTGTTCACAGATGTGATGGAAGATTTCAGAGTAGAATCAGCGTCAGGGTTCCAGTTCTGCATTGTGTTTGCAGACCATTGCACGAAGTTTGTTCTTGTGGACTTGCTTAAGGCAAAGAGTGAAGCACTGGCCGTCTTGAAGAAAGTTTTCTTTAGTGTGAGGACTCCCATGAAGCTGAGTTAAGACAATGCGAAGAATTTTCTGTCAGAGCAGTTCAGGATGTACTGCTTATATGCAAACATTTTACAGAAGACCATACCAAAGATGCCACAACAGAATGAGTTAGCTGAGATGTGTAACAATCCACTGTGGGAAATGGCAAATTGCTTGCTCACTGACTCATGAATTCCCAATTTGAAGTGGGGGCAGCGACTCTTCACGCAACAAGAATCAAAAACTTGGTTGTGGGAGATGAGAAGAAAAATAAATGATCAGCAGAGCTGAATCGAGATACATAAACTTAGCTCTCAGCTAGTAGAGTATCTTTTTTTGGTTGCACAGTCTCTTGAGAAAGAAGGGCAGAGACGAAAGGAAACTTGAACCCAAAGCACTGGGAGGAAACATTTTTGGGCTACATTGAAGGATACAACAGGTACCTGGTGTACGTACCCAACACATGCAAGGTCGTGGCAGTTCGAGATGTTATCATCAAGGAGCCTGAAGTGGGCTCAACTCCCGACAACACGGACACGCCCGGACAACTCCATGAAGGCTGACAGCATCGGCTGATTTGGCACCCAGATGATGGTCATCAAGACGATGACAACAAAGAGAAACAGGGCACCTCTACTGCAATAAAAGTGGAGTGGGATGACGCAGAAGGCGTGAACACACAAAAAACAACTTTCAGACGAAATGCATTGGATGATGAGGAAGCATCACCAGATGATGAACCGATTGCAAGAAGATTGAGTCTAGGAGACTCGGAGTCACTGGAAGACAGTGACATAGAGGAATTTTCAGAGTCAGAGACAGTGGGTTTCATTGAGGAGGCACTGGAGCAAGCGGAGAGTACAAAGCTCAGACGATGATGTATGCAAAGTGTGAGCATTGGCCAAGATCTCAAAGACGTCAGCGTCAGGAGTGACAGAGACCACAGCAGAAGTGATGTTGAAGAGGGCGTTCACAATTGTGATGGGAACTTTCAGAGTAGAGTCACTGTTAGGGTTCCGCTTCTGCATTTTGTTTGCAGACCAGTACACGAAATTTGGTCTTGTTGACTTGCTTAGGGCCAAAAGTGAAGCACTGGCTAGACTGAAGAAAGTTGTCCTTAGTGCGAGGACTCCCATGAAGCTGAGGCAAGACAATGCGAAGGATTTCCACTCAGCGGAGGTCAGGATGTACTGGTTAGATGAAGTCAATCTACTGAAGACCATACCAAAGATGCCGAAACAGAATGGGTTAGCTGAGATGTGGAACAGGACACTGTAGGAGATGGCCAATTGTTTGCTCAGTGATTTAAGATTTTCTAAGTTGATGTGGGGGCAGCAATTTTTCACGCAACAAGGATCAAAAACTTGGTTGTAAGACGATGAGAAGAAAAATTACTAGCAGAACTGATGCAAAGTGTATAAACTTAGCTCTCAGTCAGTTAAGTGTCCAATTTTGGTTGCACAGTCTTTATGAGGAAGAGGAAGAGAGACGTCAGCAAGAGGAAGAGAAACGTCAGCCCGACCAACTCGATGAAAGCTGACAGCAACTGGGGATTTGCCACCCAGATGATGGTCATCAAGACGATGACAACAAAGAGAAACAGGGCTCCTCTACTGCAATTAAAGTGGAGTGGGATGACGCAGAGAGCGTGAACACACAAAAAACAACTTTCAGACGAGATGCATTGGATGATGAGGAAGCATCACCAGATGATGAATCGATTGCAAGAAGATTGAGTCTAGGAGACTCGGAGTCACTGGAAGACAGTGACATAGAGGACTTTTCAGAGTCAGAGACAGTGGGTTTCATTGAGGAGGCACTGGAGCAAGCGGAGAGTGCAAAGCTCAGACGATGATGTATGCAAAGTGTGAGCATTGGCCAAGATCTCAAAGACGTCAGCGTCAGGAGTGACAGAGACCACAGCAGAAGTGATGTTGAAGAGGGCGTTCACAATTGTGATGGGAACTTTCAGAGTAGAGTCACTGTTAGGGTTCCGCTTCTGCATTTTGTTTGCAGACCAGTACAGGAAGTTTGTTCTTGTCGACTTGCTTATGGCCAAAAGTGAAGCACTGGCTAGAATGAAGAAAGTTGTCCTTAGTGCGAGGACTCCCATGAAGCTGAAGCAAGACAATGCGAAGGATTTCCTCTCAGCGGAGGTCAGGATGTACTGGTTAGATGAAGTCAATCTACTGAAGACCATACCAAAGATGCCGAAACAGAATGGGTTAGCTGAGATGTGGAACAGGACACTGTAGGAGATCGCCAATTGTTTGCTCAGTGATTTAAGATTTCCTAAGTTGATGTGGGGAGCAGCAATTTTTCACGCAACAAGGATCAAAAACTTGGTTGTAAGACGATGAAAAGAAAAATTACTAGCACAACTGATGCGAAGTGTATAAACTTAGCTCTAAGTTAGTTAAGTGTCCAATTCTGGTTGCACAGTCTTTATGAGGAAGAGGAAGAGAGACTTGAGCAAACTTTAACACAAGGCACTGGAAAGAAACTGTTTTTGGGCTACATTGAAGCAGACAACGGATGCCTGATGTACAAACCCAACACACGTGTCGTACTTTATTTATATAGATTAGCTACTCGCGGTGCGGGTGTGCTTAGTTTTACTTCAACTGGGATTCGCGGAACGAGATCCTGACTTGAGTATTCAACGCTTACTCGCGGAGCGGGAATTACAAAGAAAATTGTTTAACTGAATTTGAATTGCAAAGTTAGGAGAATGAGTGAATTGCTTAAAAGCAAATCGTGAATGCGTGATCAGAGACGTCTGATCACGAAGCGGGAAACCAAGAAGGAAATGACAAACAGATCACAAGATACTAAATGAACAAATATAAACAATTTATGAAGGGCAAATAAAATGAACTAATTTGAGGCATCGTATAAAATATAAACTGCACCAAATAAATAACGAAGGATGATAACCTTGGGTATAACATACCCCTTACATCGGCAAAAGAAAATTGTTACACTAACAATTTTCCAATGTATAAATTAATAACAATATTTACAAATTAATACTTGGTCCCCGGTTAAATAATTAATAACAATATACGTACTGGTTATCATAGCTAAAAAAACTTTTAAATTATAAAGTTTCTTAATTAACACAGTTTGTATAGGAGCTCAGTTTCTAGTTGTTCCTTTCATCTTAATTTTTTCCTTTGGTTTCAAAAACAGTCATTGACTGAACTAGTCTTGGAGTGCCGATGTCTAGATGAGAAGGATCTCGCGGGGCGGGTGGCGAAACGTCTCCTATCCTTGGGGAGATATTGGACTCGGCAGGCTGTTGATCTGCAATGTTTTGAACCATTTTAACAATGGACTCGGGTGGGGGCTGGTAATTCTCGACATCACCCGCTCGTCGTGGTCGTTTAGGCGGTGCTGCGATCATCGAGTCAGGAGATGGCCTATCAAAGCCGTAATAAGATTAGCTTCGACAATTTCGATCTGATGATCTTTGCGGTTGTTTCGCTTCGGCAGTTGTAGTTGCGGACGAAGTTGTGGGCTGTTCGCTATGCGAAACAGTGCTGGCTTCTTGCTGCTGTTTTCGAATAGCAAGAATGTTTGGGATTTTAGGGATTCGTCATCGAATCGCGCGTGAAATATTCGATTTTGAGGAGGAAACCCCGCTGCCCGGATCACGCTTGCCATGCTTCATTTTCTTATCCCCCTTCTGTTTCCTCGTGAACTTTTTAACGTGGCTTTGAATTAGCTCCTCCACCAGATTTTCTCTTGAACTTCGTCCCCTGGGGTCCGCTTACGCCTTTAACGGAGGTTGCCGCTCCAGCTGCGTCGCGAATTTTGCAATATCAACAGGTTTTCCGGGCTCTTTGATCGTGGAAGTCGTCGAGCTAACTTTCAGTATATGTGAGCAAGACTTGAAAACTCATACAGTCCTTCTACGGTTTTCTTCGAGCGTCGTTTTCCATGGATTTTTTGGGCTTAGTTTAATTCCACCGCTCGCTCTTTGAAGAATTTTCTGTCAGAGCAGTTCAGGATGTACTGCTTATATGCAAACATTTTACAGAAGACCATACAAGAGATGCCACAACAGAATGGGTTAGCTGAGATGTGCAACATTCCACTGTGGGAAATGGCAAATTGCTTGCTCACTGACTCATGACTTCCCAATTTGAAGTGGAGGCAGCGACTCTTCACGCAACAAGAATCAAAAACTTGGTTGTGAGACGATGAGAAGAAAAATAAATGATCAGCAGAGCTGAATCGAGATACATAAACTTAGTTCTCAGCTAGTAGAGTATCTTTTTTTGCTTGCACAGTCTTTTGAGAAAGAAGGGCAGAGACGTAACGAAACTTGAACCAAATGCACTAGGAGGAAACATTTTTGGGCTACATTGAAGGATACAACAGGTACCTGGTGTATGTACCCAACACATGCAAGATCGTGGCAGTTCGAGATGTTATCATCAAGGAATCTGGAGTGGGCTCAACCCCCGACAACGCAGACACGCCCGGACAACTCCATGAAGGCTGACAGCAAAGGGGGAACCCAACGCACCTGTCGTACTTTAGTTATATAGAGTAGCTGCTCGCGGTGCGGGTGTGCTTAGTTTTACTTAAACTTGGATTCGCGGAACGAGATCCTGACTTGAGTATTCAACGATTACTCGCGGAGCGGGAATTACAAAGAGAATTGTTTAACTGAATTTGAATTGCAAAGTTAAGAGAATGAGTGAATTGCTTAAAAGCAAATCGTGAATGCGTGATCAGACATGTCTGATCACGAAGCGGGAAACCAAGAAGGAAATGACAAACAGATCACAAGATACTAAATGAACAAATATAAACAATTTATGAAGGGCAAATAAAATGAACTAATTTCAGGCATCGTATAAAATATAAACTGCACCAAATAAATAACGAAGGATGATAACCTTGGGTATAACATACCCCTTACATCGACAAAAGAAAGTTGTTACACTAACAATTTTCGAATGTATAAATTAATAACAATATTTACAAATTAGTACTTGGTCCCCGGTTAAATAATTAATAACAATATACGTACTGGTTATCATAGCTAAAAAAAACTTTTAAATTATAAAGTTTCTTAATTAACACAGTTCGTATAGGAGCTCAGTTTCTAGTTGTTCCTTTCATCTTAATTATTTACTTCGGTTTCAAAAACAGTCATTGACTGAACTAGCGTTGGAGTGTCGATGACTAGAAGAGAAGGATCTCGCAGGGCGGATGGCGAAACGTCTCCTATCCTTGGGGAGATATTGGATTCGGTAGGTTGTTTTCTTGCGTCGCTCGTAACATCCCGATCTCGGCCTCAATGCCACTGCGGTACCCATTCACCTACTTGTCATCTGGAAGTATTTCTTCCGGCATCACTGTGTCTTCATCTAAATATTGGACAATTTAGTTGTGGTCGATATCACGCTCAGCGGGATAATAGGTTTTCTTCCAAATTGTGCTTCGAAAGGCGAGATCTTTGTTGTTTTCTGTTTACATATTCGCAATTTATGTATTATTATCTTTAATGCATGCTTTACATGAAAAGCATTAGCAGACAATTTTTCCTCTTTGATACATGCAGGTATATTTTTAATCGTTTGAATAAGTCTTTCTACCACAGTCCGATAGCACGATGATTGTTCACTGAAGCTTCAATTATATCGATATTATTTTTGTTACAAAAGGTCTTTACTTGATTGCCAACCAAACGTTTTGCTTGATCCAGTCGAATAGATCATGGAAATCCGTGATTTTCAATATACATGTCAAAACATTTTAGAACATTTAGTCCTTTTGCCTCGTCATAAATAAATGCAGGGTATTTAGAAAAACGATCGAAGGCTGCTTAGAAGTAAATTTCGTTACACTTTTCATCAAAAATTGTACATCCAAAATCAATTTGAATTTCTTGATTTGGTTCAACCCACGGTATATGAGGATTAAATTGCGAAGCAGGGATAACAGATTTAAGATTCTTACCGATCATTGTGCCGGGATTGCATTCTGTAGCTTTAACGATAAGCTCGCGATGCATGTATGGCCAACAGCATTGCGTGGCCATGCATATCATACCCCATGTGCCCAGATGGCTAGAGTGTATGTCGTCAATCTTCGCCTCTCGCAGGATGTTCGGTATGGCGACTCTTTCATCATTACATAAACACCCGGAACGTACATTAAGATGTCTCCAATATGATTGTATGTATGGGTTCAAGGCTTTGAGACGACTATCACTGTTTGTTAAAATGCAGTCCCGGACCTCTTTTAACACTGCGTTCTTGCTGGTAAACGACGCAATTAGGGATTTATTGATAATCTTTGACACAATATAGTCAAATGTCGGTGCTTTTGGGCTGGGTGTGAGAGGGGTACTTCCGTTAAATGAGTTAACAGGAGACGTTGGCGTTGTTATTGTTAGAAGACTTGCTGTGCGGGTGTCATTTGAGGAATTTTGTCGCTGACTTTCGGTGCGGAAGTTGCTTGGCGAATTAGAACGCTGACTTGCGGGGCGAGGTCCGTTTTGACTAGATGATTGTTGATTCGCCGTGCGAGATGCGTCGTTATAACGAACGCGAGTGATGCGCTTTTTAGAAGGCATATTGTTACTAGTTTTGTTTATATAGTTTATTTCTGACGATGATTTAGATGAAAATGAATTTTTCAATTGAAATTGCACGACTGAATTTTAGGATGGTTAGAGGCAAAAAACACTGATTTTGTTTGTGGCTGGTGACTTTTAAAGATATTCGAGGAATGTCTCCTAATTGGCGGGATTTTAGATTGAATAATTTGAGGCTCGCGTGGCGCGAGAGCTAATTCACTCCGAATTTGGAATAGTTGTTTAAGCTTATTGGTATTTCGTTCAGCGAGAGGATTGTTAAGTGGTTTTTGTGACGCGGGCTTTACAAATTTGAAATTTTCGAAATTACAATTAGTATTTGAGGCTAACTTGCGCGGAACAGTGGAATTATAACAAACATATATGTATACTCGTGCTGCATGTGTGCTAATTAAGTTTTGTCGCCTTATTCTTGGCCTCAACTTTTGGTGGGATTTGTAAAGCGGAATCGTGTGCCTCAATTTTAGGTGTGATTTGTGATGCGGGGATGTGTGCTATTAAAAATTGGTGTAAATGAGGTGCAGATTTTGTGTTATTCAATTCCAATGAATTATTAGATGCAGGAATTAACTTTATTTTTGCTACAATGAATTCCTCATCATACGCAAAGACTTTTTTTAAACTTTTTGAGACGCGTGTCTAGAAATGTAGTCAACTAAACCAATTATCGCCCCGGGAAGATGTTCGATATCGATTTGAAATGGGAGTAAACGCTCGATCCAGCGAGCAAGTTAATCTACTGTTGTATGATTTATTCAATCTATTTTCTTTCATGATAGATAGAAGAGCTCGATGATCCGTAAAGACTGTAAAATTTTTTCCGTGCGGTTAATTCTTAAACTATTCAATTGATCAAACTACACCCAGTAGTTCAAGTTCGTTTACGCTATAATGTTCTTCGCAAGAATTCAAAAAACCGAGGCGTAAATGCGATTGGTTTCCACCCATCAACGGTCACTTGTTCAAGTGCTGCTCCGAGACCGGAACGAGACGCATTGCAATATACGCGGGTTTTCAGTTGCGGTTTATAGTGACTATTTGCGGTTATGTTCGCGATGCGATTTTTTGTTTCATTGAAACAGTTCTCATGTTCCTCGGTCCAGATTATTTTTGATGTCTTTTTCAGCAATGGGTGGAGGGAATGACTAATTTGAGGAAGACTTGGAGTGAATTTCTCCATGTAATGAACCGACCCCAGAGAAAAACGGAGTTTCTTTAGAGTTTTCAGAGCTTCAAGTGCTAAAATCGCAGCTGTTTTTTTTTCGAGAGGCGAGATACCCGATTGTGAAATGTGGTATCCAATCAATTTCCAATTTTCCAAAATGACATTTAGGAAGATTTATCCTAAGATTTTCATCATTTAATCGTTTAAGACAATTCATGACATAACATTTATGACCTTCCAGAGACACTTTGCTAACAATCAAAATGTCGTCTAAAAAACAGCATGTATTCTTTAGACCAATTAGAGTGTAGTCCATAGCTTTTTGAAATTCAGCTGGCATATCTGTTAGCCCGTAAAATCCTGTTTGGATTATGTAAGTGCCAGTCATGTCACCACTAATAAGGTTAAAATTACAAAGATTTGCCGTGTTGGTGTCTAAATTTAATTGATGTATGCTTACTTCAAATCTATTGTTAAAAAGTATGTTGTGTTTTGCGACGCGGGAAAACTAATTTGCTGAGAAATAGACTCGGTTAGCGTATCAATATTTGGCATCTGATTGGTGAATGCCTTTATTTAATACTTTTGAATCCAGTGCAAGCTTTATCGTTTGATCATTTTTTTACGGTGACCACTATTGGTGATATGAAGTATTTACCAGGACAACTTGAAAATTTTATGATTGGTTTTTCGTCTAACAATTTTTTGAGTTCGTTATTGTCTTTTTCTTGCAAATTAGTTGGAATACGTCTACCTTTTTGGTGTCTAGGTTGGAATTCTGTGCGAAACTTAGATTTTGCCACATGATTTTTCGATCTTCCGATACGCGATATCTGTTCAGGAAAAGTTTTTGCTATCTGTTCTTTGAATTTTGGAGAGGAATGTTGTTGACACGATTACCTTTTTGGGATGTAGATTGAGTCACTGCTAGTCCAAGTTGATCAAACAAGTCACGGCCGATTAGGGACTTTAGTCCGACAGCTACAACTTTGAATGTTGCTGAATCACAGGTCCAACCTTTGCTCGTTATTGGGGATTGTACTTTTTCTACTGCATTCTCGATCACTGCAATCGTATTATCCTCTCCGCTACTTTAGTCCGATTCGTAGAGCTTCTCTGGTTGCAGGAAATTCACTGAATCCTCAGAATGCGGTTCTTCCTCTACGACGGTTACCACCTTTTCTTAGAATTCTGTGGCTTCACATTCTTTTGTTTTCTGTAAACTTTCGCAAAATGATTTAGAAGTCCACAATTGTTGCATATTTTACCTTTTGCGATACTTTTATCACGATGATTCGGAAGCCAAATTCCTCCACAGTTTGAACACTGGAGTGTGGAATGGGTTGTTCTGTCTTGGAACATTGTTCAAAGTTTACCAATTCGGGGTTCGAGAATTATTAGCAAATTGAACTGCGTTGACGTTGGCCGGGATGACAATCTTGTTATGCTGTTGAATTTGATTTTGGTTACGCATCCCAAGTTCCTTGTTAATTGCAAACTCTAATGTTTGACGCGGTTAAACGGTTTGTTTAAGAAGTTCCTTTTGAATTTCAGGATCCATTAGATTATTGATGAAGACGTCGCGTATCAGGGTTTCTTCCTTATTTTCAAAGTCACAGTTCTCTGCCAAATCCCTTAATTTTCCATAGAAGTGTTCTTCTGTTTCTCCCCAAAGCTGTTTCGTAATTAAGAAAACGTGAGGGTCGAAAGTTACGTTGCGAGGACGGATGAATGCCCTTCCACGATCTTGCAGAAGTCTACAGTAGAGAGAGGATGAATTATGATATGCGCGCTCTTGCAGTTAAGGATGCGACGTCCTTCTACCCGATGCTTAGGTAGAGTAGAGACACGGTTTTGTGATCCGCCAATGGCCACGGTTTGTCACCACATATACTGCCAAATTCAATTAGCCGTTGGCATTTGTTTTGCCAATTCATCTTTTGCCGCGCGTTGCGAGCGTCCCTCTATCTCTTCGATTGTGCGGAAGCACCAAAAACAGTTTCTTCATATATTGATTTGAGGGGAAGTTTCACCATCTCGGGTTTGGGTCCAAGTAGTGTATCAAGATTAATATTCTCTTTTGCCAACAGTGCCAATTTATATTGCACTCTCCATATCTCCCAGCAAAGAGGAGGGTCGGGTGTAGGTTTATCCCAGAAAGGGTCAATTCCGAAAGATTTACGTTT
This sequence comes from Convolutriloba macropyga, assembly GCF_964194025.1. NCBI lineage: Eukaryota > Metazoa > Xenacoelomorpha > Acoela > Convolutidae > Convolutriloba > Convolutriloba macropyga. The sequence goes on from NC_134469.1 coordinate 82,393,758, forward strand.
AATTGCTGACTGCTCCATGTCGTACTCTAGTTATATAGAGTAGATACTCGCGGTGCGGATGTGCTGCTTAGTTTTACTTAAACTGTGATTCGCAGAGAGAGATCCTGAGTAGAGTATTCAACGCTTACTCGCGGAGCGGGAATTACAAAGAGAATTGTTTAACTGAATTTGAATTGCAAAGTTAAGAAAAAGAATGAATTGCTTAAAAAGAAATCGTGAATGCGTGATCAGAGATGTTTGATCACGAAGCGGGAAACCAAGAAGGAAACGACAAACAGATCACAAGATACTAAATGAACAAATATTAACAATTTATGAAGGGCAAATAAAATGAACTAATTTAAGGCATCGTATAAAATACAAACTTCACCAAATTATTAAAGAAGGATGATATCTTTGGGTATCACAACACGCAAGGTGGTGGAAGTTCAACATGCTATCTCATGGAGTCAAAGCGGTATAAAGATCTGCAAAGTTCAATTGGGACCCAGTGGTGAAGTCGGGAAATACAAAGCACGCAATGTGATGAAAAGCTTCAAACAAGTGGACGGACTGGACTTCTTTAAGTATTTGGCGCCTATCCGTAATCCAGAAACAATCAGGATACTACTTCAACTATCAGCGTAGCATGGCCATGTGACTTACCAGTTTGACGTCAAGACTGCTTTCCGCACTCCCCAACAGACGAAGAAGTGTAACTGGAACATATACAGAAGTTTGTAAAACAAGGATCAGACGGAGGGAAAATAATATGTCAAGTGAAAAAATTAACTTATGGCTTGAAACAACCTGCTAACAACTGGCATATCGATCTGGCAAACTTCTGAGACAAAGGGTCACATTTTTATTTTAGTCTGGGTTGACGAAGTTTTACCATCAAGAAGCATGACAGTGATCTCCGATTTCAAGAAGGCACTGAAGGCAAAATTTCACATGGAAGACATTGGGAGACTAGAATGGTTTCTGAGTCTAAGAAACTGACGGGAAGAGAGCAAATCACAGTCGACTAAGAACTCTACATAGAAACAATGCTTGAGCGGTTTGAAATGTGCCAATGCAAACCCTCACTAACTCCAGCTGACTTGACTTTAAATCTTCAGAAAGTACAGAAAGCAGATGAAGAAGCGGATCAAAGGACTTACCGAAGCTTGGTTCAATAAGTTCTGTATCTGGCCAGACCGACGAGGTCAGACACCATTTTCAGACACCATTTTAGTCTAGGTTGACGAAATATCACCATCAAGAAGCATGACAGTGATCTCCGATTTCAAGAAGGCACTGAAAGCAAAATTTCACATGGAAGACATTGGGAGACTACAATGGTTTCTGAGTCTAAGAAACTGACGGGAAGAGAGCAAATCACAGTCGACTAAGAACTCTACATAGAAACAATGCTTGAGCGGTTTGAAATGTGCCAATGCAAACCCTCAATAACTCCAGCTGACTTGACTTTGAATCTTCAGAAAGTACAGAAAGCAGATGAAGAAGCGGATCAAAGGACTTACCGAAGCTTGGTTCAATAAGTTCTGTATCTGGCCAGACCGACGAGGTCAGACACCATTTTCAGACACCACTTTAGTCTAGGTTGACGAAATATCACCATCAAGAAGCATTACAGTGATCTCCGATTTCAAGAAGGCACTGAAGGCAAAATTGCACATGGAAGACGTTGGGAGACTACAATGGTTTCTGGGTCTAAGAAACTGACGGGAAGAGAGCAAATCACAGTCGACTAAGAACACTACATAGAAACAATGCTTGAGCGGTTTGAAATGCGCCAATGCAAACCCTCAATAACTCCAGCTGACTTGATTTTGAATCTTCAGAAAGTTCAGAAAGCAGATGATGAAGCGGATCAAAGGACTTACCGAAGCTTGGTTCAATAAGTTCTGTATCTGGCTAGACCGACGAGGTCAGACACCATTTTCAGACACCATTTTAGTCCAGGTTGACGAATTATTACCATCAAGAAGCATTACAGTGATCTCCGATTTCAAGAAGGCACTGAAGGCAAAATTTCACATGGAAGACATTGGGAGCCTAGACTACAATGGTTTCTGGGTTTAAGAAACTGACGGGAAGAGAGCACATCACAGTCGACTAAGAAATCTACATAGAAACAATGCTTGAGCGATTTGAAATGTGTCAATGCAAACCTTCAATAACTCCAGCTGACTTGACTTTAAATCTTCAGAAAGTACAGAAAGCAGATGAAGAAGCGGATCAAAGGACTTACCGAAGCTTGGTTCAATAAGTTCTGTATCTGGCCAGACCAACGAGGTAAGACACCATTTTCTCAGTCTACATTCTGTCGACACAAATGAATGCACCTACTAATCAACACTGGCTGTGCAGAAAACAACTTCTTCGATATCTTCAAGGTTCAAATTTTTAAAACTTACTTACACAAAAGAAGCTAGTTATGATTTAATAGGGGAAAGAGATGCAGACAGGTTTGGTGATATGAACGACAGAAAGTCAACATCGGGCTATTTTTTCAAGCTCAACGGACGTGGAGAAGCACTCACCTGAGGTGTCAAGAAGCAAGCCACAGTTGATTTCCTTCATCAGAAGCAGAATATCAGGGCGTGGCAGCATCAGTTCAAGAGGCATTGTGTCTAAATTAATTTCTGGAGCATTTCGGCATCAAACAGAATCATCCAATAGCAATTGGAGAGGACAACAAGAGTTGTAACAAATTGTGCCGAAACCCAGTCATGCAAAAGTGGAGCAATTACTTTGAGACTACTTTTCACTTCCTTCGGAAAAAAACGAAAGATGGGACTATTTCAATTCATTGCGTTCCTTCTGACAAAATGGCAGCCGACTTGTTCACGCAATCTTTACCCGTATTGAAGGTGGAAACATTCAGAACTGCTTTGATGCGAACAGACTCAATCATCCAAATTCTAATTGGGGTGTTAGAGTTTCGACCAAATTTTAGTCTTGAACTCGGTTAGAATTATCAAAAAGAAAGTTTAATTTACCAGATTACCAAGACAAGAGCAAATTGATTTCAGTCACATAATTTTTATAATTGAATTGTCAATTCATAGTGCTTCGAATCAAAATTCGGTTCAAACTGGTGAATCTAGATAACTATAATGAGTGAGATTATTTGATGTAAACTCTTCCCAGAACGTGTTTAATGAATATGATACTACCGGAAATGTGAATGAATTCTTAGAAATGTGTAAATGTATATCATTTATGGTATCCTTTGTGACTGATTTCTAGGAAATTTGCAGAAGCAAACCTTATTGGGTAACCTTTGTGATCCCCGCTGTAAATCATGATGCTAAGATTAGTTTTGTACCCTGACCTTCTCGCACTGATAATCAGTATAAATGCAGCTGATTTTTGCGCCTTTTTTAAATCTCCAAAATCAAATCACCATCATGAGTTAATAATCAGATATCTCCTGTAAATCTCTAAATTCTACTGTAAAATATGATTTTTGTTCTTCTCTCATTTTGAGAGATTATTTTTTCCACTCAGTTGAAGACGCTTTTTATTCTGCTTGCGAAAATCCGTAACCAAATACTCACGAACATGTTTGTAAGATTTTATCCAAGGGACTTCACTCTTTTTCATCTATTTGGGACCACATGCAAAGTTTGAATAATTTTCTGACTTTTTTGCGTGGCCTGTAACATCTTACCTCACGAACATATTTTGAAGATTTCATCCAAGGGACTTCTCACTTTTTTATCAACACGGGACCACATGGAAAGTTTGAATAAGTTTCTACCAAGTTCAGGAGAACATGCGTTATTTTGGGCCTTGGGTCCCGGGTCAATAAAATATTATAACAGGGGCCCCCTAACCCAGCTCAAATATTCTTTTTTATTGTAAGCACGACAGGTCAGGTAAAGTAAGAAATTAGATGCTACCTAAGCCAACTGCTCGCCAGTTGTTTGCAAACAAGTGATCCGACATTAGTTGGTTATGTTCTGAGTGCTAGATAATTCTCATTCGATTTTGGGCTTGAAATTTTTTAGCCCCATTGATCTGATTTTTTGTTTGCAAAACGTGATAAACTCGACCGGGAGAACAATTTTGTGTCGTAGTTGTGATGTAGATCTTGTCTAATATTAAAAACCTCCAAACTGCCAAGCTGTCAATTTTTTTTGCTAAATCTGCATTTATGATGTATAAGCTAAATTTGGACGCTAGGGAGAATTATTTTTCCTCCCCGAAATCTCCTTTCAATTTTATGCACTCAGCTCTCCTCATAACAGCGAAATGAACAGACCTAACCTTTAGATACCTATCACTTTGAGCAGACCTTAAACCAATCGTTTGAGAGCGATTTCATTGGCATATGTCAGTCATAGACGTTTGAAGTTTGCAATAGGCTCAGATAAGGTGAACTTTCATAACCATCATCATGTTCAATCACCATTCAAAGTTGATTGGAGCGCACAATTGAAACCTGGGATTTTTTCATTTTTTCTGTTTGTGCCCCCCCCCCCCCGTTACTGAGCACGTGCTATTACATAGTAAATCTTTATGTAAAAATATGGCACGTGCGTCTGGGGGTTGCAAATAATATGCACCCACTAAGCTGGAGGTAAGGCACAAACCGAAAATATTATACAGCAAATTAGCTTATCTGATCTGTAGACTAACTACATATGTCAATAAGTATAGCTAAGGGGTGGAAATTCTTTACTAGGTACCCGGGGAGTGGGAGGGGGAGGGTGCTTGGGACTGTTAAAAAAACCCGTTGAGAGGGAGGGGGTGGGTGGGACTGGTAAAAAGATTTGTTTTTCTAATACTCCGAAAGGGGCAACGTTTACTTTATGCAAAACGTTTGATTGACGCTGATCATCAAGAATGTGATTTTGAACTTTTGTCAAAAGGAATAGAATAATGTGATAGCCCTAGTGATGAGCAGATTCAAATCTTGCAAGAATCTTGCAAGATGATTCAAAACTTGCAAGATTCTTGCAAGATATCAATCAAGGCAAAAAAATAAATCGGGGTATAAATGTTTTAGGAAACATCTTTGAAGCGAACTTTTGTTTATTAAACAAATTACAAAACCGAATTCAATGAAAAAAAAATTAGCTCGGATTCAAAAACTTGCAAGAATCTTGCAAGATTCTTGCAAGATTTTGAATTCGTCGATCACTAGTGAGCACTCGAGGACATTAATTTGCTGAACGGCTCTCTTTAGAGCTTTTTTTGGGCCTGAAAAGAGAACGGTTCATCAAAGTTGCTAAGGAACGCCTGAGGAGGAAAATTATTCTATGTTTGAAAGACCTTAACTTTCACCCCCTTTTATCCGCTCCGACCCCACCCGATTTTTATCTCGCCCTCTGAGTCTTCCTATGCCTTCCTATGCTTAAACAAGCCAGCTACAACAAAAGTTATCAGGAAGTTTCCCATTATAGAACATATTTGAGTAGAAAAGCTTCCATCACATTCAAATTTTGTTTCGTTTTAACACGTTCATAATTTAAACTGCGTTTGAAAAGAATACATTCCAACAGTTTTTTTCGGTCTGAAAGAAATAAAAGAAGCTTTTTCAAAAATTTGATGCTGCTTTTGAACTCTCAACAGCTTTCAATCAAACAAAATTCACTGGCAGAAAAATAAAACTTCAGCAGTTTTTGAGGTTTTCTTGTCACAGAGTTGGAACCTCGTTTGTCAACTCCTAGAGTGGAACCTCTTTAGTGTTTAGACAAGTATCTTAAACAGTTAATAAGTTTGTTAAATTGTTAAAAGCACCCACCAATCGATTTATAAATGCATGAAAGTTTTTTTCTCAGACATATTTTCTTTTACTAGTTTTCTGCACTTTAAACTAATGGTTTTCGGCCAAACCTAATTTTCTTTTGTTTCATGTTGCAACCAATTGAGACTTGTTTTTTGCTAAACTTGTTTATAAGCAGACCAAACAACAAGTTTCCTGCTAATAAACTTCTTTAAAAAATCTAACTTGACAACTTTCTAAGATTCTAACCTTTTTCAGACAAACTAAAAAAAACGGAGAATTTAAAAGACAGTACTACGATGCGTTGATTTGCTGTTTCAGACTTTGGTTTGTTACGATGCCTTAAAATTTCCATTTAAACTATTTCCTTTTTTCAGTAAAATTGTCAGTCAAAATTAAAAATCTTACCTTTTTTTTCATTATAGAAATTTTACTATAGACTATTAATTTTCGATGAACCTGACTTCGGAAAAAAATTAATTCGCTCAGTTTAACCATGAATGTCTTTGTAATCAATTAATTTTCGCATACATATGACCTGCTTTTCAAATTAACAGGCAAACAAACTTTCAAATTATTCTTCAGTTTTTTTGCTTCACGTTGGTTTGTAGTTTTTGCATGTCTTAAACATAGAAGGAGTCACTTGCTTGCTTTAAATCTCAATCAGACGAAATCCGAACTACTATGAAAATAATGCGAGATCTCATCGGGCTCTGCCAATTCGAATCCTCAACCGAAATAAACACCTCCAACCGGATATATTGAGAATATCCAACCTCTAGTTGGATTTACTCTCATGACTTTAATTAGTAGTTTTTTCTGTGGAGTTAAGAGAAAGACTACAATAGTCGTAGTCTAAATTCAAGCTCATATGTGTCTTAACAACTAGGGAAAACTTAACGGCTAATTTACTCGTGTTTTTTTTGTTAGTTTTTTGTTAAAAAAATGCGATGTTTAGGTGAAACAAATTTCTCATTAGAGAAAAAATTTTATAAAAACATTTTTTTGGAGAAAAAACTGCATTAAAAATTTTGTTATATGACAACTAACCACAAATTATGCAAAAATCTCGTAGCTTTGGCAAATTGCAATTGAATGAGCTGAAAAGAGTTACTTTACTGTCTATTTTGCGAGACTCAGAACAAATGTCCAATAACGTCATTAAAAACGACAAAATAAATAAGGTAAATTAAGTAACAATGCAATATTATCTTAAAAAACAAATACAAAAATTTCAAGAAATGTTTTACCAGTTCGCACAAACTTTTGTGTAAAACTTGTTCTTAATGTTTCAGGTTTCAGACTGCCAATGCAAATGTAAAATAAACTGGTGGATGTTCAATTGACTGAAGTATGGTGTCAAAAAAAGAGTTTAACTTGAAACAATTTTTTAAGGCTTTTTTCTGGAAAAAATGACTAATATGCTCAGCAAAAACTCAAAAGTATAGAAAAAAGGGGTGTTCATTTGCAGGTCCAGATAGGCTCAGAAATTGTAAAAAAAGTTCAAAATTGAAAACCTGAAATACTGTTTGCCACTCTTTCTCAAACTAGTTTCACTCCATGTTCTCACACGCAATTTACTCGATAGTCCCAATCATAGTTCTGAAGCTAACTTTCAGGTACCTATAAAAACCAATAAAAGTGTTTAATCATTTCAAGACATAAAATTTATCAAGGCTGTCGTGCGGAAGAACAACTATACTAGCTTAGAGGGGGTTCCCAACGACCTTGTGAACTCAAGAAAAGCATGAAATTTGCCGATGATTACTTTACCGCCAAAAACCTGAGAATTACTCTTTCCTTAAATCATCTGACAAGAAGTCGCAACCAAATAAGACCAACCGAAAGTCTAATATATGTTTCATTGCATAAATTGGACACCTACCTCAGTGATTAAGAAACATAATCTTCCTTCTGAAACGGATTTCTTTTAAACAAAGAGGGTGACATCAGCGCTCCCCCAGGGACAAAGAGACAAAGAAACCCTACCAAGTGTCCGAACAAAAGGCCAACCTGACCACCAGTTACCCAGTCACACAACACCTCCATTTGATGAGAATTCAATGGGTTCTTAGACCAATACTGAGTTACAAATAAATTTTTGACTCAGCAATCAAGACGAAGAAAAACAGCAAGAAAACCCCCCTCCCCAGACAATTTTTTGTTGGTCTCAGACGTCACCAAAGACGAGAAGAGTTTTTCCAAGGGTTCCAGACGTCATCCGATCAAGAAGGCCTGACTTTTTTTTGGTTGCAGAGGTCACCAAGAGATGATTGCCCGAGGTTCCAGACGTCACCTCAGAAGTCCCTTCCCCGGTTAGACGTATCAAAAAAACTTGAAGTTTTTTTGCGACAAAAAATCTCAAAAAAAGTTGTCTCCCAACGAGCTTTTGTGGATTATTTATGAAAAAATAGCCGTGAGAAACTACATGCCGCACTTAGCAAAAGAAAAACACACAAATTGCACGAAAAAACGACATAGCGTTTTTTGCATCGGAAAAAATTGAAGACACTTTTTTCGATTTGTCGCAAAAAATCTACATGACAGTAAAAGTACTTGTTTAATAGAACACTTCAGTTGGACGTTAATGTGACTTTTTTAAGTTAAGTTGTTTAAGTAAAAAGTGTAAAAGTGATTTCTTGAGAGACAAAAATCAAAAAACGTTAATCTGACGTTTTTATGAAAACTATTTATTGAATCCAAAAAACCTATTGATTGGCCCCCCTCAGTTTGCTATAATACAAGTTTTAAAGTTAGTTTATCGATTTTGCATTTTAACAAAAAGGCAACTTGAAATTAGCAAAATTGCATCTTTGACTTTAAAAATTCAAAAAACGTTTTCTTGACGTTATGATTTAGACAATTAGTCGATCCAATAAAACATATTGATTGGGCCCCCTCAGTTTGCTAGAATACAGATTTTAAAATTAGTGTATTGGTTTTGCATTTTAACAAAGAGGCAACTAGAAATTAGCAAAACTGCATCTTTGACTTTAAATATTCAAAAAACGTTTTCTTGACATTTTGATTCAAACAATTAGTCGATCCAATAAAGACTTTTGATTGGGCCCCCTCATTTTGCTATAATTCAAGTTTTAAAGTTAGTTTAAGGATTTTGCATTTTTACAAAGAGGCAACTTGAAGTTAGCAAAATTGCATCTTTGACTTTAAAAATTCAAAAAACGTTTTTTTGACGTTATGATTGAGACAATTAGTTGATTCAATAAAATCTATTGATTGGGCTGCCTCAGGTTGCTATAATACAAGTTTGAAAATTAGTGTTTGGATTTTGCATTTTAACAAAAAGTCAATTAAAAAATAGCAAAATTGCATCTCTGACTTTAAAAAATCAAAAACCCTTTCTTGACGTTGTGATTCAGACAATTAGTCGATCCAAAAAGACCTATTGATTGAGCCTCCTCAGTTTGCTATGATAAAATTTTTAAAATTAGTGTATTGATTTTGCATTTGAACAGAGAGGCAACTAGAAATTAGCAAAACTGCATCTTTTACTTTAAATATTCAAAAAATGTTTTCTTGGCATTTTGATTCAAACAATTAGTCGATCCAATAGAGACTTTTGATTGGGCCCCCTCATTTTGTTATAACACAAGTTTTAAAATTAGTTTATGGATTTTGCATTTTAACAAAGAGGCAACTTGAAATTAGCAAAATTGCATCTTCGACTTTAAAAATTCAAAGAACGTTTCTTTGACGTTATGATGTAGACAATTAGTTGATTCAATAAAACCTATTGATTGGGCCCCCTCAGGTTGCTATTATACAAGTTTGAAAGTTAGTGTTTGGATTTTGCATTTTAACAAAGAGTCAATTAGAAATTAGCAAAATTGCATCTCTGACTTTAAAAAATCAAAAACCATTTCTTGACTTTTTGATTCAGACAATTAGTCGATCCAATGAGACCTATTGATTGAGCCTCCTCAATTTGCTATAATACAAGTTTTAAAATTAGTGTATTGATTTTGCATTTTAACAAAAAGGCAACTAGATATTAGCAAAATTGCATCTTTGACTTTAAAAATTCAAAAAAAGTTTTCTTGACATTTTGACTTAAACAATTAGTCGATCCAATAAAAACTATTGATTGGGCCCCCTCAGTTTGCTATAATACAAGTTTTAAAGTTAGTGTATGGATTTTGCATTTTAACAAAGAGGCAACTAGAATTTGGCAAAATTGCATCTTTGACTCTAAAAATTCAAAAAACTTTTTCATGACGTTTTGATATAAACAATTAGTAGATCCAAGATAACCTATTAATTGAACCCTTGTTTTGTAATAAAACAAGCTTCAAAGATTTTTTTATCGGTTTTACAATATAGTAAAGAAACAACTTGAGGTTAGCAAACTTGCATCTTTGACTTTAAAAAATAAAAAAATTTTTCTTGACGTTTTGATAAAATTGATTAGTAGATCAAAGAAAATCCATTCGTTGAGCCCACTCAATTTGTTATAAAACAAACTTCAAATTTAGTATTTCGATTTTTGCATTTTGTAAAGAGGCAACATAAAATTGGCAAAAAAATTAAAACGTTTTCCCCGACGTTTTTGGTTAAAACATTTATTAGATCCAAGAAAACCTATTGATCGCAGCCCTTCAGATAATTTCAAAACAAGCTGATAAATAATTTTCATCATTTTTGCAAAACTGCAAAGAAGCGACAGAGAAGTGGCAAAATTGTGTCTCTGACTTATAGAAATCAAAATTCATTTTTTTCTAAAGTTTATTTAAATGGTCAAGCGATTTTGAAACGATCTTTTGAATGAGCCTCCTTGTTTTATCACAAAACCAGCCGAGAAAATATTTCATCATTCTGCAAAACCGTGAAGAACAGAGTGCAAAGTTCCTATAACGCTTCTTCAAATAACCTTCAACGAACCTACAAAGGAATTTGTTTTTTCTTTGACCTTAATTGCATACTACTAGCCGCGAACCTATTTAATCGGGTAGTATGCATTCTTAAGAAAGCCAAACAATCGCCTTTTTTGTTTTCAATTTGCGCATACTACTCGCCGCGCGCCTAGTTAATGGGGTAGTATCACTGAATACAACTTCTCAAAAAAAGAGATAAAATTAAGAACTCAATTTCCTTTAGCTCAAAAGCAAGAGAATCAAAAGCTCGAAATATTTTCCCACTTAATATCGCTCACGCAAACAAGCTTTTTGAGTTGGATAATTCAAACGTTTCTTCCTTTTTGTCCACGCTCTCAGAAATTTCCGAAAGAAGTCCCTTTGCCCCTTTTCAGTCTCAGTAGTTACCCGATAGAAGAAGAGAGCGTTTTGGGGTCAGTAGTTACCTTAGTAGATGATCTTCAAAGCTTCGTATCAGCAGTTTCAAGAGTGGAGGGAAATTTTAAAGTGAAGAAATCAAAACTTTTGAAAAGAAAACAAGAATCAAGCAGTTCAACCTAAAGGGAAAGAACTTAAAACGAGCTTCAGCACAAATCAGTTTGTCTTGTCTGCTTGTCTGTAGCTCACGTTGCCTATTCGCAATGCAAGATAATAATTTGATCTTTTTCAACACAGGGTCTCAGCAGTAGCATTTTTGGTTCCTTTTTCAAAAAAGTGTTTGCCCTTGTAAAAAGTGTGTCACAAAAACCCTTCTAAAGCCATATACTTATTCGACTAAAGAGAACATTTTCATTTTCCCACGTTCTAGAAATTTTTTGGTCGTGTTTATTACAAAACAAGCGGGCGCAAACGGTTATCTTTCTCTTCTTAGAGATAAAATTAGCGAGAATTAGCACAACAAAAAACACTAAGTTTATATTTTTTCAGAAATAGTGCGTCGTATTTTTCAACAACAAAAAATCTGCGGCTGATTAGCCTCACAGTGTCATAAACATTGTTTTTTAAATCTGAAATTTCCGTCACTCTTGTTTCGAAGCCTTTTTTACTTGTTAGTACGAAAAAGACCAACAAGAGAAAGATGACAAAGAAGAACAGTCAAAGTTGTCAGCACGGGTTAAACAAATTCAAAATTGCAGAGTTCAGTTTGAAAAGCAAGCTGGACATCTTACAGTCTGCTATTGATCAGCGAAAGAGTTTCAGATAACTCATCCTGCTCATCAATAAAGCAAAAGCAAACGTCGACGAACTAAAAGAACACTTGATGCCGTGTTAAAGGAAAGTCCAAAGTCCAACAGCACTTCATCTGTCATGGAACGATATTCAACCCTTCTGTCACGTCTAGAAAAATTTGAACTTTAAATTGACAGTTTAAATGACGATGGACTACTCAGCCAATCTTCAACTAGGAAACGCAATGATGTCAGTGTAACAACTCATACGACTGCCAGGTGTCCAACCTCACGGAGATGGTCACCATCTATGAACGAGATTCCAGAAGCAAGCAACCCAGAACGTTTATCATTCTCCAACAAATCACCACCTCTCCCACCGAGATCGGAGAAACCATTCCTATTTTTGTCTGAATGCCAGAGAGCAGATCCAAGGTTGTCAAAGTTTTTACATGGCAACAACGAGAATCCCCTTACTATTGGAATGAGTACAGCAAGTTTAGTCAGACCAATTAACATTGATAACACGGCCAACTCCAAAACAGAAGCAAAATACTCGGAGAAAAGACTCGCAAAACCTGAGACGACCGTCGTAAAGACTCCCGATCGTTTTGCTCTCAGTGAAACAACAATCTCTGCTGTTGATCATTTTACTGTGACTCACCAGCAGCTTAAAACAAACAATGATTCAATACCGCAGCTTAATTATGCAGGCGAGCAATAAAAATTTCAAAACAATTCCCCTCTGGGAAACCATAACAATCAATTTCAGACAAAAAATATTTTTTCTGAATTTTCTCGAGAAATCGCCGAGGAACTGTTTCAGATACAAACGTTTCAACCAGTGAGCATGGGTTGTTCCAAATACCAAGGAACATATAATTCCCACTTGATGAATCCCAGTTCTGTCAAATATTACAAATGAGAAAACCCACAGAACCCAGATTTTCATCTCCCCCAGACAAAACAACCATTTGAACCGAGTAACACAATGAAAAATTTTAATCAGTTCTCTGAAAGTTCCTGCCAAAACCCAAACAATTTTCAAACGTCTAACTTACCTTCTTTACAGTTGCATAATGAACAGGAGTTCCAAAACACAGAGAACAAAATTTTACCTGGAGGCTTCACTCAATTCCAGACACAGTCACAAGTCGAAATCGTTGGCACTGAGCCACTCAAACCATTCGGTGTTCAGAAAACCACCTGTTCAAAACCATTAACTCAAAGTGTTCCCCTTGCTCCGTCAGCCTCATCGTTTTCTCAAAAAGCACTGCCTTCAGCAGAGCAAAAACCCGAGCAAAATTTCCACATTCACATCAGATCTCCAGCGTATTATATCCAATATCAAATGAAAGTTTCAAAAACACTTCATTTGAAATCAATTCTTTACCGTGGACCTCAAGCACAGCTCCATATTGGCAGAATTCAACAAGTAAACACTCAATCAGGTTTCCACCTCTTACGGTTCAAAATTTTAATGGCCACCCATTGAAGTACCACGAATGGACAAATAATTTTTTTTGCCTCGCACATAACAACACCAGTATTACTGACGGACATCGTATCACATTCTTGCAAAATGCAGTTACTGGCAAAGCAAAAGATGTTATTAAATTGTATTCATGTGATACTGCTTATTATAGCACAGCTTTAAAGGAACTCATGTCATATTTTGGTGATACTACAATAGTGGTGAACGCCTAAATAAATCAATGTAAAACTTGAAATCAACTAATGACTATAACAAACAAAATTTTGTAGCCTTTGCTTCGTTCTTGAAACGTTTAAAGCAAATGTTTCAATACTTGGCATACACAGCGAACCTACAGAGCTCAACACTTATGAAGAAACCCAAAGAAAAAGTCCCGCATAACATCCTCCTCAATTGGACAGAACACACTGTTACATCAATCGAAAGATCAATTCTTTTAGTTGAATTTCAGAAATGGTTAGAAGTTCAAGCTCATGTGTACGATAAGATAAACCGCGAAAACTTCCAGCAAAAGAACCTTCGTAGAAACAGTTTTAATAATTCTGGGAACTTGAACGTCAGCAATAATCACGCAAGAAATTTAATTACCCAAAGTTCAGGCTTTCCAGCACAAACGGCTCACCGAAACCAGTCAACAAGAATTAGCAGTAGTGGTACTCCGCCATTTTAACCCCTAAACAACGCAAATCAACCAAAACGCTCTTGTGAGAAATGTCGTGGAAACCATATACTAGCCACCTGTCCCGATTACCAAAATTGTAGCCCAAGCTAGCGATTTGACATTGTAAGCAAGAGCAATCTTTGCTCGAACTGTTTGAGCAATAAACACAAGAAGCAGAACTGCCCATGAACAAAACGCTGCCAATAATGCAGCTGATACTACCACACAACACTGCATGACCCTGGCAAAATTATCAAGCATCCGCCAGCTGCTTTTCCCACCAGCAAATCTACAGTTACAAATCGCCAAGAAAATCAGCCAGTCAAACAGCAGTATCAACCAGGAAGTAACAGGGCGTCTCATCCAAATCACAAAAGAGCCGCTACAGACAGTTTTTTTCAAACAAAAATCAGAAACAAATTCAGCGTGCTAATTTGAACAATTCCAACCAAACTTTATTGTGAATCATGTACAATCTACACCAAAAGAATGGTTCGAACAACTTCAATTTATCCCAGTATCATCTGTAAACGGCAAGAAGGCTTTCGATCGATCTAGAAAGCCAATTTACTTTCATACTTGACAAGATCGCTGAGTTTCTTGCTCTTCCGTGCGAAGATCAAAAAGCCACTATTCATCAGTGTCTTAACACAGAGCATGATATGCCACTATCAGAAAATTCTGAACCAGTGACAGTTGCACCCTACGAAAATTTGAATCAAAAGTTTCAAATAATAACCACTTATAGTACTCCCTGTTTAAATGTAGCCCCAGCTAATACATTTGAACTCAACCAGCTTTGCGATGCATTCAAAGAATTGTGTCACATTCACTTTCCAGAAACTGCTGAAAGCAAAATCGGCGCCCTTTTGGGAATAAACACTTTTGCTTTCACACATCTCATTGAAGTTATCCTGGCAATTAAAAACCAGCCATTCGGCGTAAACACGAGGCTTGGATGGACCCTTGCTGGAGAGTATGAAAGAGCACAAAAACAACCCAAACACCGACCTCACCAGCAGAAATAGTACGTGTACCACGTATCACGACAAAGCTCCGACGATCAGCCGCTCGATGAGTTGCTTGAGAAGTTATGGAAAATGGAAGCCGAAGGAACTCAACCCGAGAGTGAATCTATGAATCCCGTTGATAAGGAAGCCCTTGACATATTGAACAAGAAAATCAGCTACAATGGTGAGAGGTACGAAATTGGACTACTTTTGAAAAAACCATTGAGAATTTAAAATAATTATTTCGCAGCTCTCAGCCAGCTGAAAAGTCTTCAGGAGCGACTCAGTAAAGACATCTAAATGAAAGAGTTGTATGAGCAAACTCTTACAACAGATCTTCAAAAATTTTATGTCAAACCAGTTGAAATGCGGCAGCCAGAACCCGAGAAAATTTTGTATTTGCCTCATCACTGGGTGGTTAATCCAAACAAGCCCGGAAAAGTTCGCAGAGAAGCAAATGCTGCGTCCAAGTTTGGAGGCCAATCTTTGAACAATTTGATCACAAGACCAGATTTGCTAAACAACTTGGTAGGAATTCTTCTTAGATTTAGTGAAGACCCAGTTGCAATTCTCTCTGATATCGAAGGCATATTTATGCAGATAGCAATAAGGCATGAGGACCAATCTGCACTACGCTATCTCCAGTTCACCAGTTCACCAGTTTAACTTTTGGAGCAACCTGCTCCCCATTTTGTGCAATTTTCGTTCTGAACCGTTGCCCAAAAAATAATGAAATTGAATTTCTAAAAGCAATTGATGCAATAAAAAACTATTTTTATATGGACGACTATATCCATTCTTTGCCGTCTATGGAAGAAACAATTAAAACCATTACCCAGACTAAAAATTGCCTTCAAAAAAGTGGCGTTTGCTTGACAAAATTTGTATCAAATAAACCTGAAGCCCTCAGGTTCATTGATCAAGAAGATCAATATGAACCGAAAGAAATCAATAGAGTCCTCGGTCAGAAATGGAAATCCAGAACTGACTGTTTTCTATTGAAGACATTAGAACAATTTCCCTGAAGTGCAAGTGAGTTTACACACAAAAAAACGTTCTGTTTAGTATCAATCATTTTTGATCCCCTAAGAATTTTTTTACCGCTCACAATTAGAATCAAAAAGCTTTCAATACAAGTCTTGAAGCTAGGCAAGAAGTGGGATGAACCACTTCCCGCAGAACTTCATTCCAACCTACAAAAAGTGCTCGATAGTTACTATGCAATGCCTGGTATCGAAATCCCCAGATGGTTGAACTCCTCAACGAAACAGAAAAATAATCACCAGCTCTATGTCTTTGTTGAAGCCTCAACTGTTCCATTGGCAGCAGTTGCTTACATTCGCAACCAAAAACAGGACGAAATCTTTCAAACAACTTTTCTGCTTGGAAAATGCAAAGTTGCAGCAGTAAAACAAATTAGTTTGTCAAAATTAGAACTCGAAGCAGCCGTTTTAGGTACACGCCTCCGCACATTGATACAAACCGAAATAACATAAAAATTTGAAAAAAGTCTACTTGCGGACAGATAGTCGCGTTGTCTTAGATTGGATCAACTCAACTGATGAGTGGAATCATGTCTCAACTAATATTAATCCAGCCGACCATGGAATGCGTGGCCTTGAGCCATCAGAAATCCCCCGAGATGGCTTACAGTACCACAAGACACTGAAAGTTCTTGGAAAGATATGAAAAAGATTTCAACCGTGGGTGCCGTAACCAGAACTACAAAAACACCAATCGAACTTGTTCTAGACCCGAACCGCTTTTCAACTTGGAATAAGCTGCTTTTAACCGTCGCAACTGTCTTTATTTTATTTTACAGAGCTAAGAAGAATCGTTCCAACAAAAGTCAATACACAAAAGATGATGTTTGTTTATATCAAAATTTTCTGCTAGAGTTGTCTCAAAACAATGCTTTCTCTTCAACAATCAACGCATTAGAAAGAACACAAAAGTTAGACGCCAAGAGCAAATTGGGAAACTTAAATCCAAAAATTGACCAAAACGGACTTCTACAATCTAGTGACCTATTTGCACCAACAGAATTGGAGATCAAAAAATGGCCAATAATCTTGGATGCAAAGGAAAAGATCGCGAGATTATACCGTGAACATTCGCACAGAATTTGTGCTCATCAAGAAACAAAATCAGTCAAAGCATTCGTACAACAACGCTACTGCGTCATCGGACATCAAAAAACACTACTTTCAATAAAATACCGATGTTTTCTGTGTCGCCGTTTTGATACTCAGAATATACAACCAATAATGGCCCCGCTTCCTGCGTTTCGCTTCCCCACAGAATAAACCAAATTTCCGTCTGCCAACACAGGACTGGACTTTTTGGTCCGTTTGATATTGAAGACAACAACTCGAAATCGAGAAACATTATGGACTTATTTATTCATGCCTCGTTACATGAGCAGTTCATTTGGAAGCATGTCCAGATTTAAATACAGATACTTTCCTCAATTCATATCGACGGTTAACTTACTGAAGATGCCAACCTATTTTGTTGTACAGCGATAACGGAAAATCATTTGTCGGCACCTCCGAAGAGCTGAAGAAATCAGTTTAGGCTTTAGACAAGGACAAGATCTATAAAGGCCAAGGATCTTTTCCGTTTGTGTCCCCCCAGTACGTTATGTTCCCCCAATTACAGAGCACGTGTCATTACATGGTAAATCATTATGTAAAAATATTGCACGTGATTCGGGGGGGGGGTGCAATTAATATGAACCCACTAAGCTCGGTGGGGGCACAAACGGAAAAGATCCAGCCCTAGCTGCAGTCAAAACCACATGGAAATTTAACACACCGTACGGCCATCATTTCGGTGGCGTGTGGGAGCGATTAATTTGGAGCGCCAAGAGGAAACTCTTGATCATTCTAGGATCTAAGCGTCTCTCCTTCGATATCTTTGAGACAATAATGTTTGAAGTTGAAGCAATTCTGAATTCCAGACCCTTGACAAACGTTGCCGATGAGCCGATTCAAACGAAGAACCACTCACTCTTAACCACTTCCTCATTCAACGCCCGTACAGTTCCCTGCTGCCCGGAAACTTTGGAGATCAACAGCCAGCTAGTTTCAAGAACTGGAAGCACGTTCAGCAGTTGATGAACCACGTGTGGCGGCGTTTGATTAGAGAGTACCTGCCGACATTACTCAAGAGACGTAAATGGACAAGCAACAGCCAGACTCCTCTGAAAGTTGGAGATGTCGTGTGGGTACTCAAAGACTTGACGCAGAGAGGAATTTAGCCCCTTGCAAGATATGTGAAAACATCCCCTGACGAGACGGTGAAGTACGGGTTGCCAAAGTAAAAACGACTTACGGCTCGTTCGTGCGTCCGATCGCCAGCCTCGCGCGTGTTTTTTCTCCGTAATTTTTAATTCAGATTTTTTGCTCCGTCCTTAGGCAACATGAGCTACATCCACCCCTTTGATGTTATTACCCTCACAGATTTTAATTTCCATTTATATAGGCTCAAGAATATCGGATCAATAGACAATCAAGATGATCTTCAACCCCTGCCCTTTTTTTGGATTATGTTCTCAATGACCTTGTGAACTCAAGAAAAGAATGAAATTAGCCGATGATTACTTTACCGCCAGAAACCTGAATTTTACTCTTTCCCGAAAACATCTGACAAGAAGTCGCAACCAAATAAGAGCAACCGAAAGTCTAGAAGTTATATTTCATTACATAAATCAACAATTTTATTAATGAAACATTTATTCTAGACTTTTGGTTGCTCTTATTTGGTAGCGACTTCTTGTCAGATGTTTTCGGGAACAAGTAATTCTCAGGTTTTTGGCGGTAAAGTAATCATCGGCAAAAATTCATGCTTTTCATGAGTTCACAAAGTCATTGGGAACATGCTCCAAGAAAGAGGGCAGTGGTTGAATATCATCTTGATTGTCGTTTGTTCCGATATCCTTGAACCTATATAAATGGAAATTAAAAATCTGTAAGGGTAGTAACATCAAAGGGTGTGGATGTAGCTCATGTTGCCTAAGGCCGGAGCGAAAAATCTGAACTAAAAATTACGGAGAAAAAACACGCGCGAGGTCGGCGACCGGACGCCCGAACGAGCGGTAAGCCGTTTTTACTTTGGCAGCTTGTACTTCACCGTCTCGTCCAGGGGATGTTTCCACAAATCTTCCAAGGGACCCAATTCCTCTCGGCGTCAAGTCTTTGAGTACCCACACAAGATCTTCAACTTTCAGAGGAGTCTGGCTGTTGTCTGTCCATTTAAGTCTCTTGAGTAATGTGGGCAGGTACTCTTTAATCAAACGCCGGCACACGTGGTTCATCAACTGCTGAGGGTGCTTCCAGTTCTTAAAACTAGCTGGCTGTTGATCTCCAAAGTTTCCTGATGGCAGGGAACTGTACGGGCGTTGGATGAGGAAGTGGTTAGGATGAGTGGCTCTTCGTTTGAATCGGCTGATCGTTTGGCAACGTTTGTCAAGGGTCTGGAATTCAGGTTTGCTTCAACTTCAACCATTATTGTCTCCAAGATATCGAAGGAGAGACGCTTAGATCCTAGAATGATCAAGAGTGTCCTCTTGGCGCTCTGAATCAATTTATTTTCACTCCAAGTTCTCGCACGCCATTTATTCGATAGTCCCAATCATAGTTCTGAACGAAACTTTCAAGTACCTAAGAAAACCAATAAAAGTACTTCATCATTTCAAGACATAAAATTTATCAAGGCTGTCGTGCGGAAGAACAACTATACTGGCTTAGAGGGTTTGATATTAGTTCTGCATTCCTCCCAGCGAACATGAGGATCTAGTGTCAAGTTATCCCAAAAAGTATCAATCTGTTTCGTTGTTTGCTGACTGCACCATTTCGTGCGGAGAATTTTTATGCTGTGCTTCACAGAACAAAATCAATCCTAAACTATTACTAGCGGAGAGCTTTTGCGAGTCGAGAATTGTACTCAAGTTAAGAAAAGTAGAGGCGAAATTATTTTTCTTATCAGGAAATGAATGTGATCAACAAAATGAAATAAATCAAAATTTTAAAGTCAGCTTATCAGCAGAACGGACAGTTTTTGGCAGCGCTGAACCTAAACCAAAATGAGAATCGATTTGAAGTGCTAATAAAAGTGTTGACAAATTTTGGTGTTACAATGGAGCAAAAAGATATGATATCTACTATGAACTTCAACAAAATGATTTTATTTATAACATACCCTATTGTTTTTTGTAATAAAATGCAAGAGAAAGTGCAGAGTTTAATAATATAACATTTCAGAGTAAGTGATATTTAACATCCAGTTAAAATTATCAATGATATGTTCAGTGGTGAAGAATAGCTTGTAGTAAAAAAGAGTTTCAAAGTGTTTCTGTGGAGCAGTCTAATTGAAACCGATTTGAGCCTCCATTTCGCCAACCGAAAGAAAGAGCTAAAGATCAGGCGTTGAAGGGTTCTGGGTTCTGGGTTCTGTGATTCTCCCAAGTATCCGTCACGTGTATATGATGTTCACTTCATAACTTAATTTGGCCAAATTTTGCATTCAGCAGGGGCTAGACTAATTGTCTCTCGCATCACTTCCACGAATCCACGAAGAGGTAGATTGCTTGGGCTGTGACTGGTAAATCTCTACATCGCCAGATCGTTTTCGTTTTTTTATTGATCTGGTTTCTGTGATTCAGATGATCATTCGTACTTGCCGTAATAATTTGGGTTGCTTCGATTACGACCTCCAGCCTGCTGTTTGCATCATTATTGTCCATTGGAGGGTCTTTTTGTTGTGAGGCAGATGTTTCATTATTTATTACAGAATTTTTTCTGACATGCGAAGCGGGTGTAAATTCATTTTCGTTTGGAGGTTTTCGCAAAAATCCGGATTTTCAGGGGACGATTTTACATAGCGCGAGAAATATTGTTTATGTTGGATGAAACTCTGGTGCCCGGGTCTTGTTTTCTGCGTTTAATGTGTTCACCTCCATTCCGTTTCGTCATGACCTCTTTTAAGTAAGGTTATAATTCCTCCTTTTTTGTTATTCTATCTAAGGCCACGTTTATCCGTGTACTCTTTTAAAGATGTTTGATGTTCACGGTGAATTCCCAAATTTTACCGAATCGCTATTGCGCATTGCAGCAGGCAATTTTTCGAATTTTTTGAATTAGAAAAAATAGCACTTGTTTTGTCCATGGTAGACCCGGCCGCCAATACTTTGCATGAACCTTCTAGGATCTGTTCGGAGTGCTTGTTTCCAAGCATAGTCCATGTCAGTTTCAGCTGTACTGCATACCAGAGAGTAGAGCCAGTATTCAGGAGCTTCTTAATCTAAAAAATCGTGATTCGTCCTCCGTTGCCTGAATTTCGCATTCTTGAGCATCTCGGTTGTTGCATGGCATTCCTAGTTTGACCTCAATATTGCTCCTGGACAATGATCGTCAGGCTTCCTTGGACAAAACTGATTCAGGCGTCACAATTTCATCTAAATAGTGATTAAGTAAAAATTCGTGCAAAAAAATAGAGTTTTTTGGCGTAGTACATATATTGCTTAGCGGAGTGATTGTAATTCTACCAAAGTGTGCATCGAAAAACAAAATTTTTGTTGTGCTCTGATTGAATATTCGTAGCTTCCTTGCTACTATATGATAGACGTTAAATCAGCTTTTATGTTAAACAAAAAACTAGTGGACCGGGGGGGGGGGGGGTTAGTTCCTCAAAAGTCCTACCATTTCAACCCATTGCAGCCCACTCTTACAAGGATATTTTAGTTAGGGGGAAAATAGCTTTCCCAAAACAAAAGATGCTCTGGTACAAAGTTCCGAACCTACAAAAATTTGGCGACTAGAGAGTTGGCGACTCGGAGGCGTGAAAAATTTGCTTCCACTGAGTTGCAAGGTGGAACAACATAGATCCCGCGTCAGTTCAACTGAAAGTCAAAATTTGAAGTTATGTCACTTCTTTAGAAGTGACATTCAGCTTGCAAACTTGGTAACCTAAACTGAAACCTGGAACTTTGTCCATGTTTGTTATGAGAAATTTGCAGTTATTAGTAAACATTGTCATAAGTCTATTGTTATCAGTTGAACTGGCCGATGGAAAGTCGACAT
>NC_134469.1:82415967-82462760 GCF_964194025.1 Convolutriloba macropyga
ATCAGGCGGAAAACTTTTTTGTTCCGACCTCTCTTGAGGAGGGATGAACTATATACTCAAATTGGTTTTTTTGTGCAGACACTTTTGGCCGAATAATGTATTCATCGTAGAGAGTTGAGACTGGTATCATTAAAAAGCTTGTCCAGCGTAGAATTTGGAATTAAAAAGATTTTTCGATTTTGGCTTTTTACAGGGAGTTATCAAGGTTTAAAAATTTGCTAAATTTGCCAAAATTTGTTATAACTTTTCAAAAAAGAATTTTTGATTATATTTTTGAAGACAAAAATGTTGTTGTTTATTTTTATTCAAAATTTAGTCAAAATTTCAGGCTAAATATCTCACAAAAATCAGACTTTTTCATTAAAAACAGCACGAAACAAATTTCATCATTTTACTTTGATTAAATCTGCAGGAAGTACGCACCCAAACAACGCTGGACTCAAAAAGGGTCTATTTTGCTTCAACTTCCGATGCGACTGCTCTCTGAGTAAAGCATTGCCGTTTTTTGCCAGCTTTATTTGTTGAATATCAGAAGCGCAGCATTTATTATCGCTTTTTGAACTAACAAAATATCCTTTTCTATGACCTTCGAAACTTTAAGTGCTGTTAGTGGAGGAACAACATTAGCGGGGACCAATCTTGGACCAATCTTTTGGACCAATCTTGGACTGTTAAAATCCAAAATTACTTCGGATTGTAATCATTCGGTCTTTTTTATTTGAAAAAATTCAATCTTTTTCATATAAACTAAACAACAGAACTTTTAAAATCAAAGTTCACTAGTGGTACGTCCAATTGGCTTCATAATAAGCTCCAAAAAATTTATCTAGTTTATTGCTTGAAAACTTATGGTACTTTTGATTTTTAAAAATATTTGATTTTAAAAAAACGGCTTATTGAATTTTGCCTCATTTTATTTCATTTGGTCAAATTGTAGCTGAGTCTCAGCAATGAACGAATGCTTCTCCTTTCTACTGAAGTAAAATTCAAACTTTTTTGCGGTTTTACGCCTTAAGTTTTAGGTATTTACCAATTTTTCACATTTTCTAGAATTGTCATGTTATCACGTAATTGAAAGCTCATATATAACATTACTGGCGTTCTAAATTAGGCACAAAGGACAATATTAAAATCCTTAAAAATATAGATTACGGTTTTTTACGGCTTGGGCGCTACTTTCTCGAAGAATCTAATTGATTTTTTGAATTTTGTCTTTAACTGTCGTTTTTACTTTCTCATTTTAGTCGTATGGAATTTCCTGAACAATGATCCGGTTTCATTGGTTTTTTGAGAAGCAATAGATGAGCCGATATACAGATATTAGAAGTGAGCTGATGGAATTCATTACATTGAAAAAAAAATTGTTTTCTAAAAAAACACTTGAACTTCGCAATTTTGCTACTTTTGTCTGTTTGTTACCTAATCTCGCTAATAACCGGCCAAATAAGACATCATTGTTTCAAAAGTAAGTTGCCAAAAGGAATTGGTGTCACAAAATCTATTTTTTGAAAAAAATTTGTTATGAGTTTGCTAGTTTCGACACGGTTTTTTCACAAAAAATTAATTTAATTTTTGGTTTTTGTCACATTTGACGTTCTTTTGGTAGAGGTAAGGCATGTTCTGGTTAATTGCAGGTCTCAAGGGCTTACTATGGAAGAACACACCAACCTATTTTTTTATGTCATTTTGTAATTATTGGCTCTCATGTCTTTGCAAACAGGTTCTTTTCGAATAAAACAAATCATACTTATTTTTTTGCCTTTTTTTCTTTTCTTTTCTTCTTGTTACCTAGTTTAACTCATAAAAGGTCAAACAATACTTTATTGGTGTTTAAAGAAGTTGCAATACAACATAATTTAAGTCCAAAATATGATTTTATTGGCTTCAAAATAGTTTTCTGGCAAAATTTAATTGATTTTTTTGTTCGTTGTCTATTTGTTCTTTATTAATCGCAAAACATGTTGAATACCAACAGTTTTTTATTTCTTTTGAAAGCATTTATAATTGTAACCCAAAAGGATATTTTAGTTGATTTCTAATGTTTTTCATTACTTTGAAATTTATTGATTTTTTCAAAAATAGTTAGCGAATTTTTCAACTTTACTGTTTTTGTTCTTTATTGTCTAATTATTACCAAGCCTTATTATGGACTCGTCCTATATCTCTATTCTGAAGAATTGCAAGTTTGTTTGTTAAATTTCAGTTTTATCTTACGCTATTTTGACTTTTTTAATCAGTTTTGATTTTTAAAACGGACAACAACAACATAGTTAATGTTTGTTGTTGTTGTTTGAATTTGCTGTTCGTCTTAACTCGCTTTCTTTATATTGGCATATCTCATCAATCTCATGCAACATTTTTTACTCCACTGAGTTATTTGCTTTGGAGGCTATCTTTTCGTTCAAACGCAATTTTGTTTTGAAGAATACTTGATTTTTTGAGTTTCTCTATCTGTTCCTCATTTGGTAGAAAACTATGCCAAAATTGTGGATGAGCGGGATTGGAACCTTATGAGCCATCGCACATTACCGAGCCTCCATGTCATTTATATTCCACAGCGTAAAAGATACTATTATACAATTTAAGTTCTTCAAACCTACTATTTCTACTACGAATTGGGATTATGAAACGGCCCCGGAGGCTGACTCTCAAACAGTAAAACCGCTAAATTTGAACGTGAACGTAAGAAATACTGCAAACACAGGTCTTGATAGAATATTCAGTCAGCGTTTGCAAAACAGTCACTCATGAACGGTTCCAGTAAACACGTTAGAGGCTCGCAAACACGGTGATCATAGGATAAAATCCGTTGAGGAAACTTTCCAGTGAGAGATTACAAACGATCGACAACCTTCAGACTTCAATTGCAAAATCTTAGAGCACAGAAAAAATTGAAATATAGTAGTGGTAAAAGATATAATCGAAAATTACTCATCGGAAGAAACGTACTTCGGAGGAAATCAGGCTTCTCGATACAACAAAATTCTTGAACAGTGAACTTGCTAAGCAAATATCTTGATCAATGTTCGATAAAAAAAAATAGTAAGAAAACAAAGTTTTTCCGAGTTTGATTGCACGCAATGGCACATTGAAAACACGCAAAACCCGTTCTACATTTCCTTAAATCTTTACCCAAAAAGTCAGAGCATTAATCAACCTGATAATAAAAGTGAAATCTGAAGTTCAAAACATCGTCACAAACAACCCCGATGAAAAAATGAACAGGTGCGCCGACCAATTCTTTTAGCAGTACATTTCAAGTCAATTGAGCACGCAGCAGAAACCTTTGAACCAATTAAATTATTATATATAAATACCAGATGCCAAATTCTGACAATTTGTTTTAATCTTTAACGTAGAATTTGAAAAAAAATGACAATCAATCCGCAACATATATCTCCACACTGGTTTTGCAGAACGCGCACATTGAGAAAAATTAAATTCAGAAACTGCACACAACTGCAATTTTAATATTGATATAACTTCAGAAAGCGATTGGTTTTACTACTACCGTTCAATAAATTGAGGAAAAAAACTAATAGTTTATCTAAAACGGCTGAAGAACCTGTAAATAGTATCTGATTGCCTAAAACATTTTCATGTCAATATTCTAATTGATATATCAAAATCTCATTTCGCTGAAACAGAAATTGAATGACTGGTTTACGTCCTTGAGCAAGCAGGCATTTTGTCACTCAAGTCCAGTACTGAAGCACATATTAATGTTCATGGAACCACAAAACTAAAAAAACTGCAAACAATTCTATGTTCTGCTTATCACATATTTATATTTTTCCCAAACCTGCACAACGAAGACATACATTGGGGCCCTTTTTAAAATGTCAGCTAAACGCATACGGACAAACGCACTCGATCAGCATTTTTACAATATTGGATCACCCATAAAAATTCAACGTAGTCACAGGTTTTGTTGCGAATCAAGATAGAGGAGTCAAACGCCCTGCTTCAAGAGCAGGACTTGGAGCTGCTCTTGAACAGCAAGCCTGAGAGGGAAGTAAACAAATTGTTTGCGTAATGCGTGTCCTAATTTCTACTGTAGAGCAGTACAGTAATAAATTACTAAAGAGTGCTCATTCTCTTTTTAAAATTACATTTGCTGTTCCGACTGGCTTTTTCTTCGCTCAATATTGACCGATCGATATAACCATCGTAGAGAGATGCGAGTGGTATCATTAGAAAGCCCGTACAGCGTAGGATATGGAATTAAAAACGTTTTTCCCCCTGAATTTTGTTTTCTCTGGGCAGTTACCGTGGATCAAAGATTTCTGAACATTGGAATGATATCGGTTGTGTCTGTTCACATTTTGGGATTTCTTTGCTCATTTGTTTCGTATATTTTTCTAAATTTTTTTGATAAAAAATAGTGCTATTTGTTTTGCCTTAAAACCCAGAGGAGGGTTGCTGACTCTTTTGATTCGACATTTTTGCGTGAAATTGGTAATTTCGTAAAATTTACCGTTTTTCATTAAAAATGAACCCAAACCTTTTCTGAATTATCCCAAATGTAAAAATTTTTAACTGTTGACATATGTTTGAATCTTGCTGGCTAGTTTTTTTTCTTTTAAGAGTGTCCTGGAAAAAAGTTTGCCGGCTTTTCGCAAACTAAAAATAAACATTGTGCAAAATGATTCTCTCAATTTTTATACTGACATTTTATTTTAAAGTTTCTATTTTCGTTAACAATGGAGTAAACAGCTGTATTAATTGAACAAGTTACTTTGTCGAGGCTAGTTTTGTTTCCTTGGAGGTTGTCGACAATCAAAAATTTAAGATTCAATTGAGGCTATGTTTTTTTAACTATTTTTGCAGTTTTTTGTTTTTTATTCTGTTCAGTAAAGACGGGAAAAGTTTCCGATAAAAAATAAGTTTCTACTCAATTGTTTATAAACCAAAAAGTAGGCCTTAATGCTATAATGGAACCTATATAACGCTACGCTTTCAGTTGACGCCTCTTGGCTCTTATGTACATGAATATATTCGCTTTCAGAAAATCTGGCTTGCCTTTTGAATTCTGCCAGTTACTTCAAAAGGCTGTCAACATGTTGCTAATCTCAATAAACAAAATCAAACTTGTTTTTAAGTGAGTTAAAGTGAAGTCTTTCTAAAGGATGTTCTGGTTTTTATTGGCTTCATTGCTTCGATAACACAGGTCATTTACTTACTTTTGGACACTTGCCCGTTTTTGAAGCTGTTTGTGTTGCCTTATCTATTTATCCTTTTGATAAAAATTCACATAATGTAAAAAAGACAACGCATGTGTACATACAGAGTTTTTAAAGCGAATATTGTTTGATTTTAATGGCCTCGAATGTTTTTTCTTGCAAAAATAAAATTGAATTTTTAATTTTGCTATATTTGTTTTTCTTTTCTGCTGTGCGATCACGCATTCTGCATTATGGCGGCTCTCGTTGGCTTCTTCTGAAGACATAAACAATCGTATTTCATGATTAAACATGACTGCTAATGGTACTAATGACTTTGAAACTTTTTTTTTTAAAAAATTGGTTGACCTTTTGAGCTTGCCCCTTTCTGTTTTTCGTTGTGACATTTTGTGTTTTAGCCTTATTAAAGAAATCTGCCATTATTTTTTGATAGAGTAAACATTAATTTTTTTGTTATGTTGCAGCTGATGGTTTGTTTTAGGGCTATGACGCTATGTGGTTTCAGATTTGTTTTTAAAAAGTTTTTGAACTGGCCACTGATCGTTGTCATTTTGCTGTTTTTTCGCCTAGTCCCCTCGAAAATGAGGACCCTTAGATATTCAAAATTGTTTAAGTTGAAACCTCATAATCTGTTCAGATGATAGCCAGTCGTTTTAAATGCTTCAACATTGTTTAACAATGTCTGCGGAATTTTGAGTTCTTTCTCTACTGGTTGTTATTTTGTTGTATCAATACTTAGTCGCAAGTTGCAAACAGTTAGAGGTACTGTTGTGCACGAATGAAAACATTTTTTAAAGAAAATATCTAGCTAGAAATAAAAGTTTTTAAAACAATTTGGAAAAAACTGTTCAAAGAAATCAAGAAATTTTTCAATTTTGGTGATTTTTTAAATCTCACTTCTGACAGTTTGCAGCATAGTCCCTAATCTGAACGGAGCTTGCGTTTTCTTTCGAGAAAATGCTTTTTGCTTTTACGAGTTTTTACTGATTATTGGTGTTGAGGACCCTTTATTTTTAGTTTTACTAACTCTTCTGTGATATGAATAATGAATAGAAATTTTAAAAAAAGTATTTGACCAATTTGCGTTTCGTGTCATACTGCGCCATCAAAGACTGTTGCCACTAGTTATGATCATGAAAACAGTTATTCGTAAAAAAAATGATTTATTGGATAGCACATGATTTCATTGACTTTGACACCGTTTTTTCCTAGTTTTAACTGAACTTAGTTTGTTTAGATGTATCTTTCACTTTCTACAGTAGTCCTATAAAAAATTTGGATAATGGGACATCTCCTTTGCCCCCGGTGTGGATCTATAAAGGATCTTATCCAGTATTTTCAGCTGTGAGCTAATATGATTTTTACTTTCAAATTGTTCGAAAAAGTATGAAAGCATTTTCAAGTTTTTCCCTTTTTGTTTTCTGTCTACTTGTTGCCTAGTCTCGGTAAGGTTCAGTCTCGTGTTTCCAAGAGAGATACAAGTTTGTTTTGTTGAAGCTAATCCATTGTTAATTGATGTTTCAATTGATTCTATTTAGACTTTTGTCCGGTTTTATTTGTTGCTCTTTCGACTTTTTTTATCAAGCATTTGAAAAAGCATATGATTTTTAGTTTGCAATTAGCAGCTGTTTTTGTTCAGTGATTTTGTTGTTTCTCTTGTCTTCTGTTATCATTAATGACAATTATCAATGGTCTTCCACTATGGCAATAATTAATCCTTGTTTGGCTGCTAACAAATAATCCCAATCGCGCTCCGATGGAGTTACATAAGACTCCATCTAATAATTGTAGTTGACAGCTGATGGCTGACTTGGCTTCCAATTCCTCTTGCTGTTCTTGACTTGTTACATTTTTTCATTAGGGAAAGGTCACATCTGCTTTGAGGAGTAGTACAAATTGATTTTATAATTCTAAGTTTTAACTGATGTCTTTTGTCTTTGTTAGTGTTTTGAAAATTATTAGTTTTTCGGTTAGACGGGAATTGATGCTCTGTTGTATTTATTGTTTGTCCTGTCTTGTGGTTTTATCAATAACAGGTATATCTGTTATTATCCAATGCGGCAGTAGTTAATTCAATCATTGGTTTCCACATATGACAAATTAATCACTAACCAATGATTTTCGATCAGTATATGTATTATTGAAAGTTTCGTTTCTCTTCTTAATTTGCTGGACATTTAAGTCAAAAAACTGAACGGGGTCGAAACTTTATATGCAAACGGATATTTCTTAGCCTTCTGAAATATTATTAGGACAAACATTTATAGTCATCAGAGATCTTATCTGCTCAATTTCCATAAAAAAGTGACAACGTTTCAATAATTTTTGCAATAACGGAAAGACACACTCCTAAGTAGATTTATGCACTCTGATCTCGTCTGCAGTCAGACATATTTCAGAAAGCGGACACGCCGACTCGTTGATAGTGTGCGTTCCCACTAAAAGAAATAAAAACATTTGCAAACATGACAAGCAAGTATTGAAAAAAGTCCCATAACCGGGACCCATTTGGTGAAACATTTGCAAGCAAAAATTACTTGCTGACAGATACACCATCCGAACAGCACGGTGACGCGTTTTGAATTCTAAAAATTAGCAATGAGAACCAACAAAAAACGGCATTTCAATCAATCTAGTACAAATAAACTAGAAAGCAAAAATGCATCGCTTTTTTCTTCTCTTGCCCAGAAATCACTTGCTTTCACAAAACATTCGTTTTTTCATAGCCTGGTAAACAACAAAATAAACTCCCAATATGTCAGATGAAATTGCAATCAAAATTTCACCTCTACGTTTAGGGTAACCTTTAAAACCATCTCTGTTATCAGTAACCAATTTGGCTAGCAGCATCTGATCTCAAGGACTGGACGTACAAATAACTTACTAATAACAATATGTAAACATCAATAAGTTTTTAACCCGAGTTTCAAACAAAATTAAAGTGATTCTCAACATAAAAGATACCGACCTCAAGAATTTAAAAGATTCAGTCCTCGATAACTTTGAACAGTAGTGCATGATCATTAAATCAAACTATCGCAAATTCTGGAAGGAAGGAGATGCATCTAAAAACTGAGTGCCCAATTCTTTTTTGAAATAGACCGCAAATCCTATTTCATTTTGGGTTGATTTAGTTGAACTGCTAAACGCTACAAAAACTGAAAATTGGGGAATGGTCTCATTTTCCCAAAAGGCATTCCGGCCATAATTGCTTCGTGACATTTTGACCCGCTCCTTTTTCGGGCAAATAAAATTGCTAAGAGTTCAAAAAAAACTTTTTTAAGTTGAATTGGGTAGCACAAAACAATTAGCATTAATAAGCAACGAAAAGCGGCATATCAATCATTCTGTTACAAGTAGGCCAGAAAGACAAAAGCGTATCGCTTTTCTCTTCTTTTGCGCAAGAATCACTTGCTTTCACATAATATTAATTTTTTAATCCCCAGGTCAACAAAAAAAATCAATTTCCACTATGTCAGATGAAAATGAAATCAAAATTTCACCTCTACGTTTAGTTTAACCTTCAAATCAAAACCATCATTGTTATCAGTAACCAATTTTGCTAGCAGCATCTGATCTTAAGGACTTGACGTACATATAACTTACTAATGAGAATATTTGAGAATCATTAAAGTTTTTAACTCGAGTTTCAAAAAATTTAAAGCAATTCTCAACTTAAATGATATCGATCTCAGAAAAATAAAAGATTCAGTCTTCAATAATTTTGAAGAGTAGTGCATGATCATTAGTTCAAACTATCACATATTCTGGGAGGAAGAAGTTGCATCTAAAATCTGAGTGCCTTGTTATTTAAAAAAATTGCCGCAATTCCTCGGTCATTTTGGGATGCATCAGTTAAACTGCTGAACGCTACTTAACCTGGAGATTGAAGAATGGTCTCAGTTTCCCAAAAAAGCAAGTTGGCCATAAACATACACATCGTGGACATTTTGACCCGTTCCTTTTGTTTCCCGTGCAAAGAAACGTTGTTAAGATTTCAATAGAAAATTATACCAAGTTGAATTGGGAAGCACTCAAAAAATTTCTTGAACATAATGAAAATTACAGATTGATTTTGGATAATTTGATAATTTTAAAGATGTTTAGGTTCTTTTTCCGACCCCACTTGTGGGGGGAGGAACTATATACTCAAATTGTTTTTTGCTTTGTTCAGACAATTTTGAGTGATCGATATATTCTTCGTAGAGAAATATGAGCGCTACCATTAAAAAGCTCGTTCAGCGAAGAACTCAAGTTAAAAAGAAGATTTTTCTAAATTTAATTGTTTTCGAGGAGTTATCGAGGATTGAATTTTTATGTGAACACGGGATATTTGACATGATTTTGTTCACTTTTAGTGTAACTATTCTTCAAAACAAGATATATTCTATTAAAAAAAGTATTTCAAAATTAACTTTCAGGCCACAAAATGAATCAATTTTTTCTTCCTTATAGTCTAAAGAAGATATAAAGACCAGTTCTGGTCTCAAAGGGAAGTTTATTATAAATATATTTCGATTTCTATTTGAGAGCTTTTCTTTAGAGAAGTTTTCAACTTTTTTGTTTTTTAAGTCACCTAGAGATTATTTACTTTTCATATCGAGGTTCCGTTTATGACAAACCTCATATACAGTAAATTGAAGCCCAATTAACAAAAACTCGTTTGCAAGGAATTGCTCATTCTTTTTTTGGCGTCGACTCGAACTTTTCGTAATTTTAATTGAAACTTGGTTGTGTTGTTGAGATTTTACTAAATTTTCAAGCGCAGATCATTAGTTCGATTTATCGCATATTCTGGAAGGAAGGAGATGCATCTAGAAACTGAGTGCCCAAATGTTGAGTCCCCTTTTTGGGATTCTTCAGTTAAACTTGTAAACGCTACATAACCTGAAAATTGCAGAGTGGTCTCATTTTCCAAAAAAACACGCTGGTTATAAATGCATCGTAACATTTTGACCGCTCCTTTTTTCCCGCGCAAAAAAAGTGTTTAGAGGTCAAAAGTAACTATTTTAAATTGAATTGGGAAGCACACAACAATTAGCAAAACAACCAACAAAAACCGGCATTTCAATCATTCCAGTAGAAGTAGGCCAGAAAACCAAAAGTGTGTCGCTTTTTCTCTAATGCCCAGGAATCACTCGCTTTCACATAAAATTCTGTTTTTAATAGCCTGGTTAATAACATATTCAACTTCCACTATGTCAGATAAAAATGAAATCAAAATTTCACCTATACGTTTAGTTTAACCTTCAAATCAAAACCATCATTGTTATCAGTAACCAATTTTGCTAGCAGCATCTGATCTTAAGGACTTGACGTACATATAACTTACTAATGAGAATATTTGAGAATCATTAAAGTTTTTAACTCGAGTTTCAAAAAATTTAAAGCAATTCTCAACTTAAATGATATCGATCTCAGAAAAATAAAAGATTCAGTCTTCAATAATTTTGAAGAGTAGTGCATGATCATTAGTTCAAACTATCACATATTCTGGGAGGAAGAAGTTGCATCTAAAATCTGAGTGCCTTGTTATTTAAAAAAATTGCCGCAATTCCTCGGTCATTTTGGGATGCATCAGTTAAACTGCTGAACGCTACTTAACCTGGAGATTGAAGAATGGTCTCAGTTTCCCAAAAAAGCAAGTTGGCCATAAACATACACATCGTGGACATTTTGACCCGTTCCTTTTGTTTCCCGTGCAAAGAAACGTTGTTAAGATTTCAATAGAAAATTATACCAAGTTGAATTGGGAAGCACTCAAAAAATTTCTTGAACATAATGAAAATTACAGATTGATTTTGGATAATTTGATAATTTTAAAGATGTTTAGGTTCTTTTTCCGACCCCACTTGTGGGGGGAGGAACTATATACTCAAATTGTTTTTTGCTTTGTTAAGACAATTTTGAGTGATCGATATATTCTTCGTAGAGAAATATGAGCGCTACCATTAAAAAGCTCGTTCAGCGAAGAACTCAAGTTAAAAAGAAGATTTTTCTAAATTTAATTGTTTTCGAGGAGTTATCGAGGATTGAATTTTTATGTGAACACGGGATATTTGACATGATTTTGTTCACTTTTAGTGTAACTATTCTTCAAAACAAGATATATTCTATTAAAAAAAGTATTTCAAAATTAACTTTCAGGCCACAAAATGAATCAATTTTTTCTTCCTTATAGTCTAAAGAAGATATAAAGACCAGTTCTGGTCTCATAGGGAAGTTTATTATATATATTTTTCGATTTCTATTTGAGAGCTTTTCTTTAGAGAATTCTCAACTTTTTTTGTTTTTTTAAGTAACCTAGAGATTATTTACTTTTCATATCGAGGTTCCGTTTATGACAAACCTGATATACAGTAAATTGAAGCCCAATTAACGAAAAACTCGTTTGCAAGGAATTGCTCATTCTTTTTTTGGCGTCGACTCGAACTTTTCGTAATTTTAATTGAAACTTGGTTGTGTTGTTGAGATTTTACTAAATTTTCAAGCGCAGATCATTAGTTCAATTTATCGCATATTCTGGAAGGAAGGAGATGCATCTAGAAACTGAGTGCCCAAATGTTGAGTCCCCTTTTTGGGATTCTTCAGTTAAACTTGTAAACGCTACTTAACCTGAAAATTGCAGAGTGGTCTCATTTTCCAAAAAAACACGCTGGTTATAAATGCATCGTAACATTTTGACCGCTCCTTTTTTCCCGCGCAAAACAAGTGTTTAGAGGTCAAAAGTAACTATTTTAAATTGAATTGGGAAGCACACAACAATTAGCAAAACAACCAACAAAAACCGGCATTTCAATCATTCCAGTAGAAGTAGGCCAGAAAACCAAAAGTGTGTCGCTTTTTCTCTAATGCCCAGGAATCACTCGCTTTCACATAAAATTCTGTTTTTAATAGCCTGGTTAATAACATATTCAACTTCCACTATGTCAGATAAAAATGAAATCAAAATTTCACCTATACGTTTAGGGTAACCTTGAAATCAAAACCATCATTGTTATCAGTAACCAATTTTGCTAGCAGCATCCGATCTTAAGGACTTGACGTACATATAACTTACTAATGAGAATATTTGAGAATCATTAAAGCTTTTAACTCGAGTTTCAAAAAAATTTAAAGCAATTCTCAACTTAAAGATACCAATATCAAAAAAATATAAGATTCAGTCTTCAATAATTTTGAAGAGTAGTGCATGATCATTAGTTCAAACTATCGCAGATTTTGAGAGGGAGAAGTTGCATCTAAAATCTATGTGCCTTGTTATTTAAAAAAAAACTTGCCGCAACTCCTCGTTCATTTTGGGATGTTAAACTGCTGAACGCTACTTAATCTGGAAAATGCGTAATTGTCTCATTTTCCCAAAATGCATTCTGGTCGTAAATGCATTGTGACATTTTGACTCCTTCTTTTTTTTCTCGTGCAAATAAATTGTTAAGATTTCAAAAACTATTATACCAAGTTGAATTGGGAAGCGCACAAAATTGTCTTGAACCTAATAAAAAATACAAATCGATTTTGAAACAAAAATGTTAAAGAAAAAGCAACAAATCACTGGAGTCTTAGTACACAAGTGTTGTGTTTTAAATATTGTACAACAGTCTTTGAAGAAACCTTTACTTAAGTCAGATGCTTGTTTTTCTTGCGGATACTGTAATAGATCAAAATGGTTGCGGCAACGGTAAAAGATTTTCCTCTGTTTACAAAAACAGTCAGATCAACATTATCTATATGAACACAGGTAATTATGCAGCTATTGAACTTTTGAAGTTAACTTGGAGAGAACTTCGTGTACCAGGAATGTTAAAAAAGAAAATAATTAAAGAAAAGAGTTAAATTATAGCTTTTATATATTAAAAGTTAATAACAAAAAGCATGCCACTTTATGTCGTACTTCGGAGACATGCCAAATTCTCCAATGTGCATTACTCATGAGAAAATGTTGTCGATAATTTTAAAGGTCATTAGGTCTTTTTGTTCCGACCCCACTTGTGAAGGGAGGAACTATATACTCAAATTGTTTTTTTTCTTTGTTTAGACAATTTTGGCCGATCGATATATTCTTCATAGAGAAATGTGAGCGCTACCATTAAAAAGCTCGTTCAGCGCAGAAATCAAATTAAAAAGAAGATTTTGCTAAATTTAATTGTTTTCGAGGAGTTATCGAGGATTGAATTTTTATGTGAACATGGGATATTTGGCATGATTTTGTTCACTTTTAGTGTAACTATTCTTCAAAACAAGATATATTCTATTCAAAAAGTATTTCAAAATTAACTTTCAGGCCACAAAACGGTTCAATTTTTTCTGCCTAATAGTCTAAAGAAGATATAAAGACCAGTTCTGGTCTCAAAGGGAAGTTTATTATAAATATATTTCGATTTCTATTTGAGAGCTTTTCTTTAGAGAAGTTTTCAACTTTTTTGTTTTTTAAGTCACCTAGAGATTATTTACTTTTCATATCGAGGTTCCGTTTATGACAAACCTCATATACAGTAAATTGAAGCCCAATTAACAAAAACTCGTTTGCAAGGAATTGCTCATTCTTTTTTTGGCGTCGACTCGAACTTTTCGTAATTTTAATTGAAATTTGGTTGTGTTGCTGAGATCTTACTAAATTTTCAAGCGCAGATCATTAGTTCAAATTATCGCATATTCTGGAAGGAAGGAGATGCATCTAGAAACTGAGTGCCCAAATATTTTTTGAAGTGGACCGCAAATCCTCTTCCTTTTTGGGATTCTTCAGTTAAACTTGTAAACGCTACTTAACCTGAAAATTGCAGAATGGTCTCATTTTCCAAAAAAAAACACGCTGGTTATAAATGCAACGTAACATTTTGACCGCTCTTTTTTTCCCGCGCAAAAAAATGTGTTTAGAGGTCAAAAGTAACTATTTTAAATTGAATTGGGAAGCACATAACTATTAGCAATAACAAGCAACCAACAAAAAGCGGCATTTCAATCAGGTGCAAGTAGGCCTGAAACCCAGAAACGTATCGCTTTTCTCTTTTATTGCCCAGGAATCACTTGCTTTCACGTATCCTTATATTTTTCATTGTCAAGTCAACAAAAAAATCAACTTCCACTATGTCAGATAAAAACGCAATCAAAATTTCACTTCAATGTTTAAGGTAACTTTTAAATCAAACAATCATTGTTATCAGTAATCAATTTTGCTAGTAACATCCGATCTTTGGAACTTGACGTACATCTAACTTATTCATGAGAAAACGTTTCAGTAAATTTCCAACCCAATTTTCAAAAAAACGCGAAGCGGTTCTTATTTTAAAGTATACCGGGCACAAAAAAAGGAAAAATTTCGGCCATCAATAATTTTGAAGAGTGCTGCAAGATCATGAGTTCAAACTAATGCAGCCTCTGGAAGGAAGGAGTTGCATCTAAGTTTTGAGTGCCATGTTATTTTTTAAAATGCACTGCAATTCCTTATTGGCACGCTTCAGTGGAAATTGCGGAATGGTCTCATTTTCCCTAAAAAACCGGCCATATATGAATCGTGACATTTCGGCCCGCTCTTTTCCCGTGCTAAAAATTGTAAAGATTTGAAAAATAATTTTTCAAAATTGAATTGGGAAGCACACAACAATTAGCAAAACAACCAACAAAAACCGGCATTTCAATCATTCCAGTAGAAGTAGGCCAGAAAATCAAAAGGGTGTCGCTTTTTCTCTGAGGCGCCGGAATAATTTGCTTTCACAAAACCTTCTGTTTTACATAGCCTGGTCAATAACAAAATCAACTTCCACTATGTCAGATAAAAATGAAATCAAAATTTCACTTCTACGTTTAGGGTAACCTTCAAACCAAAACCATCATTGTTATCAGTAACCAGTTTTGCTAGCAGCATCTGATCTTAAGGACTTGACGTACATATAACTTACTAATGAGAAAATTTGAGAATCATTAAAGTTTTTAACTCGAGTTTCAATAAATTTAAAGCAATTCTCAACTTAAAGGATACCGATCTCGAAAAAATAAAAGATTGAACCTTCAATAATTTTGAAGAGTAGTGCATGATCATTAATTCAAACTATCACATATTCTGGGAGGAAGAAGTTGCATCTAAAATCTGAGTGCCTTGTTATTTAAAAAAAACTTGCCGCAAATCCTCGTTCATTTTGGGATGCTTCAGTTAAACTGCTGAACGCTACTTAACCTGGAAAATGCGTAATTTTCCCAAAAGGCATTCTGGCCATAAATGCATCGTGACATTTTGACTCCTTCTTTTTTTCCCGTGCAAAAAAATTGTTAAGATTCCAAAAACAATTATACCAAGTTGAATTGGTAAGTGCACAAAATTGTCTTGAACCTAATAAAAATACAAATCGATTTTGAAACAAAAATGTTAAAGAAAAAGCAACAAATCACTGGAGTCTTAGTACACAAGTATCGTGTTTTAAATATTGTTCAACAGTCTTTGAAGAAACCGTTACTAAAGTCAGATGCATGTTTTTCTTGTGGATACTGTAATAGATCAAAATGGTTGCGGCAACGGTAAAAGATTTTCCTCTGTTTACAAAAACAGTCAGATCAACATT
Source organism: Convolutriloba macropyga (assembly GCF_964194025.1). Lineage (NCBI taxonomy): Eukaryota > Metazoa > Xenacoelomorpha > Acoela > Convolutidae > Convolutriloba > Convolutriloba macropyga. The sequence goes on from NC_134469.1 coordinate 82,431,704, forward strand.
ATCTATGTGAACACAGGTAATTATACAGCTATTGAACTTTTGGAGTGAACTTGGAGAGACCTTCGTGTATCAGGAATGTTGAAAATTAAAATAATTAAAGAAAAGAGTTAAAATATAGCTTTTATATATTAAAAGTTAATAATAAAGAGCATGCCACTTTATGTCGTACTTTGGAGAAATGCTAAATTCTCCAATGAGCATTACTCATGAGAAAATGTTGTCGATAATTTTAAAGGTCATTACGTCTTTTTGTTCCGACCCCACTTGTGGGGGGAGGAACTATATACTCAAATTGTTTTTTTGCTTTGTTCAGACAATTTTGGCCGATCGATATATTCTTCGTAGACAAATGTGAGCGCTACCATTAAAAAGCTCGTTCAGCGAAGAAATCAAAATAAAAAGAAGATTTTTCTAAATTTAATTGTTTTCGAGGAGTTATCGAGGATTGAAGTTTTATGTGAACACGGGATACTTGGAATGACTTTTTCACTTTTAGTGTAATTATTCTTCAAATTAGGATATTTTCTATAAAAAATAGTATTTCAAAATTACAATTCAGGCCACAAAATGAATCAATGATGTCTTCCTAATAGTCTAAAGCAATAAAAAGGCCAGTTCTGGTCTCATAGGGATGTTCATTATAAAAATAATTCGGATTCTATTTGAGAGCTTTTTTAGAGATCTTTTCAATTTTTTGCTTTTTAAAAAAACACCTAGAGATTGGTCACTTTTCATATATCAAGGTTCCGTTTAGGGCAAATTTCATTTACAGTCAAATGGAACCCAATAAACAAAAAATTCGTTTTCAAGGAATTGCTCATATTTTTTTGGCTTCGACTCTGACTTTTCAAAATTTTAACTGAAATTTTGATTTCTTTTTTGAGGTTTTACTAATTTTTTGGAGGCCTATCTAGTGCTTTGAAAGGACAGCTAGCGACTGTTAAGACTTTAAAAAGTTTCCGAAAAGATTTTTTTAACATTAACCAATCATTAGCTTAATTTCGTAAACTGTAAGTCAGCGCCAGTGATTACAGGACCCCCATTTTTCCTATAGCAACCAAAAATAATCTGGTTAGCGGTTTTATCTTCTAACTAATGGTTATATGACTTCAATGCAACAATACTTCAAAAAACTTCTTTAGTTTTTTTGGATTTTTCAAATTCCTAGTTCGTTCTGAAATCTTATCACATTATCCTGATATTGGTTGCTCCCATTGGCTTAGTGAAGACATTCAATGGATCATAGATTAAGTTTTCGGAGAAAAACTTATGCTTTCAATGCCTTCTACACTTTCTTCTCGCATTTTTATACTGAATTTTTGGTTTTTGCCTTTTTTGTTGTTGTTTTCATAGTTATAAGACCTATTGTGATGTCTTATTGATTACCTACGCATAATAAACATCATTGCCCTCCCATCAATGCTTATCTGAAAGTGTTTATTGCCTTCAGTAATCTTTTGAATTTAAAGTCTGTTAAGGCTTTAAAAATAATTTTTCGAAAATTTTTTCGAACAATAACCAATTCTATATTTTTTCGTAAAATGTTAATCAGTCCCAGTATTGACAGTCCCCATTCTTTTCTACTACATGCAAAAAAATTGTTCTTGTTAGCGGTTTTATCTTCTGCCTGTAATTTTACGACTTCAAAGCCACGAGTATTCTTAATTTTTTTAAAATTTTTGTATATTTTTTTCTTATTTTTGGTTCCTTTTCAAATCATATCACATTATCCTAATTTTAAGAGTTCCCAATATCTTAAAAGACGTTCAACGGATGATACATTAAGTTTTCACAGAAGAGACTATGGTATAAATTGCTTCGAAACTTTTTCGAGTTTTACTGAATTTTTTGTTTTTGCCGGTAATTGTTGTTGTTTTCACAGTCAATGGTTTGCTGAAATGTCTTATTGATGACTTATGAATAACAAACATACTTGTTGTCCAATCGACACACTATTGAGCGTATTTACTGGCTATCGTTGAATGCTATTGATTTTAATGGTGTTGATACTACGAGTCTCCTCAAGAAATTGGTGGTTCTGATGTATTTGTTAATATTTGTTGATTTTTTGACGTCAGGTTGTAAAAAAGAAGATACCCATTGCGTTTAAAAAATTAATTGAAAATAGGAAAGTATCAACTGCAAATTCAATTTTTAATGCCTTCGACACTTTTCTAGCTTTATTTTTTTCTTGAATTTGCTATTTTTGCCTGTTTTGATCTTTACGTAGCCGTATATTGCAGAAACGGTCTCATAGGCTTGTAATTGAGGGTTGAATGCATGATGTTTCCCGTAGCAGTCAGTTTATAGCGAATAGTCCTAAAGTTTATGATATTAGAGATTTTCAATTAATTTACACACTTTTCAGTTTTTGTTGCTTTTTCTTCAACATGTAACTTATTGTCATCATTTAGAGGTCCCATCCAAATTCTTGTTTTTCAAACAATAAGATAATCTAATATTATATCATCACTGATGCTTTGTTTGTTGGTCAAAATGCGTTTTCATAAACGTTTTTTAGAGGTTAATTTTTGTGTTTCTTTTTCTCTTCTATCAGCACAATCGCGTCATAACAGATCCCAATGGTTTTCAAATGTGGCAAAGTTAACTTATTTAATCTCTCAGTATAAACCGTTTACTTGAATTGTTATAAATAACAATTCAATTAAAAATAGAATATTCAATAATAGCTGATGATTTTAATGGTATCAATAATTTTTGTTCTCGCAAATCATTTGTAATTTTTTGAGTTTTTCTGCATCTTTAGTCCGTTTCTGTGGCTTATTTTACTTGGTTTTGTAATGAGTTTTTAGTAATTTTGTCCAGGATTGTTTTGTTAAAAGCTAATTTCTTGGATTAAGAAAATATTGATTAAATTTTGAATTTCGCCTCATTATCCATTCTCTTTGTCGACTTGTTACCTAGTCTCATTAAGGAAAATTTCCATCTGCTGTATATTAAGGAAAAAGTAGTTTTTTGTAGTTAAGGTTCTATCTGACTGCATTTTGACGTTATTACTAGGTGCTTTTAAGTTTAGATATTGAGTTTTCGCCATTAAATTTTTGTTTTTGCTTATTTTGTTTGTTGTGTTTTCTCGTAGTCTTTTTACTGGCAGATCTTGTGAGCTCTGTAATAAGGCATGGCATTATGTAATTTAGCTAGGTTTTGTAGCAATTTTTTAAAACTCAAACATCTATTTTTCTTATCTCTTCATTTCGTTGACAATTAAGTCAAAAATGTAGATGAGCTCGGGTCGGAACATCATGTGCAAACGCACATTAACGAGCCTCCTTGTTAGATAGAAAAACAGTTTCCTTGTCGCAATTTTTTGATGAGAATTGATATGTAAAGTTTGGTATGTGCAGTTGGAGACATAAACAGAACGACGGCGATGTGTAATGTGCAACTCTATGCAGGGATGCACTTCCGAAAGGCTGGAGATGAGATGTTGCGTTTCATTCTCAAACCAGAACCTTCTGCCTCGTTCCGTCGAATGAACACTTGTTGCCATAAATTTTTCAAGAAAAGTAAAACTTCAGAAAGAAATTTGTTTTTTTAATGAAACTCTCCCTCCAGGTTCCAGGTTATGAAGACTTAACCGACTACAGCAACTGTTATAAAACATTGAACACCAGACTTCAGAGTCAGCACCAGTCAGCGTCAGTCTGCTTGAATTCGGAGCATTGTTCAAATGATCTCCACCACTATGGGTAATACGGTCAGCGCTACGACTTTTCTTAAAAAAACAACTAGGCAAAAAATAGCAAAACAAGCTATTTTTCGTTTTTTAGCATGGTTTTAAGTGACTCTGAAGAAGTCTCTTCGAAATTCTGATTTAATATCTCGAGCCACTAAACCCCTGAAGTTCTCAGTGACTTCAAGCAGACTCACGTAACCATTATTTCGTTAATCAAATGTATTATCAAAAATTTTTCTATTTGATAGAAAAACCTAATGCTAATTTTAATACTAACTAAGATGACCACCACATGTTTTAACTTAGTTATGAAAACCCGGGCCGAGGTGTCAACGCTAAAAAACGCAAAATTATGTAAGATTGGCGTTGAATGCGTAGAATTTATGTAAGATCTACGCTTAAGCGTAGATCTTACTTAAATTCAACGCATTCAACGCTAATCTTACATAATTTTGCGTTGAATTTTGGCGTAGATCTTACATATTTAGCGTTGAATTTTAGCGTAGATCTTACATATTTAGCGTTGAATTTAGCGTAGATCTTACATAAATTCAACGCATTCAACGCTAATCTTACATAATTTCGCGTTGAATTTTGGCGTAGATCTTACATATTTAGCGTTGAATTTTAGCTTAGATCTTACATATTTAGCGTTGAATTTAGCGTAGATCTTACTTAAATTCAACGCATTCGACGCCAATCTTACATAATTTTGCGTTGAATTTTGGTGTAGATCTTACATATTTAGCGTTGAATTTTAGCGTAGATCTTACATATTTAGCGTTGAATTTAGCGTAGATCTTACATAAATTCAACGCATTCAACGCCAATCTTATATATTTTGCGTTGAAATTTGGCGTAGATCTTACATATTTAGCGTTGAATTTTAGCGTAGATCTTACATATTTAGCGTTGAATTTAGCGTAGATCTTACATAATTTTGCGTTGAATTTTGGCGTAGATCTTACATATTTAGCGTTGAATTTTAGCGTAGATCTTACATATTTAGCGTTGAATTTAGCGTAGATCTTACATAATTTCAACGCATTCAACGCCAATCTTACATATTTTGGGTTGAAATTTTGCGTAGATCGTACATATTTAGCGTTGAATTTTAGCGTAGATCTTACTTATTTAGCGTAGATCTTACATAAATTCAACGCATTCAACGCCACGCTTATATATTTTGCGTTGAAAATTGGCGTAGATCTTACATATTTAGCGTTGAATTTTAGCGTAGATCTTACATATTTAGCGTTGAATTTAGCGTAGATCTTACATAAATTCAACGCATTCAACGCCAATCTTACATAATTTTGCGTTGAATTTTGGTGTAGATCTTACATATTTAGCATTGAATTTTAGCGTAGATCTTACATATTTAGCGTTGAATTTAGCGTAGATCTTACATAAATTCAACGCATTCAACGACAATCTTACATATTTTGCGTTGAAATTTGGCGTAGATCTTACATATTTAGCGTTGAATTTTAGCGTAGATCTTACATATTTAGCGTTGAATTTAGCGTAGATCTTACATAATTTTGCGTTGAATTTTGGCGTAGATCTTACATATTTAGCGTTGAATTTTAGCGTAGATCTTACATATTTAGCGTTGAATTTAGCGTAGATCTTACTTAAATTCAACGCATTCGACGCCAATCTTACATAATTTTGCGTTGAATTTTGGTGTAGATCTTACATATTTAGCGTTGAATTTTAGCGTAGATCTTACATATTTAGCGTTGAATTTAGCGTAGATCTTACATAAATTCAACGCATTCAACGCTAATCTTACATAATTTCGCGTTGAATTTTGGCGTAGATCTTACATATTTAGCGTTGAATTTTAGCTTAGATCTTACATATTTAGCGTTGAATTTAGCGTAGATCTTACTTAAAATCAACGCATTCGACGCCAATCTTACATAATTTTGCGTTGAATTTTGGTGTAGATCTTACATATTTAGCGTTGAATTTTAGCGTAGATCTTACATATTTAGCGTTGAATTTAGCGTAGATCTTACATAAATTCAACGCATTCAACGCCAATCTTATATATTTTGCGTTGAAATTTGGCGTAGATCTTACATATTTAGCGTTGAATTTTAGCGTAGATCTTACATATTTAGCGTTGAATTTAGCGTAGATCTTACATAATTTTGCGTTGAATTTTGGCGTAGATCTTACATATTTAGCGTTGAATTTTAGCGTAGATCTTACATATTTAGCGTTGAATTTAGCGTAGATCTTACATAATTTCAACGCATTCAACGCCAATCTTACATATTTTGGGTTGAAATTTTGCGTAGATCGTACATATTTAGCGTTGAATTTTAGCGTAGATCTTACTTATTTAGCGTAGATCTTACATAAATTCAACGCATTCAACGCCACGCTTATATATTTTGCGTTGAAAATTGGCGTAGATCTTACATATTTAGCGTTGAATTTTAGCGTAGATCTTACATATTTAGCGTTGAATTTAGCGTAGATCTTACATAAATTCAACGCATTCAACGCCAATCTTACATAATTTTGCGTTGAATTTTGGTGTAGATCTTACATATTTAGCATTGAATTTTAGCGTAGATCTTACATATTTAGCGTTGAATTTAGCGTAGATCTTACATAAATTCAACGCATTCAACGCCAATCTTACATATTTTGCGTTGAAATTTGGCGTAGATCTTACATATTTAGCGTTGAATTTTAGCGTAGATCTTACATATTTAGCGTTGAATTTAGCGTAGATCTTACATAATTTTGCGTTGAATTTTGGCGTAGATCTTACATATTTAGCGTTGAATTTTAGCGTAGATCTTACATATTTAGCGTTGAATTTAGCGTAGATCTTACATAAATTCAACGCATTCAACGCTAATCTTACATAATTTCGCGTTGAATTTTGACGTAGATCTTACATATTTAGCGTTGAATTTTAGCGTAGATCTTACATAAATTCAACGCATTCAACGCTAATCTTACATAATTTTGCGTTGAATTTTGGCGTAGATCTTACATATTTAGCGTTGAATTTTAGCTTAGATCTTACATATTTAGCGTTGAATTTAGCGTAGATCTTACTTAAATTCAACGCATTCGACGCCAATCTTACATAATTTTGCGTTGAATTTTGGCGTAGATCTTACATATTTAGCGTTGAATTTTAGCTTAGATCTTACATATTTAGCGTTGAATTTAGCGTAGATCTTACATAAATTCAACGCATTCAACGCCAATCTTATATATTTTGCGTTAAAATTTGGCGTAGATCTTACATATTTAGCGTTGATTTTTAGCGTAGATCTTACATATTTAGCGTTGAATTTAGCGTAGATCTTACATATTTAGCGTTGATTTTTAGCGTAGATCTTACATATTTAGCGTTGAATTTAGCGTAGATCTTACATAATTTTGCGTTGAATTTTGGCGTAGATCTTACATATTTAGCGTTGAATTTAGCGTAGATCTTACATAAATTCAACGCATTCAACGCCAATCTTACATATTTTTGCGTAGAGTTTTGGCGTAGATCTTACAAAAGTAAGGTTGAACTTTTTGAATTCCGTTTCAGACCACTTTATGATTTCAAAAGTTTTTCAAGTTTTTTTTTCAAAAAGTCAATTTTTTCACTGTTTCGATCCCTATACTTCACAGGTGAGAAAAATCACTTTTTAGTGCTCTTTCAAAGTGCAAAATCCGTTTCAGACCATTTTACGATTTCAAAACTTTTTCAAGTTTTTTTTTCGAAAAATTAATTTTTTCACTATTTCGAACCCTATACTCCTAAGGTGAGAAACAAGAAGTCAGAAAAAATCTTTTTTTGTGCTCTTTTATAGTACAAAATCCAATTCAGACCATTTGATGATTTCAAATTTTTCAAGTTTTTTTCAAAAAATTAATTTTCGACCCCTATACTGCACAATTGAGAAAAATGAAGTCAGCAAAAAATAACCATTTGCTCTCTTACGGTGCAAAAACCATTTCAGACCATTTTAGGAATTCAAAATTTTTTCAAAACTTAAAAAAATTTTAAATTTTTCCCAGTACTTCTCACATGATAAATGCGTTGAATACGTTGAAATTATGTAAGAGCTCTGCTAAATTCAACGAAATATATGCAAGTTCTACGCTTAATTCAATGCAATATATGTAAGATCTACGCTAAAATCAACGCAAAATATGTAAGATCTACGCTAATTTCAACGCAAAATATGTAAGATCTACGCTTTATAAGGATTGCGGCTCTTAAGGAAACCAAGGTACGGTGGCGCAATGGTAGAAGAGGCGACAAGTAAACAGGAGGTCAGTGGTTCGAGTCCCATACCCAGAGTTCTACGCGTTGATTTTTTGTAAGATCAACGCTAAATTCAACGCAAAAATATGTAAGATCTACGCTAAATTCAACGCTAATTATGTAAGATCTACGCTAAATTCTACGCTAAATATGTAAGATCAACGCTAAATTCAACGCAAAAATATGTAAGATCTACGCTGAATTCAACGCTAATTATGTAAGATCTACGCTAAATTCTACGCTAAATATGTAAGATCTACGCTAAATTCAACGCTAAATATGTAAGATCAGCGGCAACTAGCGTTGACAAGTTGGAAAATTCACCGCCATTTCTTACATAATTTTGCGTTGAATGCGTTGAATTTTTGTCTTTAAATTCAACGCATTCAACGCAAAATTATGTAAGAAAATTGCGGTGATTTTTCCGACTTGTCAACGCTAGTTGCCGCTGATCTTACATAATTTTGGCCAAATTCCTCGGCCCGGGAACCAGTTAGTATTGTTAGTATTAATTTCGCATATTTGTACATATATTCACATCTGTTAATCAATTTGTTCATGTTCAATCTTTGTATTTGTTGGAAATGTCGTAAGAGAAAAAATTATTTTGTGAATTAAAAATCACATTCGACCGCAAGTTCAGTAAAATTGTTCATTACGTTTTTGTTACTCAAATGAACGTTGGCTCAGGATTTGTTCACTAATACTTGTTCATTTTGTCCAAGTATGAAGTTCTCGTGTATTCTTAACTCATATTTGTTTCTCCGCGCAAAAATGAACGGTTTAACTGTCTAGTAGGTTACTTAACATTTTTTGTTAAGTCGAGTTTATCCGAGCTAAAACAAGTTTAATTTTTGAATCAGGGATTCCCTTCTCAAATGCATATGCGAAATCATTCCTCTAAAACAATTGTCATTATTCTCACTCACCAGAAACCTACTGAGGCTATCAGGCAATAACTTGTTCATATAGGCTACCGGTATCGTTATCGAAACTAATAGGAGCACTGTTTTATCCTCAAGCAGGTATCTCAGATCTGAATATACTTAACGCATAAATCACTAGCAATAGTATTTTATTGAGTAACTTTTGTTCAGATACCGCTTATTGACCAGATTGACAGAACCATTTTTTCCTCTGTGTCAAAAAGATTTTCGGGAAATTGAAGACTTCAGTCAAATTAGAGCTCTGAAAATAGCAAAAATCAACTTTAAAAATCTAAAACTAAAAGCACAAAAATGTCTTATTTTCTAATTCTAGATTTGTTTTCGCATAAAATTCTTCTCACGTAATCAGAACTAACCATTTGAGCGTTTTCAAAACCTTGAAAACGAGAAAAAACAATGTCATCAATTGAACCTCAAATCAACCAAATTCATTGTTGAAAAAAGGAAAAATTTTCTTATATTTTATATTTTTTATTCTTCATAATGTCAGAGCAGATGGTTCAAACCAATTTTCTCTAGTATAAAAAATACAGACGAAACTGAAATTTACAGGGTTTACGGATTGATAGTCTGTTCGAATTGAAAACCAACCAGTTTTTAGTGGTTTCTGTAATCTGAAAAACTGAATCAATCATTGATTTCGAAACTCTCCATATAAACACAAAAAACAGTTTTTTTAAAAAAGAGAGTTTTTCTGTATCAGTTCTCAAAAAAAATTAAAGCTCCCCACTTCCTTAAAAAATACTCTTACTTAGCAAAGAAAAGAAGCAAAAACATTAAACTTAATGAAATCAAATTTCTTCAAACCTACTAATTGAGAGATTTACAAACAACTTTCAATGTTCCTTCACATGTTAAAAACAACTAGAGACAGAAGGCAAAAACAAACCATCCAAAAAACTAAATTTCGAAACTTTTTTTGTCATCTAATCTGTACAAAATCTTCGCCGCTCTTCATTTATTATCTAAGTGTTTTTTCTGAAACACTAAGTGTGGATTTTTTGAAGCATTTGTATTGGGGTAATTGTAAAATTGACACTAAATTTAGAAATGAGCTTTTTTGAGCTATTTCGAAAAATTTCGCCATTTTGATATTTCGTGAGCATAATCCGCCCATTCATTTTCTTCAAAAACAAAAATTCGTGTTAGAATTTAGTTTTGATAAACATAGTGTTGATTCTGAAAACTGCAGTGCTTAGAAAAACTTTCTAAATAATTTTCCTACTTTTTTAAACTTCAAAAAAAAGATAACGATAATTTTTTGCCATTTTGAATTTAAGTGAGCATAATCCGCCCATTCGTTTTCTTCAAAACCAAAAAGTCGTGTTAAAAGTTAGATTTGATAAAAACAGTGTTGATTCTGAAAACCGCAGTGTCTAGCAAAACTTTCAAAATATTTTTCTTGCTTTTTTATACTTCAAAAAAAGATAGTTTTTTGCAATTTCAAAGATATAGCATATTCAAAACTAAAACTGGGTTTATCAAATAAAATTTTCAAAATTATTTTTATTTTTTTGAGATCGAATGGGTTGATTATGCTCATAAAAACTCAAAAATTACAAACTTTCCGAAATAGTTCTAAAAACTGATTTACAATTTTAGTGTCAGTTTTACGATTAACTTGAGACAAAAGCCTCAGAAAAAAACAGGCAGCAGACAACTGAACAGTGACAATGACAGAGATAAGAAGCCAATCTGAAATATTTTGAAATGAATTTTTTTTGTGTGAGGTTTGTATTTGTGTTTGTTTGTGTGTGTGTTGTGTGGTCATGTGCACCTGTGGGGGAGTACTCATTGTTGTGCGTTTCTACAATGTGTGTGGTAAGTGTTTAAGAGAGAGAGAGAGAGAGAGGAAAAGAGAGTTAGTTTGAGAGAAACTAGTTTTCATATATTGGACAGAATAAGAACCAAAAGACACAGAAATTGGGAGAAAATACAAAAGTTGCTGAAGGTTTGCTAAATAAAAGTTGCTAAAAACTTGACCACAATTTCCCAATTTATTAATGTCAACAGCCACAACTGTGTGTTTTTAATCTCGCTGAAAAACAAATATGCGATATGTTTAGAAATTAATTGTGCACATATAACCACGAAACATCAAAATCAACCACAAAGTTCGAAAAGTTTCGAAAACTTCATTTCTGATTTTACTGTCATTATTACGATTACCGAATGAATTGCTTTAAAAAATCCATACCAAGTTTCCCTGAAAAAGCTTTCCAGCGATTTTTAAACGCAGAAGAATTTTGAGTAACGGTAGCTGCCAAAAGGAAAATTTTAAGAAATTCTTTGTGGACTTGCGGTTTGTAGGTGTTTGTATGTGATTGTATTTTTGGATGTTCTGTCTGTTTGCGCGCGTGTGTGTGCATCTATTCATGGAAGTGCAATTTTTATGTGTGTGGTTCATGTGCTTGAGAGGGATAAAGAGAGGGATAAAATGTGTCCAATGCTAAAACTCGGATTTTAAAGGTCGCTTATAAAACGTCTCAGAGATTTGGAAAATTTAATTATAAAATTCAATTTTTGAAATTGAAAAAAATGTAATTTTTCGAAATTAAGTGTCCAAATAGCAGTTACCGATACAACTGTTTTAAAAAATCCAGATTTAGTTTTTTAGAAAAACCGAAGAAGGCCTAAATGAACAGTGACAAAACTTGAGTAGCGACCGATTGATAAAAAACATTTAAAAAATTATGTTGTTGGGCTTTGTATTTGTGGGTTAGTGTTTGATTGTTTAATGTGCGCTTTGTGTGTCAGTGTGTGTGTGTGCGTGTGTGTGTGTGTTTGTGTGTGTGTGTTTGTAAGATTTTTTTGTGTCTTCCAAATTGTACACGTATGTTTCAACAGTTTGACTTTTTTTGGTTCAAACAGTACAATAATTTGCTCCAATGGGTATAAGTTGCTTTCGGATACACCCAACGGTTTCTCTGGCAGAATTTAAAACGGTTTTTGCAACCTTGAGAGGTATGTTGGAACATTTTGTTCTGCGCACAGACTTGCGCGAGCCATCTTCTTGATATATGAAAGAAGTTTTTAAAGAGAAAGCACCATTGGTTCGATTTCAGTGAACAGCTGTTATTTTATCAGGACCAACATTGAAAATGTTTGTTTATGCGACACGCTATATTAAGATATACTTAGTCCCACTTAAGTGCAACGTCAGCGAACTTTTCAAAGATCAAAATTCAAATATAAAATCTTCACATATGAAACAAAACGATGATAGCATTAGCACTGACTATATAATTGTGTGCCCCCCTCCCTCCCTCCCCCTCCCTCCCTCCCTCCCTCCCTCCCCCTCCCTCCCTCCCTCCCCCTCCCTCCCCCTCCCTCCCCCACTGTACCTCAGTGCACAAAAGCTCAGAAATTTGGAAGTTTGTTCAAAAGAGCTATTTTTATTTTAATTGCATCTAAGATTAAATTCTTGCAATCTGCATGGTCTCCATTATCAAATGATCTTGGTTTATATTGATCTAAAATTTTTTAAATGTTTGCTGATTATTTCTTATTGCCAATCTTAATGTTTTCTCCGATCTCTGACGTTTCTTCCTCTCTCCCTCAGCCTTTTAACTCTCGTTTTTTAATTTCCTGGCGTTAATGAACTGGGCTCAAGTACCCTATTGTTGGATGACATTGCTTACGAAAAGACTCCCCTCTCTTTCAATAAAAAATTCGGTCTATTAGAATATACCAATTTTATTTAAATTGATGTGGAAATGTTTTCCTTGTTACGCAATAAATACAAAACATGCAAAATACAAAATACACAAAATGCAAAATCTAGTATTATTAAATGTTGCAGGTGTCTGATAGATGTGAGTGACGAGGTTTGTCCTGCGAGACACGACATGGTGGGACACACAAAGCCCCCTCCTCCCCTACCTCGTCCTCTTCCCGACGCATTTGGTCTCGGTTAGTGGGTCTCCTTAGAGGAAAAACACCCCCACGCAAAAAAACCCACCTATATTAAGTAAGAAAAAACCCAAGGAAATAAATGCCTATTTTAAAATTGAATTTTTTGTCGTGATAAATTGTTCGGTTGTGATAGTTTCATATAAAGTGCCACGGACGGCTAAGGCACGGCCGAAAGCGCTTAATGCACTAATGCAGGGCTCTTTAATAGTCAAGCGGGGCACAAATTATTCCTTATTTGTAATCAAAAGATTTTTTCCGTGCGGTTTTTTTCCGAAACCGGTGGTTAGTATATTTCACAATTCCATAACCAAAGTCAAATAAGCCTTTTTATAAGCAACTTCTGATTGCTTAGAATCTTCGAGTGCTAGTTCTGAGTACCAATGTTTGTTCAAATGGTTACATGACAATTTACCCAATGCCATTATACCAAATGCCAAAATACCCAATGTCATTATACCCAATTCATATTGATATTTTTGTTCCATAATCCGAGTACTAATTAGCAGAAAATAGCTCTTACACGTATGATTTAGCAAGCGGCTAATTGAATCCCATGTTTGGTTGTGATAGTTTCATATCAAGTCCAACGGCCGCTGAGGCATGGCCATGGCCATTAAGTATGTTAAAATATACGGGTAATAGCGACTGCTAATTTGTTGTAGGACGAAAATATCAAAGTACATTGGGTATAATGGCATTGGGTATTTTGGCATTGGGTATATTGGCATTGGGTATAATGGCATTGGGTATTTTGGCATTGGGTATAATGGCATTGGGTAAATTGTCCTGACACCGTTGAAATAACAGTATACTGAAAAATGGTCAGAAATCAGCCTGATCACAGGCTACTTGGTATGATGCGATTTGATCAGAAGTCTCTATGGTTTGGGAACTCAGTCTTGATAATGGCAAAAGTTACTTTTCAAATTTAGTACAAAATTTGGGCAAGGATGACACACCGGGTTGCCGTTCGTCGGGGGTTAATATTCGAAATGTGCTTTTTTTGCTATTTGCCCGCTCAGTGTAGCCCTCATGCTGCAGAGAGAAATCTGAAATCAGTTCAGCGAATATTCGAAGACAATGAGTGAGAGCCCGTGCATAACGTGCAGTGAATATCAGTGCTGAATCAGATCATTTTCAGAGAAACTTGGGGTTTCAGTACTGAATCAGAAAAATTTCAGAACAAAATCTACTGTAATTCAGAAAGTCTTGGATTCAGAATCAGTATTCTCTGAACTCCTTTGACTCAGAGAAAGTACAGAATGAATTTCTGAATTTTCTCTGAGTTAGAAGAAATTTAAAGCAAATGTAACCAGAATCAGCCTCAGAATCAGTACTGAATTTGCTTTAGAATTAGGTTGGGTGGACAATTAGAGAGGGTCTAGTAAATAACCCACCACGGAAAATAACTCCCAAATAATTTTAGATACGAAATAAACCCCGACGCAAATTAACCCCAATTTTAAAATTGAATTTTGGTCGTGATAATTTGTTGGTTGTGATAGTTTCGTATCAAGTCCCAAGGCGGCTAAGGCATGGGTCAAGGCTCGCGAGGCATGGGCAAACGAAATGCGGAGCTCGCTAAAAGACCGTTTGGGTTTTATTTCCGTAGGGGTTTATTTCCGTTTTCGCGAGATCCTAAGAAGATGATGAATTGCTGTTTGACACGTCCGATTCCAACACTCGGGAAACCAAATGGAAGATTATAAAAAACTTACCTCTTCGATGGAGTGTTTTCATGAACAAAAATATATCTCCATTTTGAGATTCTAGTAATTGTTGATGTGAAAACATCATTGGGAGGAAAGGGTTTTTTAACCTTAATTACAGATTAACAAGCCATCTTCAAGACCAAGAAACTGCACTATACACACACCGTATAAATTTCAAACTTCAAAAAAAGAATTAAAATTGATTGTAAGAGATTTTAACCCATATTAATCATTTTAGTTCGATTAATTTTTTTTTCCAATTGAACTGTTTTGATAGACAGAAGTCAAAAATGCAATTATTGTATCAAACCCTATAAAATCCAAGGAAACTGGTTTTTATCAAAAAAATCCAAGGCCACAGTGATACTCTCACCGCCGCCCCCCCCCCCCCCCCTCTTCATAGTAGGTCATTATGTACAATCAAGGAAATATGGCACATTCTCCTCTGGGCTAAATAAATTGCATGCAGCAATTGGGGATTTGGGGTGGAGGATTGAAATATTTGGTAACAGTTTCCCATTTACTTTTATTTTCAGATGGGACGACTGAGAACACTGACGGGGAAGATTACCAATCAACAGGACCACCATCATCATCGTCTGATCAATTTGCGTCACAATGCTTTTTGTCGAGCTCTATCGTAGCCATACATTTCACTGTCGTGCAGCAACCGTGATCAGTTCAAAATCAAAAAAATGATTGCGAAATATCCTTACACGATAGGATTTTGTGACACTCTCACAACCCTCTCAATGGATTTTTGAATCAAACTTTTCACAGGCCGATGTTTCACATAATATAAGAATTGATGTAAACGGCGGTGAAAATAAACATCACCAATAGAACCCCATTTTTCAGAGGTAAATAGGGTAAAAGGAATTTTGTAGGAAAAAGTTACATTTTACACTTTTTATTGTTTTGCAAACTTCGACTAGCGTTGAAACCTCGGCCCGAATTGCTTTAAGAATCACTTCGCCTAAAATTCAAAGATCATTCTTTCATTGCATTACAAATTATGATTTTGTAAATGAATTTGATTCAAATGAAATTGTTGAAAATGATTTCCGATAGAAATTATGATAAATTTTAGCATAATGTCCCCTAGAATTGATGAACGATTGAGCTCTTTTCATGAAACGATATGAATAAATCGCAGGTTTCCTCATTCGTCTAAAACGTACGCACTCAAATGTAAAAAATCGACCAATCCCAAGTCGAGGACATCATTTGTCCTCGTTTATGACGCAGACTATTTTTGTTTGCACACAGGGGTTTGGATTGCCTTATTAATATTTACTCGATTTGTCAATTCGAGCCAATAAGTTATTACACAGCACACCAATGGGCACAACAGTAGAATTTGAATCGATTAGGATGAGCCATTGTGTAATTAATTGTGTCCCCTTCCAATTGGGGACTGGCGAGAGCCTGAAACTATCAAAATTGAAAGATTTGTAAAAGAAAAATGAGTTCCTCTCACAATCAGTCTTAGAGAGTTGTCTTCGATAATCCTTCGCAAATGTACATAAAAGATATTTAATATACGTCAGAATTCTTTTCCCTCTCAACTATAGAATGTGTAACGGCTGCTCTCCTTGTGTCTCACAAAGAAAATTTTACACCGCCCAGTTCGTTCTGAGTGGTTACAAAAACTGTCCGCATACTTCGTTTATGCGCTTTGCTTTTGTAACTGTACTTAATTGGATCTCTTTTAAATCTGCAATGAATTTTTACTTCCTAGGCAATTTTGTTGTTCCTTAAGCTCAGCTCCAACAGAATTTAACTTTTCAAAGAAGTATGTAACTATAAAAACAAACAAGTATGTGTAAATTTAAAGAACCGCAAATCAAATAACTGTGTCTGAAGGTTATATCGGAATATCTGATTAAGGTGCAGAGAACTCAGGAAAACACTCATATACTTTTCTGGTATTCGGAATTAATTTAACCATAACCTACAACAGTGGAGAAATCTCGACACCAATAAGTCGGAATAATTCTAAAAAAAACATTGGTCTTTTAACACACTCTCAAAAAAGCGAGTTGATCTCAGGTCTCAACTTTCTCAAATAATCCCTCATATAATTGACAAACGGTTTTTCTTGCTAAATACAAATCTTCCACTATCTATATCTGTCTCTCTTTCTCTCTATCTATCTGAACATTGTTCTTGTGCCCCAGTGGACTCAACATTATGAGCTTTTATCAGAGATAAGTAATATATAGTTTTGTTTAGGGTATTTCTACGTAACGTGTATGTGTAAAAGTGCGCCTGCAAGCTTGACCCCGAGTTGGAGCAAATCTTATTTGTAGGTCTGCTCCAGATAACTGGAGTTCTGCGAACAAGTTGGTTTGATAATTTCTGAAAAGGCCAAATTCATGATTCGTTCTCCAATTAAACCCACTCATGATTCATGCTCATCAATCCCTATGCAAGTAGATACATAGCAGTTTTTTGTCTTTTTCAATGTTTGGATTTTTTTGTGATTGGCCCTCTTGCTATATTTAATTCCCCTTAGTTTGTAGCAACAATTGTTTTAACAACTACTTTAAACAAATCAAATGTTTCAAAGTAAACCAAAATGGGTGAAAGTCGAAAAAAATTCCCTGATCCTTTTGGTTTTACCAATCGCTAACACTTTGGTAGTGAAAGACTGCTCAATTAAAGTCCGTAATGTTTGAGTGTAATTTGCAAAAAACACCTTGCTTTTGATAAAAATTTGATTCGCGCTTGAAAATGTAAAAAAATCTTCAGCTATTGTGTTCTTTCTTTCATAAAATGCAAAAAGAGCAACTTTAGGATGCCGGTAAAAGATGCTGTCTTTTGCCAATGAGTACTCAAATTTCCAAGAATCGTTAGTTGAGAACTCATGTCGTTAGGACGGTAGAAAGTAAAATGTAAGGATCTGGAGGTAGGGGGGTAACCTTTTCCCGACCCAGTATCGTCTACATTTTCGACAGTATTTCGATTAACTGAGATGCGGTTTGATTGAACTATAAATTTGTAATGGTTTGAACTATTACGGGTAGTTCTTTGTGTTTGGTGACCAAACCAATCAACTTGAATGTTCTTTCAACAATTTTCATTGTATTTCGGGTCAGAGTATTAACCCTTTCGAAACCATTTCTGAAAAGACCTGAACGTTGACGAATTTCAGTTGATTTTGTGTTTCCACAGATGATGAACTCTACGAGACAAATTGAAAACAGTAAAGAATATTTTTCATGGGTTGAAGAGTTTGTGGGTGTCTTAATTTGTTAGTTAAAAGAGAGTCCGGAATGCCAGAACTGGTATACACTTTTACCTCAGGATCATGTAAATTTTTTTAAAACAGGTGAGCTCGAATCGCTAACTAATCATTCTTAAGACATTAAAATTAAAGCAAACATAACTGCAATTATTGCAACCATCAAAACCTTCATCGCGGCTGTAATTAACACTTGATCCATGCTTTCGCCTGACTATTGATAAAATTAGCAACAGATTAGGCCTAGTTACTCACGAAAAGCCGGTACTAGAAAATAATGGCCTTAAGAAAGCCATTTTGATAGACTCTACAACTTTTAATCCAAAAATCGAAGATACTACAGGCCCTGATTTTAAATTCATTTGCGCCGTACTTAGCATTATTTTGGCCTCACACCAAATGGTGGCTGAGAACTTTAACTTTTATCATTTCTAAAAAACAAAGGCACTGACGGCCACGTATTAAAGTTGATAGGGGTATAATCCAAGCCAATTCTTATCAATATTTATGTATCTTGCTGTGACGACAAACCCGAAACAAACCATTGGGATTGTTAAATAGCAGAAAAAGGTTTCAAAAGAGGCTGAATCTAATTAAAGGTGGGCGGGCATTCGTTGTGACAATAGGCACTGTTTCATAATTACTGGTGTTAGATCTAAAAATGAGAGTTTGTGTTTATCCTATTATCTACTCTTTACTCAAACGGGCTGAACAAAATCACAATAGACAGTGTTTCATTTAATATCAGCATTAAATTTACAAAGTTTTAGTCGAGCTCATTTTGCATTCTTCAAATGTGGCTTAATGCCTCTATTTTTGCTTTCTCGTTGTTGTTTTTTGCTCTTGCCGCTGTTGTAGCTGACTTTGCTGCTGCTTGGTTGCAGTGGACTTCCTGCGCATCCTTGGTTTGTTATCTTTTGTTTCTTTTTAATGGCGTTTGTCAACCCAAATTGTTCCGCCCGTGTTTTTCTCGTCGACGGGGAGAGAGAGGGGGGGGGGGGTGTTTATTTCAGAACTTCCCAGGTTGTTTCTTCATCGCTTTTTGCGCTTCCTCCGTGTCAGGAAATAACAGCGCAGTTCAAACAGCGGAGAGCGAGTAAGACAGCACATTGTATAGAATCAGTGGAAAATTCAGAACATGAAAATAGAAGGAAAATATTGCAAAAGTTTGCTTTCTAATAGAAGATTTCTGTTGACTTAGAGTTGGCTGCTCGTAGAAAAACGACAATAAGTAAGATTTTTTTTTTAAAAAAAAGAGAGTTTTCCAATGTCTGAGATGAATGACGGCAAGTTAGTAAGCTTCAATTATTTTGGTCTTATTTGCCTTCAGCATATTTTACACCAATATCCTGAGTGCCTCCTATCGAGTGCAACTTTGTTTTGCAAACATCACAGTTGGTTATTAATAAGCATTTGTGGGCCTTTCTGCTCTTATCCTTCTTAACGCGAACCATTTGTGTAATAATTTCTTAGTTAAAAGAGAGTCCGGGCTCAAATTTGTGCATTCCAGCAATGCCAGAACTGGTATACAATAATACCTCAGGATCTTGTACATTTTAAAGCAGTTGTGCTCGAACCGCTAACTAATCATTCTTAAGGCATTAAAATTAAAGCAAACATAACTGCAATTATCGCAACCATCAAAACCTTCATCGCGGCTGTAATTAACACTTGATTCATGCTTTCGCCTGACTATTGATAAAATTAGCAACAGATTAGGCCTAGTTATTCATGAAATGCCGGTACTAGAAAATAATGGCCTTAAGAAAGCCATTTTTATAGACCTGCAAAATTATCAATGCAATCGCTTTGCATCATCCAGCATAACAATAATCACCTTTTTGGTCGAATGATTTTGTCAAGTTTTTCCTCACTAATTTCCATGTAAAGACTATCAGTATCCGTTTCAATCAATTCATGTCTGTTTGGATTGCCGAAAGAGGAGAAGAATTTGTAATTAATTTGCAACATTGTAAGTTCGACGTGCAGGATGATAAAAAAAAGAAATGTCTTGATCTTTTCTACCTGATAAATTTGGTCTGAAATTCATTCAGAGACTTGAAAGACCTGTTGTTGATAAGCTTTTCCACGTGAGCCCTTTCACGTATTTTGTATGTTTTTGTAGACTGCGCTCCATTATCCGATCAACAGATGAATTATTTCCGATCAACTTCATAGTCTATGCAACGAAATCTGACTCTGTTCTGATCTCCTTCGCGGCGAGAATCAACAGTATTCTGAACAGCCAATTCAAAGCAGCTGGGAGTGTATTGCCAAAGTAAAAAAACCCGCTTCCTTGAAAAAACAGATGTTACAAAAACAAGCATTTTTTTGACAAAAATTTTAGTTCAAAAGTGATATTTTCATAAAAATTGATTTCAAAAACGCACTTATAAAACCCAATTAAATTTTTATGTCAAAGTATCAATTCAAAAGCATACATAAAATTCAGTTTTTTCTGAATGTAGAAACGGAATATTACAAATTCACCAGTCAATTAGTCATCTCAGAAAGCACTAGTCTTAGATCTGAATTTATACAGGAAATATAAACAAATAATCAGTCAAGAAAATAAGTTCTCAGCTTGCTAGTTTAGTTACTCTGCAACTCAACAGCTCGTCTCAATTTGCGCGATGGAGGAGACATTTTGTCTTTGTTTTCATCACTATATGGTTTTTTAGTTCCCACACACTCAACGCTATTGACAGCAGGAGCCCTTCTCTTGACAGCGTTTTGTGTACAATATTCCGGTTACTCACGTTTGAGGGAGGTTTTTTCAGATATTTTCTCACTTGCCTCATTAGATAAAATATGATCTTGGTAATCTGTATAATCATCGACTTCTGTACTAAGGATGGTTCTGGCAGAATTCAATTAAGTATTGTCAAAATTTTTGTTGCCTAACTTTGGCTCAATTGCGTTCTCTTCTTCTATACTTGCCATAATACTCCTGTCAATGACCCATTTTCCCACTCGCCACAATCCTGATCAGGTTTCTGATCCAGAAAATTTTCAAACTCTTCAGACACCCACCACAGGAAATTAAGTCGCCTCTCCTCCTCAAAAAACAACAGTTATTTTTCATACATTGGTCTATAAGACAACTCTTTAAGACAACTCTAAAAGACTGTGGTTCTTGTAGAAGTCTACAGTTGTCTGTTTGTAAGGTACAGAGACTTCAGTCAAATTCTCGTTGCAATAATGAAGACCAGAAGCTGCCTCGGAATTGAGAATGGAGGATCAACTACCCAGCTAAAGCACGTCCTCCTCTCCTTTATATTTGCTAGATCATCATTGAAATTGGGGAAGAAGAAGTGGGCCTTAAGATTTTCGTTCAATTTCACAGATTTGATACTCATAATTTCAGTCTTTTTCGGACAAATACGGTTGAACTCCTAAAAAAACTGAAATGAAAGATATTCCAAAATCTCTCTCTCACTCTCTCTCTCTCTCTCTCTCTCTCTGAAGAATTAATATACTATTTGCGAATGACTACGATGATTATAATAGCCCTTTATTTGCTATTTGGTCTGTTTTCATTTTTTATAACAGAGGTGACTCAACTGGAATGCCAAATAGAAAGATGTCCTAGGGATGAAGAATCTCCACAGAAAGGTTTATATCTGACAACTTAGGTTTGTAGCAAAAAAACATTGAAATTGCCTCCGAAAAAAAGAATGAAAAAGCTAACTATTGCTGAGTTGTTCACGAAAAGGAAAAGAAGCAAAATGAGTTGGACTTTTGTTTGTACACTACAAAAAATGAAATAAATATGAGGCAATAGTGACGCAATTATTACATTATTATGAGAAAGACTTCAATCACGTGAGCTGTGCATGCTTTGATAAGGTGAGAATAATATTATCGTAAGAAGTATGGATTAAATTTTGTTCACATGGGTTCAGTGACCCCATACAATACCTAGGTATCCCTAATTTTAGCAATCATACGACGTAGCTGGACTGAATTTTGTTGCAAAGAGGTCAGTCGCCCTCTCGCAATGATGAGATCACCTAATTGTTCTTAATTGTGAAGATATTAGGACGTTATTGTTAAACTAATATGATTAAACTGATATATTTTACGACTCAATTTGGACAATGGTAAATAACTTGAGACAAATTTGTGCTCAATTAACCTATATTGGTCACCTGAAACGATTCGTCTTCACTAGAGATGAAGTCAAAATTTGATTTTTGTAAGGTTACTAAGTAACTGGATTGTCAGAAAGAATTTAAATAAAAAGAGATGATGACAAGATTGTCCAACTTTTGATATATTTCAGATATGTATTTGATAAAATTTTGTTTTTTTTGCTTACAATTTGTGTATTTTTCGACAATCTTAAAGAAAATTGGGTCAAATTTTGGTATTTTTGACAAGATGTAGCTACTTTTGGGTAAAAATGGGTGTTTTTTTGGCTAGATTCGTGTCTCTTTGTGTGGCAAGTATTGAGATATTTTTGCTAGAACGGCGTTCTTTTTCGCAGGAATTAAGGTTTTTTGGCAAAATGTAGTAGAATTTGTTATAACTGGGTTTTTTTTGCTATGAATTGCGTAATTCTGGACTAGAAAAAGATATTTCTGGGCTAGAATTCTTTGATACTTTTTTGGTAACATTTGGATATTTTTGACAAAAATTGGATGTTTTGTGTCAAGAAATGGGTTTTTTCTCCAAGATCTGGGCTCTGTTGGCAATAGTTGGGCATTCATCACAATAATGGAGTGTTTGTTTTTCAAGAATTTGGGATTTTTTGCCAAGAATTGGGTATTTTTCGACAAAAATTGGGTAATTTTTGGCAACAATTGGGTATTTATTAATAACGATTGGCTATGTTTGGACAAGAATTGGGTGTTTTTGGCAAGAATTGGGTATTTTTTGCCAAGAATTTGGTATTTTTGTTATGAAATGGGTTTTTTTTCTTTTTTTCAAGCAAAAGGTATTTTTACAAGAGTTGAGTATCTTTTTCTACCAAAAATTTTTTTGGTTTCAGATTTCAGAATCTAAAACTTGAAAGAAATACAAATTTTTCCTCTCTTCACGACATTTAAACTATGCCCATTGGATTCTGCGTCAAAAATTACGCTATAAACAAGTACTGTAACTCCCAATTCCAAAAAAAAGTAATTTTAGGTTTCAGGTTTTAGAATCTGAAACAACAGAAAAACCAAAAAGTGTAGCCTCATAGAGTTAAGGAAATTGCCATCAAGTGCTTTGTTTAAAAAGAAAATTTAGAGAGTTGATATATCATACCATTCTCGAAGAAATTTTTCTGTAGCTTGAGGTTTGAGAAACTAAAACTACAAAAAACCCCAACCCATAATCTATAAGTGACCGTGAAATTACCACCATTGAACTTCACTTCCAAAAATACCCTAAAGTTGTACTGTAGCATACAATTTCGACCAAAAAAACTTTTAGTTTGAGGTTTCAGAATCTGAAACTACGAAAAAAAAAACAAAATTTTCAGTGATGGTTTTCTGTGCTTTAGTATATTTCATTGAAATCTGTGTTAAAAAAGTTTTAATCGATTATTAGAACAACTTAAATGAATTTTTTTTAACCAGTTTTGGGTTTTTGAAACTGAAACTACCGAACAAAAACCAGAAACTACCAAAAGAAATTAACAAAAAATCTTGCACACTCACATCATGAGGAGTAAAAAAATTGAAAAAACAAATGAAACTTTCAAAAAAAACTTTCCAGAAGTTTTTGTGAAAAACTTCAGGTCATTTAAAATTATTGAAAACAAAACTTCATTAATTATCAAAAATTTTAAAAAATTGACAATTGAAAAATTTATGCGTAAATGAAAAGTTTGAAAGTAAAATTTTTGCAGATATATTTTATTAAGTAGATAAGATTTGATGAAGTGAATTAGAGCGGAAAATTGGATGCTTATCCCTGGGGTAATTAAGATAATTACCCCTGGGTAATTACGATAAGATGACTGCTCTATTGTTTTCACTCTCTCTTTTTAGGTACATCTTTGGAAATTGGATGAAAAGAGGCTATACCTAATGTTAATACATAGGTACATCCTTTTACCCCCCCCCTCAGCTCTGCTTAGCTGCTACTACTATTATTGTACAACAGACTAACAGACTGGGTGACAACTTGAAGAAACTTTTCATGCATTTTCTTTGAATGAGAAAAAAATAAAACTTACTATCTTAGGTAAATCGTCTACCCCCGAGAAAAAAATATTGTTTTACGAATATATATTCAAATAGCCCTGGACTGAATTCTTTTTGCCAAAAAGCGATTGTTTTTGTTGCAAACTTCCGGGGAAAGTCGTGAAGCAACAGAAAATTCGAATTGGCAAAGGGTGCCAAATGATAATAATTCAACTAATCCGGTCCCTTTGTTTGCATGAAAAACTGAAACAGTTACGAACACCGCACTTCCAGTGGACATCAAACCAAACAAAACCGTTTTTTTTTTTTAAAAAAAAATCAGCTCCAAATGCTGTAAAACAAGCCTCATGTAGTTTCATCAACCAACGGAATTCCGGACTGATACCAGTTGATTCTCATCTCGGATGATTTGCTCCTACCACCAGTCAGTGTTTTTATCTTTTTCTATCGAGAACTTTAAAAAAGGAGGCAAAGAAAAAATATTAATCATTCGAGACTGGCTGCGGACAATTTGGATCTCTTCAACAATTGCCCCCTTTTGCAAAAGGGGAGGCTATTCTTGAATAGAATTTAAGCGAGCCATTTATTAACCAATCAGAGACGACTAATAACTTTCCACGCATGCACATACTATGTTGAATTGAATAGAATAAAATACGCCATGCTATGGCAACTAGCCGAACCGGAATACAAAGCGAAAAGAGTTTCCGACTGGCGGGTCGGTGGGCGCGCTTCGATAACCGACCCGCGATTTCCGGGTTACATCCCACAGCGCATGAGAGGCATGGCCATGAACAGTGGTCCGCAATTGCGCTTAAACTAATATTCGGCTATCTAAACTGTAGGCCAAGTAATATCGTGGTAAAGTATAGCACAGAAAGGGTGGCAATTCTCTACTAGGTACCAGAGGGGGGTGGCAATTGTTGAAAAGTTCCGACAATTTCACCAAATTGTACCTCGAGCCTTTCACTATGATCAGAGTCGGTGAAAAAATTGAGTGATTAAAACGACGCATCTTTGTACCTCAGAATCTAAGTATTTTCATCCTTACCTGCCTAATCGCAAAAACTCCCCAATTTGAAGCCTCCAACCACAATTTTTTTGTCCTGGCTTTCCGACGCTTCTCAAGCCTAGGGTGTCAAACTAATTTGTCCCATAATATCAGCGGCGAAACATCCACCGGAGTTTTTGTGGAAGTTCTCGAGAACACCGTTAAGTATTTTTTTTACAAAAAAATGAAATATGGTAAGCGTTTGCAACAAGGATTACAACACCGAAAAATGATTCGTCCTATGGTCTGAATTTGTTTGAATCTGGAAGTGATTTATTCGCAAAACGTGAGCTGTTGATCATTATCAGCTGAAAACGGCTGATGTTGGATGCTTTTCAAACATTCCCAGCAGAGAGTTAAGCACTTATGAAGTGTGACTCTTAACCAAAATGGCTGATTATGCGGAGAATGATTGTCATCACACTTAACCACTTCCTGACTAGTCGTTCACTGAAAAAACGCCCCAGTCTTTCTTTGTAAAGCAGAATATTGCTTAATATGTCTGAAGATGTCTGAGTAGAGTGCGAATATTCAGCCGCAACTTAAAAAAATCTGGACTCTGAATAGATTCGTTGAATCTGGATTTTTGATTTTGTTCTGGAAGTGTGTTTTGGACGCCATGAACAAAACGATGTAACGAAGGTAAAACAATCTACCCAAAAAAAAGTCTGTTTCTTTTTCACTAATACACGTTTAGGGTGATTATCTCTCGCTTCTTTCTTGGTACGTTTTCCAGGAAACTTTGGTTACTATCACTCTTAAGGATTTCTGGATCTTTTCCGTTTTTGCCCCCCCCCAGTACGTTTTGCTCCCTCAATTTATAGAGCACGTCATTACTGGTTAGATCATTATTTTAAAATATGGCACGTGCGTCTGGGGGTTGCAATATATATATATATATATATATATATATATATATATATAATATATATATATATAAACTGATAATATATAACATTATATATATATATATATATATATATATATAAACTGATAATATATAACATTATATATATATATATATATATATATATAATGTTATATATTATCAGTTTATATATATATATATATATATATATATATATATATATATATATATGCTGGGGGCACAAAAGAAAATGATCCGGATTTCTTTAACTTTAACCTGAATCATGTATTAACCCTTTGCGTTTTGCCGATGGAAGCCGCCCACTTCAAAGGAGATTTAAAGATCCAACATGAAAATTTGAATTACTAAAAATTTCGGATCTTTTCTGATTGTGCCCCCCAGCTTAGTGGGTGCATATTATTTGCAACCCCCATAGGCACGTGCATGACGATTTGATATGTAATGGCACGCGCTCTGTAATTGGGAGGAGCACAACACGTACTGGGGGAGGGGAGGTTCTTTATAGCATGTTATAATGTAAAAAAGCACGTGCGCCGGAGGGGGGGGGTAAAATTTATATACTTTGAGCTAGAGGGTTACAGCTTAGGAGGTACGAAAGTTGTTAGCACGTGACAAAATTCTTGGCCCCAAAATTTGCTTAAATTTCACCAGAATTCATTACAACCAATGCATTTCATGCTAAACGATTGAGTCTTGAAGCTGTTTCCCCTCCCCTCAAGCATTTTTTTTGCTCTAAAAACTATATTCGAAGAAAACCACGCCATTGTAACTGAAGAAAACCGCGTACTCTGTAACTGGGGGCACAAACTTACAGGATCTGAAAAAACTTACAGTATCCATAAATCGATGTAATGGGTCTCCCCAGACCCATTCTCGCATTGCCCGGGTTAGATAAGGGAAAAATAAGGGATCTTTTCCGTTTGTGCCCCCCCCCCAGTACGTTATGCGCCCCACAGTTACAGAGCACGTGCCATTTCATAGTAATTCATAATGTAAAAAATTTTGCACGTGCTGTCTGGGGGGTGCAGATAATATGTAAATATGTAATCACTAAGCTGGGGGGGGGGGGCACAAACGGAAATGATTCAAAATTTTTTTAATTCCTGTTATTCAAGATGGACGAGTTTAACGATTTGCCGAAAAGTATAAATTGGGATTTATTCAAAGACAGTTTACCACATGTAAATGAATCGACATATTCTGTGGATGGCAGAAAGACTAAGAAGGAGCCAGAATATGGCTGGATCTCTTGGAAAGTCTTCAAATACCTCTGGATATTTCAAACAAACAGTGCACTTTCTTTCCAGAGATGTGACCAGGGTCAATTATAGTCAACATATATCTGCATTAAAGTCATCAACTAAGTAATCGGGGAATTAATTGTTACCCCCCCCCCCCCTCCCTCCCCTCCCCCTCCCCCTCCCCCCCCCCCCCCCCGCGAGATTATGGCCAACATTATGGTAGTACCAGCAATTAGGGTGTACGTTGCACGACAATCAGTTACGTAAAAAAGCTTCACGTTAGACGTTATAAAAAAGCGAGCTGAATTACTGCTAAAATTAAGTTCCAGCCAGCTATGTAACCCGGGTCGAGGTTTGGTCAAAAAACAATGTGAGATTAGCGTTGAATAACGGTGGAAAAAACTTTTTTCATCGCAAAGCGCCCGCATCTTTTAGCGTTGAATGCTTTGATAGCGGTAAATTTTTGTAAGATTGGCGTTGAATTTAGCGGTGAATATTTGTAAGATTTGCGGACTTAGCGGTGAAATTTTCACCTCTACCAACAGAATGCGGCAAAAATAATTTTTTCAGCGCTACCGACAGAATGCTGTGAAAAAAAAAATTAAATCATAAATCAACGCTGATCGTACAAAAATTCCATCACAACATCAATATTTTTTACGTTACCTGCTCATGCCTAACATTAACTTCATAATTATGTTCGTGAGCCAGAGCTAGGTTTTCCATTGCGTTAGCTCTCAGGTTCTTAAAAAAAATGAATTCAAACAAAACCTGAAGAAATTGAAGAAATTTATATAACTGGTTGTCGAAAATTTTCTCAAGTGAAAGTAAAAACTGATTTTTTGACATTTTTCATTATGCTCTGTAAGGTTTGAACTCTCTTCTTTTTCCATTCCGAGCAGAAGACAGGCAGTTGCGGAGTTACTGAAATAAAATATAGAAAAACTGGTGTAGCATGGTAAAAACCCATGCTTGTAAAGTTTTCCAAAACAAAAACAAGACAAAAATAAACACTAAACCAACACAAAAATCAGTAAAAAACAAAATATAGCTCAAGTGTTGTCGGAAACTAACCATAAACAGAACTAAAAAGAAAATTTCATCAAGCCAATGACACTTTATTTCAAAAAAGGGATCTTTTCCGTTTGTCCCCCCCCAGTACGTTATGTGCCCTCCAGATACAGAGCACGTTACATTACATAGTATATCATTATGTAAAAACATGGCACGTGCGTCGGGGGTGCAAATAAAATGCGCCCACAAAGCGGGATGGGAGGGGGTACAAACGAAAAGGATACCAAAAAAGACTATTAAGAAAAGTGCAACTTCTTTAAATAATGACAGCTTTTTGTTCAAATAAACGTAATCTGACCGAATTTTTTGAACTTTCACAGTTCACATGGCCCATACAGCTGGTGCTCAGTCAAAATTTCTTAGGACTGTAATATTTTACAATAACACTAAAACCATCACTCAAAAACAGCTCCAGCATGCCTTTTAACGTTGTTCTGGGCAACAGTTATGTCCTAAACGAAAAAAAAATTGATCACCCCAAACTTTTACAAATTGGTGGTAAATAGGTTTAACATCTCGCGCTAAAGGCTATAGTGTTTTAGATATTTGCACAAATGATACACCAAAAGAGCTTCCTTGATTTCTTGAGAAGTTAAATGCCGATTTTTCAAAATTCGATGATTACCATTACCATTATCATTAACAGTCATTGCTGCTTGGAGGAAAAGACCAAGAATTCACGCAGATATGAAAAATACCACTTGTGAACAAAGAATAGTTCGCACAAGAACAATTTTGTTTAATTCCTCAAATATATATTATTACTCGGTTGATAAAGACATTTTAGTAATTGACGTGAACCATGGGAGCAAGAGTAGTTTAATATTAACAAAAAGTGACTCTTGTGGCTCTAATTAGGGCAATTAGGGAGATTTTAATAAAACTGTGAAGCAATAGACAACTATTTATATATAGCAGCATTTGCTTTTTTTGTTATTTATCTATAATAACTATGGCTGCTAACGTTTGCGGTCTAAAATATCAAGTATGAAAACTAATATCCTCAGATATTGCTCAAAAAGTTTTTGGTTAAAAAGCTTAAAATCTATTCATAAGCTGCCTATCTATCCATAAGGTGATCGTCGCTCGACATCTTGTTCGGCACATAATATAGCTTTCTTAATATTACAAGGTTGTTGGCTATTAAGCGCTAGTCTTGCCTTTTTTAAATAAAAAGATGGCAATGGTGAAGCTTTGTAAGGTTAGCGGTGAATTTAGCGTCCAATTTTTGTAAGAACCGATAATTTTAGCGGTGATTTGTTTTCCACATAGGTGTTGAGATAAAAATTTTTTGCCGCTGAAAAGTTTTTTTTTCACCATATTCATTGCATTGAGCGCAAATCTTAGAATTTTTGTCAAATTCATTGCAAATCTTACGTCTTTTACTGATTTTTAGCGGTGAAACTTTAACCCGGGAAAGGTGAAAGTTATTCCAGGACTTTTTAATTCTATGAGTTGTGCGTCTGGGGGTGCAAATAATATGCATCCACTAACCTGGGGGGCACAAACGGAAAAGATCCTCTTCTTTTAAATGAAGTCTGTTGATATATATGAGGGCTGCAATGGGAGGATTTTTTAGGAAAATGGGGTCTTTCCCATTACAGGCCCCCCAGCTTAGTGGTCAGATAACCTATAGCCCCCCCCATCATGGTAAGTATAACATAATGGGGGGCTATAATTTCATGGGGGGGCTATAATGGGAAAGAACGGAAAATGCAGCGAAAAAATGTTAGATCTTTATGGGCTGCAATGGCCTGCCAACGGGGTGAAATGATTTAGGAGTGAGGGGTAAACAGATAAATTAACTCCTACTCTTACATCTTTTTGGTCTGTCGAGGACGAGGAGGTTAAAATGATGTAAGAGTGAGGGGTAAAAGATAAATTACTATGATGTAAGAGTTTCGGGATAATGGAAAAATTACCCTTAGACTATTACATCATTTTACCCTCCTCAAAAGACCAAAAAGATGTAAGAGTAGGAGTTAAATTATCTTTTACCCCTCACTCTTACATCATTTTATCCCCTTTTGGCAGCCCATTGCAGTCCCAAAAGATGTACGAGTTTTGAGCTGCCTTTTCCCGAAAAATCCTCCAATTGCAGTCCTCACTCTTACTTTTTCATGGGCGGAAGAATTCAACCCGGGACGTTTCGAATATGACGATAACTCAAACTTTGAACAAAAAATGTTGACTGTAATGAGAAAGAGCCCAGGAACACCGGCACCAGACAAAAACGCTATTCGAGTCTCCAAATTTTTAAAGACTGGAAAGGAACTGGTGGTTTAATGAAAAAGAAAATTTGCAAACATCGGCAACAGGGTTCTTTGAAAAAGTTTACCAAAGATATCATTGGAGCGCTTATTGGCTGTGGGTTTCCTAGGGCTCGACAAAAAGCCAATAAGGGGAACGATGTCAGAGGAGAGGCACGAGAGGTGCGAACGGATGAGTGCAAAACCTCCCAAGAATTGATGGATTTTTTTTGAACATTCACTGATATTGGACAGGTGACTATCATTTAAATTTTTCCTTTTGTGCCCCCAACTTAGTGGGTGGGGATCTATTCTGCTTCGGCCCCCCAGCTTAGTGAGCATAATTTTTTTATGGCCCCAGACACACGTGCTATTTTTTACTTAGTAACGTGCTATATAACAACATAGAATTTTATAAATGGTGGTCATAAAAACTCTGGGGGCGGACAGAATAGATCCATGCGTGCATAATATTTGTACCTCCGAACGCACGTGAAATATTTTTACATAACGATTTACTATGTAATGGGACGTGATCTGTAACTGGGGGCTGCATAACGTACTGAGGGCACAAACAGAAAAGATCCAAATATTCAGT
>NC_134469.1:82462960-82660145 GCF_964194025.1 Convolutriloba macropyga
TGGAGAGAGAGAATGTGGGGGGAGAGAGGAGAGTGGGTGTATGGGGAAAGAGAGAGAGAGAGAGATAGGAGAGAGAGAGAGAGAGAGAGAGAGAGAGACAGGGGGGATGGATAGAGAAAGTGGGGAAGGGGAAGAGAGGGGGTTGGCGAGAAGAGGAAGAGGAAGAGGAGAGAGAGAGAGAGAGAGAGAGAGAGAGGGAGAGAGAGAGAGAGAGAGAGAGAGAGTGGGGGGGGTGCGGAGAGAGAGAGAGAGATGAGGGGATGAAAGTGGGGGGATCGAGAAAGAAAGAGAGATGGGTGGAGAGAGAAAGTGGTGGGTGAAAGAGAGGCGGGATGAAGAGAGATAGAGGAGAGAAATATCTATTTTTTAAAATAGAATAAGCAAATAGGTCGATATTTCCAATTGATATACGAATTCTCTTCTAGGAACGTTAGGCAGATCTTTTTTTTGCATTACAGCCCAAACATTACTGGTAGTCTGGGATATGAATTTTGGTTCACTGTGAACAACACCTTGATCCGATAAAATTTCTATATTTTTGAAAATAGAATAAGCGAATAGCTCAATAATTCCGATTGAAATACGAACTTTTTTCTAGGAACGTTAGGTGGACCATTCTTTTTGAATTACAGGCCAAACACTACTGGTTGTCTCGGATATCTATTTGGTTCACTTTGAACAACTCCTTCATCCGATAAAATTTCTTTATTTTTTAAAATAGAATAAGCGAAGAAGTCGACATTAGCAATTGAAATACGAACTTTTTTTCTAGGAACAATAGGCGGACCATTTTTTTGCATTTCAGCCTAAACATTACTGGTAGTCTGGGATATCAATTTGGTTGACTTTGAACAACCCCCTGATTCGATAAAATTTCTATATTTTTTAAAATAGAATAAGCGAATAAGTCGACATTTCCAATTGAAACACAAACTTTTTTTCTAGGAACAATAGGTGGACCATTTTTTTGCATTACAGCCCAAACATTACTGGTAGTCTGGAATATCAATTTGGTTGACTTTGAACAACCCCCTGATTCGATAAAATTTCTATATTTTTTAAAATAGAATCAGCGAAGATGTCGATAATTCTGATTGAAATATGAAATTTTCTTCTAGAAACGTTAGGCGGACCATTCTTTTTGCATTACAACCCAAATATTACAGGTAGTCTGGGATATCAATTTGGTTCATGTTGAACAACTCCTTGATCCGCTAAAATTTCTATATTTTTGAAAATAGATTAATCGAATAGTTTGATCATTCAGATTGAAATACGAAGTTGTTTTCTAGGAACGTTAGGCAACCAATCTTTTTGCATTACAGCCCAAACATTACTCGTAATCTCTGATATCAATTTGACTTGATTTGAACAACTCCTTGATCCGATAAAACTTCTGTATTTCTTAAAATAGAAAAAGCGAATACGTCGATTTTTCCGATTGAAATACGAACTTTTTTCGAGAAACGTTAGGCGGACCCTTCTTTTGTTTGCATTACAATCTAAATAGTACTGGTGGTTTGGGATATCAATTTGATTCCTTTTGAACAACTCCCTGATCCAAGAAAATGTCTATATTTTTTAAAATAGAATAAGCCAATAAGTCGATAATTCCAATTGAAATACGAATTTTTTTCTAGGAACGTTAGCTGGACCATTTTTTGCATTACAGCCCAAACATTACTGGTAGTCTGGGATATCAATTTGGTTGACTTTGAACAACCCCCTGATTCAATGAAATTTCTATATTTTTAAATTAGAATAAGCGAATAAGTTGATAATTCTGATTGAAATACGAACTTTTTTCTAGGAATGTTAGGCGGACCATTCTTTTTGCATTACAGCCCACACATTGCTGGTAGTCTGGGACATCAATTTGGTTGACTTTGAACAAACCCTTGATTCGATAAAACTTCTATATTTTTGAAAATAGAATAAGCGAATAAGTCGATAATTCGGATTGAAATATAAAATTTTCTTCTAGAAACGTTAGGCGGACCATTCTTTTTGCATTACAACCCAAACATTACAGGTAGTCTGGGATATCAATTTGGTTCACGTTGAACAACTCCTTGATCCGCTAAAATTTCTATATTTTTGAAAATAGAATAATCGAATAGTTTGATAATTCCGATTGAAATACGAGGTTGTTTTCTAGGAACGTTAGGCTACCAATCTTTTTGCATTACAGCCCAAACATTACTCGTAATCTCTTATATCAATTTGGTTTACTTTGAACAACTCCTTGATCCGATAAAATTTCTGTATTTTTTAAAATAGAAAAAGCGAATACGTCGATTTTTCCGATTGAAATAAGAACTTTTTTCGAGAAACGTTAGGCGGACCCTTCTTTTGTTTGCATTACAATCTAAATAGTACTGGTGGTTTGGGATATCAATTTGATTCCTTTTGAACAACTCCCTGATCCAATAAAATTTCTATATTTTTTAAAATAGAATAAGCCAATAAGTCGATAATTCCGATTGAAATACGAATTTTTTTCTAGGAACGTTAGCTGTACCATTTTTTGCATTACAGCCCAAATATTACTGGTAGTCTGAGATATCAATTTTGTTGACTTTGAACAACCCCCTGATTCGATAAAATTTCTATATTTTTAATATAGAATAAGCGAATAAGTTGATAATTCTGATTGAAATACGAACTTTTTTCTAGGAACGTTAGGCGGATCATTCTTTTTGCATTACAGCCCACACATTGCTGGTAGTCTGGGACATCAATTTGGTTGACTTTGAACAAACCCTTGATTCGATAAAACTTCTATATTTTTGAAAATAGATAAGCGAATAAGTCGATAATTCGGATTGAAATACTTTCTTCTGGGAACGTCAGGTGGACGAATTTTTGCATTGGAACCTAAATACTACTGGTAGCCAGTGATATCAATTAAGTTCATTTTGAACAACCCTTTGATCCGATCACATTTCTATATTTTTTGAAATAGAATAAGCGAATAAGTCGATAATTCCGATTGAAATACGATTTTTTTTCTAGGAACGTTAGGCGGACCATTCTTTTTGCATTACGGCCCAAACCTTACTGGTAGTCTGGGATATCAATTTGGTTGACTTTGAACAACCCCCTGATTCGATAAAATTTCTATATTTTTTAAAATAGAATAAGCGAATAAGTCGAAAATTCCGATTGAAATACGAACTTTTTTCAAGGAACGTTAGGTGGACCATTCTTTTGCATTACAGCCCAAACATTACTGGTAGTCTGATATATCAATTTGGTTGAATTTGAACAACCCCCTGATTCGATAAAATTTCTATATTTTTAATATAGAATAAGCGAATAAGTTGATAATTCTGATTGAAATACGAACTTTTTTATAGGAACGTTTGGCGGACCATTCTTTTTGCATTACAGCCCAAACATTACTGGTAGTCTGATATATCAATTTGGTTGAAATTGAACAACCCCCTGATTCGATAAAATTTCTATATTTTTTAAAATAGAATAAGCGAATAAGTTGATAATTCCGATTGAAATACAAACTTTTTTCTAGGAACGTTAGGCGGACCATTCGTTTTGCATTACGGCCCAAACCTTACTGGTAGTCTGGGATATCAATTTAGTTGACTTTGAACAACCCCCTGATTCGATAAAAATTTCTATATTTTTTAAAATAGAATAAGCGAATAAGTCGATAATTCCGATTGAAATACAAACTTTTTTCTAGGAACGTAAGGTGGACCATTCTTTTGCATTACAACCCAAACATTACTGGTAGTCTGATATATCAATTTGGTTGAAATTGAACAACCCCCTGATTCGATAAAATTTCTATATTTTTTAAAATAGAAAAAGCGAATAAGTCGATAAATCCGATTGAAATACAAACTTTTTTCTAGGAACGTTAGGCGGACCATTCTTTTTGCATTACAGCCCAAACATTACTGGTAGTCTGATATATCAATTTGGTTGAAATTGAACAACCCCCTGATTCGATAAAATTTCAATATTTTTTAAAATAGAAAAAGCGAATAAGTCGATAATTCCGATTGAAATACGAACTTTTTTATAGGAACGTTAGGCGGACCATTCTTTTTGCATTACAGCCCAAACATTACTGGTAGTCTGATATATCAATTTGGTTGAAATTGAACAACCCCCTTATTCGATAAAAATTTCTATATTTTTTAAAATAGAAAAAGCGAATCAGTCGATAATTCCGATTGAAATACAAACTTTTTTCTAGGAACGTTAGGTGGACCATTCTTTTTGCATTACAGCCCAAACATTACTGGTAGTCTGATATATCAATTTGGTTGAAATTGAACAACCCCCTGATTCGATAAAATTTCTATATTTTTTAAAATAGAAAAAGCGAATAAGTCGATAATTCCGATTGAAATACAAACTTTTTTCTAGGAACGTAAGGTGGACCATTCTTTTGCATTACAGCCCAAACACTACTGGTAGTCTGATATATCAATTTGGTTGAATTTGAACAACCCCCTGATTCGATAAAATTTCTACATTTTTAATATAGAATAAGCGAATAAGTTGATCATTCTGATTGAAATACGAACTTTTTTCTAGGAACGTTAGGCGGACCATTCTTTTTGCATTACAGCCCACACATTGCTGGTAGTCTGGGACATCAATTTGGTTGACTTTGAACAAACCCTTGATTCGATAAAACTTCTATATTTTTGAAAATAGAATAAGCGAATAAGTCGATAATTCGGATTGAAGTACTTTCTTCTAGGAACGTCAGGTGGACAAATTTTTTGCATTAGAACCTAAATACTACTGGTAGCCAGTGATATCAATTAAGTTCATTTTGAACAACCCTTTGATCCGATCACATTTCTATATTTTTTGAAATAGAATAAGCGAATAAGTCGATAATTCCGATTGAAAAACGATCTTTTTTCTAGGAACGTTAGGCGGACCATTCTTTTTGCATTACGGCCCAAACCTTACTGGTAGTCTGGGATATCAATTTGGTTGAATTTGAACAACCCCCTGATTCGATAAAATTTCTATATTTTTTAAAATAGAATGAGCGAATAAGCCGATAATTCTGATTGAAATACGAACTTTTTTTCTAGGAACGTTAGGTGGACCATTTTTTTGCATTACAGCCCGAACATTACTGGTAGTCTGATATATCAATTTGGTTGAATTTGAACAACCCCCTGATTCGATAAAATTTCTATATTTTTTAAAATAGAATGAGCGAATAAGCCGATAATTCTGATTGAAATACCTAACTTTTTTTCTAGGAACGTTAGGTGGACCATTTTTTTGCATTACAGCCCGAACATTACTGGTAGTCTGGGATATCAATTTGGTTAACTTTGAACAACCCCCTGATGCGATACAATTTCTATATTTTTTAAAATAGAATAAGCGAATAAGTCGATAATTCCGATTGAAATACGAGCTTTTTTTCTAGGAACGTTAGGCGGACCATTCTTTTTGCATTACAGCCCAAACTTTACTGGTAGTCTGAGACATCAATTTGGTTGCCTTTGAACAACCCCCTGATTCGATAAAATTTCTATATTTTTTAAAATAGAATAAGCGAATAAATCGATAATTCCGATTGAAATACGAACTTTTTTCTAGGAACGTCAGGTAGACCATCCTTTTGCATTACAGCCCAAACATTACTGGTAGTCTGATATATCAATTTGGTTGAATTTGAACAACCCCCTGATTCGATAAAATTTCTGTATTTTTTTAAAATAGAATAAGCGAATAAGTCGATAATTCCGATTGAAATAAGAACTTTTTTTCTAGGAACGGTAGGCGGACCATTTTTTTGCATTACAGCCCAAACATTACTGGTAGTCTGAGATATCAATTTTGTTGACTTTGAACAACCCCTGATTCGATAAAATTTCTATACTTTTTAAAATAGAATAAGCAAATAAGTCGATAATTCCGATTGAAATACGAACTTGTTTTCTAGGAACGTTAGGTGGACCATTTTTTTGCATTACATCCCAAACCTTAGTGGTAGTCTGGGATATCGGTTTGGTTCACTTTGAACAACCCCCTGATTCGATAAAATTTCTATATTTTTAAAAATAGAATAAGCAAAAAAGTCGATAATTCCGATTGAAATACGAACTTTTTTCCAGGAACGTTAGGCGGACCATTCTTTTTGCATTACAACCCAAACATTACTGGTAGTCTGATATATCAATTTGGTTGAATTTGAACAACACCCTGATTCGATAAAAATTCTGTATTTTTGAAAATAGAATAAGCGAATAGGTCGATAATTCTGATTGAAATACGAACTTTTTTTCTAAGAACGTTAGGTGGACCCTTCTTTTTGCATTACCGCCCAAACATTACTGGTAGTCTAATATATCAATTTGGTTGAATTTGAACAACCCCCTGATTCGATAAAATTTCTATATTTTTTAAAATAGAATAAGCGAATAAGTCGTTAATTCCTATTGAAATACGAAATTTTTATTCTAGGATTGTTAGGCGGACCATTCTTTTCGCATTACAACCCAAACATTACTGGTAGTCTGGGACATCAATTTGGTTGACTTTGAACAATCCATTGATTCGATAAAATTTCTATATTTTTAAAAATAGAATAAGCAAAAAAGTCGATAATTACGATTGAAATACGAACTTTTTTCCAGGAACGTTAGGCGGACCATTCTTTTTGCATTACAACCCAAACATTACTGGTAGTCTGATATATCAATTTGGTTGAATTTGAACAACTTCCTGATTCGATAAAAATTCTGTATTTTTGAAAATAGAATAAGCGAATAGGTCGATAATTCTGATTGAAATACGAACTTTTTTTCTAGGAACGTTAGGTGGACCATTCTTTTGGCATTACAACCCAAACATTACTGGTAGTCTGATATATCAATTTGGTTGAATTTGAACAACACCCTGATTCGATAAAAATTCTGTATTTTTGAAAATAGAATAAGCGAATAAGTCGTTAATTCCTATTGAAATACGAAATTTTTATTCTAGGATTGTTAGGCGGACCATTCTTTTTGCATTACAACCCAAACATTACTGGTAGTCTGGGACATCAATTTGGTTGACTTTGAACAATCCATTGATTCGATAAAATTTCTATGTTTTTTAAAATAGAATAAGCGAATAAGTCGATAATTCCGATTGAGATACGAATTTTTTAAGAATTGTTAGGCGGACCATTCTTTTTGCATTACAAACCAAACATTACTGGTAGTCTGGGACATCAATTTGTTTGACTTTGAACAACCCATTGTTTCGATAAAATTTCTATATTTTTTAAAATAGAATAAGCGAAAAAGTCGATAATTCCGATTGAAATACGAACTTTTTTTCTAGGATTGTTAGGTGGACCATTCTTTTTGAATTACAATCCAAACATTACTGGTAGTCTGGGATATCAGTTTGGCTCACTTTGAACAACTCCTTGTTCCGATAGAATCTAAATTTTTGAAAATAGAATAAGCGAATAAGTCGATAATTCCGATTGATATACGAACTTGTTTTCTAGGAACGTTAGGTGGACCATAATTTTTGCATTACAGCCCAAATATTACTCGTAGTCTGATATATCAATTTGGTTGAGTTTGAACA
Organism: Convolutriloba macropyga; assembly: GCF_964194025.1. Taxonomy (NCBI): domain Eukaryota; kingdom Metazoa; phylum Xenacoelomorpha; order Acoela; family Convolutidae; genus Convolutriloba; species Convolutriloba macropyga. The sequence continues at coordinate 82,470,554 of NC_134469.1, forward strand.
ACCCCCTGGTTCGATAAAATTTCTATATTTTTTAAAAGAGAATAAGCGAATAAGTCGATAATTCCGATTGAAATACGAACTTTTTTTCTAGGATTGTTAGGCGGACCATTTTTTGCATTACAACCCAAACATTACTGGTAGTCTGGGACATCAATTTGGTTGACTTTGAACAGCCCACTGATTCCATAAAATTTCTTTTTTTTAAAATAGAATAAGCAAATAAGTCGATTATTCCAATTGAAATACCAAATTTTTTTCTAGGAATATTAGGCGGACCATTCTTTTTGCATTACTGCCCAAACATTACTGGTAATCTGAGATATCAATTTGGTTGACTTTGAACAACCCCCTGATTCGATAAAACTTCTATGTTTTTTAAAATAGAAAAAGCGAATAAGTCGATAATTCCTATTGAAATACGAACTTGTTTTTTAGGAACGTTAGGCGGACCATTCTTTTTGCATTACAGCCCAAACATTACTGGTAGTCTGAGATATCAATTTGGTTGACTTTGAACAACCCCCTGATTCGATAAAATTTCAATGTTTTTTAAAATAGAAAAAGCGAATAAGTCGATAATTCCTATTGAAATACGAACTTGTTTTCTAGGAACGATAGGTGGACCATTTTTTTGCATTACAGCCAAAACATTACCGGTAGTCTGGGATATCAATTTGGTTGACTTTGAAAAACCCCTGATTGGATAAAATTTCTATATTTTTTAAAATAGAATAAGCGAATAAGTCGATAATTCCGATTGAAATACGAACTTTTTTTCTAGGAACGTTAGTTGGACCATACTTTTTGCATTACAGCCCAAACATTACTGGTAGTCTGATATATCGATTTGGTTGAAATTGAACAACCCCCTGATTCGATAAAATTTCTATATTTTTTAAAATAGAAAAAGCGAATAAGTCGATGATTCCGATTGAAATACGAACTTTTTTTCTAGGAACATTAGGCGGACCATTCTTTTTGCATTACAGCCCAAACATTACTGGTAGTCTGCGATATCAATTTGGTTGACTCTGAACAACCCCCTGATTCGATAAAATTTCGATGTTTTTTAAAATAGAAAAAGCGAATAAGTCGATAATTCGTATTGAAATACGAACTTGTTTTCTAGGAACGTTAGGTGGACCATTTTTTTGCATTACAGCCAAAACATTACCGGTAGTCTGGGATATCAATTTGGTTGACTTTGAAAAACCCCTGATTGGATAAAATTTCTATATTTTTTAAAATAGAATAAGCGAATAAGTCGATAATTCCGATTGAAATACGAACTTTTTTTCTAGGAACGTTAGGTGGACCATACTTTTTGCATTACAGCCCAAACATTACTGGTAGTCTGATATATCGATTTGGTTGAAATTGAACAACCCCTGATTCGATAAAATTTCTATATTTTTTAAAATAGAACAAGCGAATAAGTCGATGATTCCGATTGAAATACGAACTTTTTTTTAGGAACGTTAGGTGGACCATTTTTTTGCATTACAGCCCAAACATTACCGGTAGTCTGGGATATCAATGTGGTTGACTTTGAACAACCCCCTGATTCGATAAAATTTCTATGTTTTTTAAAATAGAATAAGCGAATAAGTCCATAATTCCTATTGAAATACGAACTTGTTTTCTAGGAACGTTAGGTGGACCATTTTTTTGCATTACAGCCCAAACATTACCGGCAGTCTGGGATATCAATTTGGTTGACTTTGAACAACCCCCTGATTCGATAAAATTTCGATGTTTTTTAAAATAGAATAAGCGAATAAGTCAATAATTCCTATTGAAATACGAACTTGTTTTCTAGGAACGTTAGGTGGACCATTTTTTCGCATTACAGCCCAAACATTACCGGTAGTCTGGGATATCAATTTGGTTGACTTTGAACAACCCCCTGATTCGATAAAATTTCTATGTTTTTTAAAATAGAATAAGCGAATAAGTCGATAATTCCTATTGAAATACGAACTGGTTTTCTAGGAACGTTAGGTGGACCATTTTTTTGCATTACAGCCCAAACATTACCGGTAGTCTGGGATATCAATTTGGTTGACTTTGAAAAACCCCTGATTGGTTAAAATTTCTATATTTTTTAAAATAGAATAAGCGAATAAGTCGATATTTCCGATTGAAATACGAACTTTTTTTCTAGGAACGTTAGGTGGACCATACTTTTTGCATTTCATCCCAAACATTACTGGTAGTCTGATGTATCGATTTGGTTGAAATTGAACAACCCCTGATTCGATAAAATTTCTATATTTTTTAAAATAGAACAAGCGAATAAGTCGATGATTCCGATTGAAATACGAACTTTTTTCTAGGAACATTAGGCGGACCATTCTTTTTGCATTACAGCCCAAACATTACTGGTACTCTGAAATATCAATTTGGTTGACTTTGAACAACCCCCTGATTCGATAAAATTTCTATGTTTTTTAAAATAGAATAAGCGAATAAGTCGATAATTCCTATTGAAATACGAACTTGTTCTCTAGGAGCGTTAGGTGGACCATTTTTTTGCATTACAGCCCAAACATTACCGGTAGTCTGGGATATCAATTTGGTTGACTTTGAAAAACCCCCTGATTGGATAAAATTTCTATATTTTTTAAAATAGAATAAGCGAATAAGTCGATAATTCCGATTGAAATACCAACTTGTTTTTTAGGAGCGTTAGGTGGACCATTTTTTTTGTATTACAGCCCAAACATTACTGGTAGTCTGATATATCAATTTGGTTGAAATTGAAAAACCCCCTGATTCGATAAAATTTCTATATTTTTTAAAATAGAAAAAGCGAATAAGTCGAAGATTCCGATTGAAATACGAAATTTTTTTCTAGGAACATTAGGCGGACCATTCTTTTTCCATTACAGCCCAAACATTACTGGTAGTCTGAGATATCAATTTGGTTGAATTTGAACAACCCCCTGATTCGATAAAATTTCGATGTTTTTTAAAATAGAATAAGCGAATAAGTCGATAATTCCTATTGAAATACGAATTTGTTTTCTAGGAACGTTAGGTGCACCATTTTTTTGCATTACAGCCCAAACATTACCGGTAGTCTGGGATATCAATTTGGTTGACTTTGAAAAACCCCTGATTGGATAAAATTTCTATATTTTTTAAAATAGAATAAGCGAATAAGTCGATGATTCCGATTGAAATACGAACTTTTTTCTAGGAACATAAGGCGGACCATTCTTTTTGCATTACAGCCCAAGCATTACTGGTAGTCTGAGATATCAATTTGGTTGACTTTGAACAACCCCCTGATTCGATAAAATTTCTATGTTTTTTAAAATAGAATAAGCGAATAATTCGATAATTCCGATTGAAATACGAACTTTCTTTCTAGGAACGTTAGGTGGACCATACTTTCTGCATTACAGCCCAAACATTACTGGTAGTCTGATATATCGCTTTGGTTGAAATTGAACAACCCCTGATTCGATAAAATTTCTATATTTTTTAAAATAGAAAAAGCGAATAAGTCGATGATTCCGATTGAAATACGAACTTTTTTTCTAGTAACAATAGGCGGACCATTCTTTTTGCATTACAGCCAAAACATTACTGGTAGTCTGAGATATCAATTTGGTTGACTTTGAATAACCCCCTGATTCGATAAAATTTCTATGTTTTTTAAAATAGAAAAAGCGAATAAGTCGATGATTCCGATTGAAATACGAACTTTCTTCTAGGAACGTTAGGCGGACCAATCTTTTTGCATTACGGCCCAAACGTTACTGGTAGTCTGGGATATCGGTTTGGCTCACATTGAACAACTCCTTAATCCGACAAAAAAAATGCTATGTTTTTGAAAATAGAATAAGCGAATAAGTCGAAGATTCCGATTGAAATACGAACTTTTTTTCTAGGAACGTTAGGTGGAGCATACTTTTTGCATTTCAGCCCAAACATTACTGGTACTCTGATATATCGATTTGGTTGAAATTGAACAACCCCTGATTCGATAAAATTTCTATATTTTTTAAAATAGAAAAAGCGAATAAATCGATGATTCCGATTGAAATACGAACTTTTTTTCTAGGAACATTAGGCGGACCATTCTTTTTGCAATACAGCCCAAGCAATACTGGTAGTCTGAGATATCAATTTGGTTGACTTTGAACAACCCCCTGATTCGATAAAATTTCTTTGTTTTTTAAAATAGAATAAGCGAATAAGTCGATAATTCCGATTGAAATACGAACTTTTTTCTAGGAACGTTAGGTGGACCATACTTTCTGCATTACAGCCCAAACATTACTGGTAGTCTGATATATCGATTTGGTTGAAATTGAACAACCCCTGATTCGTTGAAATTTCTATATTTTTTAAAATAGAAAAAGCGAATAAGTCGATGATTCCGATTGAAATACGAACTTTTTTTCTATGAACATTAGGCGGACCATTCTTTTTGCATTACAGCCCAAACATTACTGGTAGTCTAATATATCAATTTGGTTGAATTTGAACAACCCCCTGATTCGATAAAATTTCAATATTTTTTAAAATAGACTAAGCGAATAAGTCGATAATTCCGATTGAAATACGAACTCTTTTCTAGGAACGTTAGGTGGACCATTCTTTTTGCATTTCAGCCCAAACATTACTGGTAGTGTAATATATCAATTTGGTTGAATTTGAACAACCCCCTGATTCGATAAAATTTCTATTTTTTTTTAAAATAGAATAAGCGAATATGTCGATAATTCCTATTGAAATACGAACTTCTTTTTTAGGAACGTTAGGTGGACCATTTTTTTGCATTACAGCCCAAACATTCAAACTTTACTGGTAGTGTGGGATATCAATTTGGTTGACTTTGAACAACCCACTGATTCGATAAAAGTTCTATATTTTTTAAAATAGAATAAGCGAATAAGTCGATAATTCCTATTGAAATACGAACTTGTTTTCTAGGAACGTTAGGTGGACCATTCTTTTTGCATTACAGCCCAAACATTACTGGTAGTCTAATATATCAATTTGGTTGAAATTGAACAACCCCCTGATTCGATAAAATTTCTATTTTTTTTTAAAATAGAATAAGCGAATAAGTCAATAATTCCTATTGAAATACGAACTTCTTTTTTAGGAACGTTAGGTGGACCATTTTTTTGCATTACAGCCCAAACATTCAAACTTTACTGGTAGTGTGGGATATCAATTTGGTTGACTTTGAACAACCCACTGATTCGATAAAAGTCCTATATTTTTTAAAATAGAATAAGCGAATAAGTCGATAATTCCTATTGAAATACGAACTTGTTTTCTAGGAACGTTAGGTGGACCATTCTTTTTGCATTACAGCCCAAACATTACTGGTAGTCTAATATATCAATTTGGTTGAATTTGAACAACCCCCTGATTCGATAAAATTTCTATTTTTTTTTAAAATAGAATAAGCGAATATGTCGATAATTCCTATTGAAATACGAACTTCTTTTTTAGGAACGTTAGGTGGACCATTTTTTTGCATTACAGCCCAAACATTCAAACTTTACTGGTAGTGTGGGATATCAATTTGGTTGACTTTGAACAACCCACTGATTCGATAAAAGTTCTATATTTTTTAAAATAGAATAAGCGAATAAGTCGATAATTCCTATTGAAATACGAACTTGTATTCTAGGAACGTTAGGTGGACCATTTTTTTGCATTACAGCCCAAACATTCAAACATTTCTGGTTGTCTGGGATATCAATTTGGTTGACTTTGAACAACCCTCTGATTCGATAAAAGTTCTATATTTTTTTAAAATAGAATAAGCGAATAAGTCGATAATTCCGATTGAAATACGAACTTTTTTCTAGGAACGTTAGGTGGACCATTCTTTTTGCATTACAGCCCAAACATTACTGGTAGTCTAATATATCAATTTGGTTGACTTTGAACAACCCTCTGATTCGATAAAATTTCTAAATTTTTTTAAAATAGAATAAGCGAATAAGTCGATAATTCCGATTGAAATACGAACTTTTTTCTATGAACATTAGGCGGACCATTATTTTTGCATTACAGCCCAAACATCACTGGTAGTCTAATATATCAATTTGGTTGAATTTGAACAACCCCCTGATTCGATAAAATTTCAATATTTTTTAAAATAGACTAAGCGAATAAGTCGATAATTCCGATTGAAATACGAACTTCTTTTTTAGGAACGTTAGGTGGACCATTTTTTTGCATTACAGCCCAAACATTCAAACTTTACTGGTAGTGTGGGATATCAATTTGGTTGACTTTGAACAACCCACTGATTCGATAAAATTTCTATTTTTTTTAAAATAGAATAAGCGAATATGTCGATAATTCCTATTGAAATACGAACTTCTTTTTTAGGAACGTTAGGTGGACCATTTTTTTGCATTACAGCCCAAACATTCAAACTTTACTGGTAGTGTGGGATATCAATTTGGTTGACTTTGAACAACCCACTGATTCGATAAAATTTCTATTTTTTTTTAAAATAGAATAAGCGAATAAGTCGATAATTCCTATTGAAATACGAACTTGTTTTATAGGAACGTCAGGTGGACCATTCTTTTTGCATTTCAGCCCAAACATTACTGGTAGTGTAATATATCAATTTGGTTGAATTTGAACAACCCCCTGATTCGATAAAATTTCTATTTTTTTTTAAAATAGAATAAGCGAATAAGTCGATAATTCCTATTGAAATACGAACTTGTTTTCTAGGAACGTTAGGTGGACCATTCTTTTTGCATTACAGCCCAAACATTACTGGTAGTCTAATATATCAATTTGGTTGAAATTGAACAACCCCCTGATTCGATAAAATTTCCGTATTTTTTAAAATAGAATAAGCGAATAAGTCAATAATTCCTATTGAAATACGAACTTGTTTTTTAGGAACGTTAGGTGGACCATTTTTTTGCATTACAGCCCAAACATTCAAACATTTCTGGTTGTCTAGGATATCAATTTGGTTGACTTTGAACAACCCTCTGATTCGATAAAAGTTCTATATTTTTTTAAAAGAGAATAAGCGAAAAGGTCGATAATTCCGATTGAAATACGAACTTTTTTCTAGGAACGTTAGGTGGACCATTCTTTTTGCATTACAGCCCAAACATTACTGGTAGTCTAATATATCAATTTGGTTGAATTTGAACAATCCCCTGATTCGATAAAATTTCTATATTTTTAAAAATAGAATAAGCGAATAAGTCGATAATTCCGATTGAAATACGAACTTTTTTCTAGGAACGTTAGGTGGACCATTTTTTTGCATTACAGCCCAAACATTACTGGTAGTCTGATATATCAATTTGGTTGAAATTGAATAACCCCCTGATTCGATAAAATTTCTATTTTTTTAAAAATAGAATAAGCGAATAAGTCGATAATTCCGATTGAAATAAGAACTTGTTTTTTAGGAACGTTAGGTGGACCATTTTTTTGCATTACAGCCCAAACATTACTGGTAGTCTGGGATATCAATTTGGTTGACTTTGAACAACCCCCTGATTCGATAAAATTTCTATGTTTTTTAAAATAGAATAAGCGAATAAGTCGATAATTCCTATTGAAATGCGAACTTGTTTTTCAGGAGCGTTAGGTGGACCATTTTTTTGCATTACAGCCCAAACATTTTTGGTAGTCTGTGATATCAATTTGGTTGACTTTGAACAACCCCCTGATTCGATAAAATTTCTATGTTTTTTAAAACAGAATAAGCGAATAAGTCGATAATTCCGATTGAAATTAGAACTTTTTTTTTAGGAACGTTAGGTGGACCATTTTTTTATTACAGCCCAAACATTACTGGTAGTCTAATATATCAATTTGGTTGACTTTGAACAACCCCCTGATTCGATGAAATTTCTATATTTTTTAAAATAGAACAAGCGAATAAGTCGATAATTCCTAATGAAATACGAACTTGTTTTTTAGGAACGTTAGGTGGACCATTTTTTTTATTACAGCCCAAACATTACTGGTAGTCTAATATATCAATTTGGTTGAATTTGAACAACCCCCTGATTCGATAAAGTTTCTATATTTTTAAAAATAGAATAAGCGAATAAGTCGATAATTCCGATTGAAATACGAACTTTTTTCTAGGAACGTTAGGTGGACCATTTTTTTGCATTACAGCCCAAACATTACTGGTAGTCTGATATATCAATTTGGTTGAAATTGAATAACCCCCTGATTCGATAAAAATTCTATATTTTTTAAAATAGAATAAGCGAATAAGTCGATAATTCCGATTGAAATAAGAACTTGTTTTTTAGGGACGTTAGGTGGACCATTTTCTGGCATTACAGCCCAAACATTACTGGTAGTCTGGGATATCAAATTGGTTGACTTTGAACAACCCCCTGATTCGATAAAAATTTCTATGTTTTTTAAAATAGAATAAGCGAATAAGTCGATAATTCCTATTGAAATGCGAAATTGTTTTTTAGGAGCGTTAGGTGGACCACTTTTTTTTATTACAGCCCAAACATTACTTGTAGTCTAATATATCAATTTGGTTGACTTTGAACAACCCCCTGATTCGATAAAAATTCTATATTTTTTAAAATAGAATAAGCGAATAAGTCGATAATTCCGATTGAAATAAGAACTTGTTTTTTAGGGACGTTAGGTGGACCATTTTCTGGCATTACAGCCCAAACATTACTGGTAGTCTGGGATATCAAATTGGTTGACTTTGAACAACCCCCTGATTCGATAAAATTTCTATGTTTTTTAAAATAGAATAAGCGAATAAGTCGATAATTCCTATTGAAATGCGAAATTGTTTTTTAGGAGCGTTAGGTGGACCACTTTTTTTTATTACAGCCCAAACATTACTTGTAGTCTAATATATCAATTTGGTTGAATTTGAACAATCCCCTGATTCGATAAAATTTCTATATTTTTAAAAATAGAATAAGCGAATAAGTCAATAATTCCGATTGAAATACGAACTTTTTTCTAGGAACGTTAGGTGGACCATTTTTTTGCATTACAGCCCAAACATTACTGGTAGTCTGATATATCAATTTGGTTGAAATTGAATAACCCCCTGATTCGATAAAATTTCTATTTTTTTAAAAATAGAATAAGCGAATAAGTCGATAATTCCGATTGAAATAAGAACTTGTTTTTTAGGAACGTTAGGTGGACCATTTTTTTGCATTACAGCCCAAACATTACTGGTAGTCTGGGATATCAATTTGGTTGACTTTGAACAACCCCCTGATTCGATAAAATTTCTATGTTTTTTAAAACAGAATAAGCGAATAAGTCGATAATTCCGATTGAAATTAGAACTTTTTTTTTAGGAACGTTAGGTGGACCATTTTTTTATTACAGCCCAAACATTACTGGTAGTCTAATATATCAATTTGGTTGACTTTGAACAACCCCCTGATTCGATGAAATTTCTATATTTTTTAAAATAGAACAAGCGAATAAGTCGATAATTCCTAATGAAATACGAACTTGTTTTTTAGGAACGTTAGGTGGACCATTTTTTTTATTACAGCCCAAACATTACTGGTAGTCTAATATATCAATTTGGTTGAATTTGAACAACCCCCTGATTCGATAAAGTTTCTATATTTTTAAAAATAGAATAAGCGAATAAGTCGATAATTCCGATTGAAATACGAACTTTTTTCTAGGAACGTTAGGTGGACCATTTTTTTGCATTACAGCCCAAACATTACTGGTAGTCTGATATATCAATTTGGTTGAAATTGAATAACCCCCTGATTCGATAAAAATTCTATATTTTTTAAAATAGAATAAGCGAATAAGTCGATAATTCCGATTGAAATAAGAACTTGTTTTTAGGGACGTTAGGTGGACCATTTTCTGGCATTACAGCCCAAACATTACTGGTAGTCTGGGATATCAAATTGGTTGACTTTGAACAACCCCCTGATTCGATAAAATTTCTATGTTTTTTAAAATAGAATAAGCGAATAAGTCGATAATTCCTATTGAAATGCGAAATTGTTTTTTAGGAGCGTTAGGTGGGCCACTTTTTTTTATTACAGCCCAAACATTACTTGTAGTCTAATATATCAATTTGGTTGACTTTGAACAACCCCCTGATTCGATAAAATTTCTATATTTTTTAAAATAGAACAAGCGAATAAGTCGATAATTCCTATTGAAATACGAACTTGTTTTTTAGGAACGTTAGGTGGACCACTTTTTTTTATTACAGCCCAAACATTACTTGTAGTCTAATATATCAATTTGGTTGACTTTGAACAACCCCCTGATTCGATAAAATTTCTATATTTTTTAAAATAGAACAAGCGAATAAGTCGATAATTCCTATTGAAATACGAACTTGTTTTTTAGGAACGTTAGGTGGACCACTTTTTTTTATTACAGCCCAAACATTACTTGTAGTCTAATATATCAATTTGGTTGACTTTGAACAACCCCCTGATTCGATAAAATTTCTATATTTTTTAAAATAGAACAAGCGAATAAGTCGATAATTCCTATTGAAATACGAACTTGTTTTTTAGGAACGTTAGGTGGACCACTTTTTTTTATTACAGCCCAAACATTACTGGTAGTCTGGGATATCAATTTGGTTGACTTTGAACAACCCCCTGATTCGATAAAAATTTCTATATTTTTTAAAAAAGAATAAGCGAATAAGTCGATAATTCCGATTGAAATACGAATTTTTTTCTAGGAACGTTAGGTGGACCATTCTTTTTGCATTACAGCCCAAACATTACTGGTAGTCTAATATATCAATTTGGTTGAATTTGAACAATCCCCTGATTCGATAAAATTTCTATATTTTTAAAAATAGAATAAGCGAATAAGTCGATAATTCCGATTGAAATACGAACTTTTTTCTAGGAACGTTAGGTGGACCATTTTTTTGCATTACAGCCCAAACATTACTGGTAGTCTGATATATCAATTTGGTTGAAATTGAATAACCCCCTGATTCGATAAAATTTCTGTTTTTTTTTAAAATAGAATAAGCGAATAAGTCGATAATTCCGATTGAAATAAGAACTTGTTTTTTAGGAACGTTAGGTGGACCATTTTTTGCATTACAGCCCAAACATTACTGGTAGTCTGGGATATCAATTTGGTTGACTTTGAACAACCCCCTGATTTGATAAAATTTCTATGTTTTTTAAAATAGAATAAGCGAATAGGTCGATAATTCCTATTGAAATGCGAACTTGTTTTTTAGGAGCGTTAGGTGGACCATTTTTTTGCATTACAGTCCAAACATTTTTGGTAGTCTGTGATATCAATTTGGTTGACTTTGAACAACCCCCTGATTGGATAAAATTTCTATCTTTTTTAAAATATAATAAGAGAATAAGTCGATAATTCCGATTGAAATTAGAACTTTTTTAGGAACGTTAGGTGGACCATTTTTTTATTACAGCCCAAACATTACTGGTAGTCTAATATATCAATTTGGTTGACTTTGAACAACCCCCTGATTTGATAAAATTTCTATATTTTTTAAAATAGAACAAGCGAATAAGTCGATAATTCCTATTGAAATACGAACTTGTTTTTTAGAATTGTTAGGTGGACCATTTTTTTTATTACAGCCCAAACATTACTGGTAGTCTGGGATATCAATTTGGTTGACTTTGAACAACCCCCTGATTCGATAAAAATTTCTATATTTTTTAAAAAAGAATAAGCGAATAAGTCGATAATTCCGATTGAAATACGAATTTTTTTCTAGGAACGTTAGGTGGACCATTCTTTTTGCATTACAGCCCAAACATTACTGGTAGTCTAATATATCAATTTGGTTGAATTTGAACAATCCCCTGATTCGATAAAATTTCTATATTTTTAAAAATAGAATAAGCGAATAAGTCGATAATTCCGATTGAAATACGAACTTTTTTCTAGGAACGTTAGGTGGACCATTTTTTTGCATTACAGCCCAAACATTACTGGTAGTCTGATATATCAATTTGGTTGAAATTGAATAACCCCCTGATTCGATAAAATTTCTGTTTTTTTTTTAAAATAGAATAAGCGAATAAGTCGATAATTCCGATTGAAATAAGAACTTGTTTTTTAGGAACGTTAGGTGGACCATTTTTTGCATTACAGCCCAAACATTACTGGTAGTCTGGGATATCAATTTGGTTGACTTTGAACAACCCCCTGATTTGATAAAATTTCTATGTTTTTTAAAATAGAATAAGCGAATAGGTCGATAATTCCTATTGAAATGCGAACTTGTTTTTTAGGAGCGTTAGGTGGACCATTTTTTTGCATTACAGTCCAAACATTTTTGGTAGTCTGTGATATCAATTTGGTTGACTTTGAACAACCCCCTGATTGGATAAAATTTCTATCTTTTTTAAAATATAATAAGAGAATAAGTCGATAATTCCGATTGAAATTAGAACTTTTTTAGGAACGTTAGGTGGACCATTTTTTTATTACAGCCCAAACATTACTGGTAGTCTAATATATCAATTTGGTTGACTTTGAACAACCCCCTGATTTGATAAAATTTCTATATTTTTTAAAATAGAACAAGCGAATAAGTCGATAATTCCTATTGAAATACGAACTTGTTTTTTAGAATTGTTAGGTGGACCATTTTTTTTATTACAGCCCAAACATTACTGGTAGTCTGGGATATCAATTTGGTTGACTTTGAACAACCCCCTGATTCGATAAAAATTTTTATATTTTTTAAAATAGAATAAGCGAATAAGTCGATAATTCCGATTGAAATACGAACTTTTTTTCTAGGAACGTTAGGTGGACCATTTTTTTGCATTACAGCCCAAACATTACTGGTAGTCTAATATATCAATTTGGTTGAATTTGAACAACCCCCTGATTCGATACAAATTCCTATATTTTTTAAAATAGAACAAGCGAATAAGTCGATAATTCCTATTGTAATACGAACTTGTTTTTTAGGAACGTTAGGTGGACCATTTTTTTTATTACAGCCCAAACATTACTGGTAGTCTGGGATATGAATTTGGTTGACTTTGAACAACCCCCTGATTTGATAAAATTTCTATGTTTTTTAAAATAGAATAAGCGAATAGGTCGATAATTCCTATTGAAATGCGAACTTGTTTTTTAGGAGCGTTAGGTGGACCATTTTTTTGCATTACAGTCCAAACATTTTTGGTAGTATGTGATATCAATTTGGTTGACTTTGAACAACCCCCTGATTGGATAAAATTTCTATCTTTTTTAAAATATAATAAGAGAATAAGTCGATAATTCCGATTGAAATTAGAACTTTTTTTAGGAACGTTAGGTGGACCATTTTTTTGCATTACAGCCCAAACATTACTGGTAGTCTGGGATATCAATTTGGTTGACTTTGAACAACCCCCTGATTTGATAAAATTTCTATATTTTTTAAAATAGAACAAGCGAATAAGTCGATAATTCCTATTGAAATACGAACTTGTTTTTTAGAATTGTTAGGTGGACCATTTTTTTTATTACAGCCCAAACATTACTGGTAGTCTGGGATATCAATTTGGTTGACTTTGAACAACCCCCTGATTCGATAAAAATTTCAATATTTTTTAAAATAGAATAAGCGAATAAGTCGATAATTCCGATTGAAATACGAACTTTTTTTCTAGGAACGTTAGGTGGGCCATTTTTTTGCATTACAGCCCAAACATTACTGGTAGTCTAATATATCAATTTGGTTGAATTTGAACAACCCCCTGATTCGATACAAATTCCTATATTTTTTAAAAAAGAACAAGCGAATAAGTCGATAATTCCTATTGTAATACGAACTTGTTTTTTAGGAACGTTAGGTGGACCATTTTTTTTATTACAGCCCAAACATTACTGGTAGTCTGGGATATGAATTTGGTTGACTTTGAACAACCCCCTGATTCGATAAAAATTTCTATATTTTTTAAAATAGAATAAGCGAATAAGTCGATTATTCCAATTGAAATATGAACTTTTTTTCTAGGAACGTTAGGTGGACCATTTTTTTGCATTACAGCCCAAACATTACTGGTAGTCTGATATATCAATTTGGTTGAAATTGAATAACCCCCTGATTCGATAAAAATTCTATATTTTTTAAAATAGAATAAGCGAATAAGTCGATAATTCCGATTGAAATAAGAACTTGTTTTTTAGGAACGTTAGGTGGACCATTTTTTTGCATTACAGCCCAAACATTACTGGTAGTCTGGGATATCAATTTGGTTGACTTTGAACAACCCCCTGATTCGATAAAATTTCTATCTTTTTTAAAATAGAATAAGCGAATAAGTCGATAATTCCGATTGAAATACGAACTTTTTTTCTAGGAACGCTAGGTGGACCATTCTTTTTGAATTACAGCCCAAACATTACTGGTAGTCTAATATATCAATTTGGTTGAATTTGAACAACCCCCTGATTCGATAAAATTTCTATATTTTTTAAAATAGAACAAGCGAATAAGTCGATAATTCCTATTGAAATACAAACTTGTTTTTTAGGAACGTTAGGTGGACCATATTTTTTATTACAGCCCAAACATTACTGGTAGTCTGGGATATCAATTTGGTTGACTTTGAACAACCCCCTGATTCAATAAAAATTTCTATATTTTTTATAATAGAATAAGCGAATAAGTCGATAATTCCGATTGAAATACGAAATTTTTTCTAGGAACGTTAGGTGGACCATCTTTTTTGCATTACAGCCCAAACATTACTGGTATTCTCATAAATCAATTTGGTTGAAATTGATCAACCCCCTGATTCGATAAAATTTCTACATTTTTTAAAATAGAATAAGCGAATAAGTCGATAAATCCTATTGAAATACGAACTTGTTTTTTTAGGAACGTTAGGTGGACAATTTATTTTCATTACAGCCCAAACATTACTGTTAGTCTGGGATATCAATTTGGTTGACTTTGAACAACCCCCTGATTTGATAAAATTTCTATGTTTTTTTAAAATAGAATAAGCGAATAAGTCGATAATTCCGTTTGAAATACGAACTTGTTTTTTAGGAACGTTAGGTGGACCATTTTTTTGCATTACAACCCAAACATTACTGGTAGTCTGGAATATCAATTTGGTTGACTTTGAACAAGCCCCTGATTCGATAAAATCTCTAAGTTTTTTAACATAGAATAAGCGAATAAGGCGATAAATCCTATAGAAATACGAACTTGTTTTTTTAGGAACGTTAGGTGGACAATTTTTTTTCATTACAGCCCAAACATTACTGGTAGTCTGGGATATCAATTTGGTTGACTTTGAACAACCCCCTGATTTGATAAAATTTCTATGTTTTTTAAAATAGAATAAGCGAATAAGTCGATAATTCCGATTGAAATACTAACTTTTTTCTAGGAACGTTAGGTGGACCATCCTTTTTGCATTACAGCCCAAACATTACTGGTGGTCTGATATATAAATTTGGTTGAAATTTAACAAACCCCTGATTCGATAAAATTTCTATATTTTTTAAAATAGAACAAGCGAATAAGTCGATAATTCCGATTGAAATACGAACTTTTTTTCAAGGAACGTTAGGTGGACCATTCTTTTTGCATTACAGCCCAAACATTACTGGTAGTCTGGGACATCAATTTGTTTGACTTTCAACAACCCCTTGATTCGATAAAATTTCTATATTTTTGGAAATAGAAAAAGCGAATAAGTCGATAATTCCTATTGAAATACGAACTTGTTTTCTAGGAACGTTAGGTGGACCATTTTTTTGCATTACAACCCAAACATTACTGGTAGTCTGTGATATCAATTTGGTTGACTTTGAACAACCCCCTGATTGGATAAAATTTCTATCTTTTTTAAAATAGAATAAGCGAATAAGTCGATAATTCCGATTGAAATACGAACTTTTTTCTAGGAACGTTAGGTGGACCATTCTTTTTGCATTATAGCCCAAACATTACTGGTAGTCTAATATATCAATTTGGTTGAAATTGAACAATCCCCTGATTCGATAAAATTTCAATATTTTTTAAAATTTAAAATAGACTAAGCGAATAAGTCGATAATTCCGATTGAAATACGAACTTTTTTTCTAGGAACGTTAGGTGGACCATCCTTTTTGCATTACAGCCCAAACATTACTGGTAGTCTGATATATAAATTTGGTTGAAATTGAACAACCCCCTGATTTGATAAAATTTCTATATTTTTTAAAATAGAACAAGCGAATAAGTCGATAATTCCGATTGAAATACGAACTTTTTTTCAAGGAACGTTAGGTGGACCATTCTTTTTTGCATTACAGCCCAAACCATACTGGTAGTCTGGGATATCAATTTGTTTGACTTTCAACAACCCCTTGATTCGATAAAATTTCTATATTTTTTAAAATAGAACAAGCGAATAAGTCGATAATTCCGATTGAAATACGAACTTTTTTTCAAGGAACGTTAGGTGGACCATTCTTTTTGCATTACAACCCAAACATTACTGGTATTCTGGGATATCAATTTGGTTGACTTTGAACAACCCCCTGATTGGATAAAATTTCCATCTCTTTTAAAATAGAATAAGCGAATAAGTCGATAATTCCGATTGAAATACGAAATTTTTTTCTGGGAACGTTAGGTGGACCATCCTTTTTGCATTACAGCCCAAACATTACTGGTAGTCTGATATATAAATTTGGTTGAAATTGAACAACCCCCTGATTCGATAAAATTTCTATATTTCTTAAAATAGAACAAGCGAATAAGTCGATAATTCCGATTGAACTACGAACTTTTTTTCTAGGAACGTTAGGTGGACCATTCTTTTTGCTTTACATTTCAAACATTACTGGTAGTCTAATATATCATTTTGGTTGAATTTGAACAACCCCCTGATTCGATAAAATTTCTATATTTTTTAAAATAGAACAAGCTAATAAGTCGATAATTCCGATTGAAATACGAACTTTTTTTCAAGGAACGTTAGGTGGACCATTCTTTTTGCATTACAGCCCAAACATTACTGGTAGTCTGGGATATCAATTTGTTTGACTTTCAACAACCCCTTGATTCGATAAAATTTCTATATTTTTGAAAATAGAAAAAGCGATTAAGGCGATAATTCCTATTGAAATACGAACTTGTTTTCTAGGAACGTTAGGTGGACCATTTTTTTGCATTACAACCCAAACATTACTGGTAGTCTGGGATATCAATTTGGTTGACTTTGAAGAACCCCCTGATTGGATAAAATTTCCATCTTTTTTAAAATAGAATAAGCGAATAAGTCGATAATTCCGATTGAAATACGAACTCTTTTTCTGGGAACGTTAGGTGGACCATCCTTTTTGCATTACAGCCCAAACACTACTGGTAGTCTAATATATCAATTTGGTTGAATTTGAACAACCCCCTGATTCGATAAAATTTCTATATTTTTTAAAATAGAATAAGCGAATAAGTCGATAATTCCGATTGAAATACGAACTTTTTTCTAGGGACGTTAGGTGGACCATCCTTTTCTCATTACAGCCCAAACATTACTGGTAGTCTGATATATAAATTTGGTTGAAATTGAACAACCCTCTGATTCGATAAAATTTCTATATTTTTTAAAATAGAACAAGCGAATAAGTCGATAATTCCGATTGAAATACGAACTTTTTTTCAAGGAACGTTAGGTGGACCATTCTTTTTGCATTACAGCCCAAACATTACTGGTAGTCTGGGACATCAATTTGTTTGACTTTCAACAACCCCTTGATTCGATAAAATTTCTACATTTTTGAAAATAGAAAAAGCGAATAAGTCGATAATTCCTATTGAAATACGAAATTGTTTTCTAGGAACGTTAGGTGGACCATTTTTTTGCATTACAACTGAAACATTACTGGTAGTCTGGGATATCAATTTGGTTGACTTTGAACAACCCCCTGATTGGATAAAACTTCTATCTTTTTTAAAATAGAATAGGCGAATAAGTCGACAATTCCGATTGAAATACGAACTTTTTTTCTAGGAACGTTAGGTGGACCATTCTTCTTGCATTACAGCCCAAACATTACTGGTAGTCTAATATATCAATTTGGTTGAATTTGAACAACCCCCTGATTCGATAAAATTTCAATATTTTTTAAGATAGACTAAGCGAATAATCGATAATTCCGATTGAAATACGAACTTTTTTTCTAGGAACGTTAGGCGGACCATTGTTTTTGTATTACAGCCCGAACATTACTGGTTGTCTGGGACATCAATTTGGTTGACTTTGCACAACCCCTGATTCGATAAAATTTCTATATTTTTGAAAATAGTATAAGCGAATAAGTCGATAATTCCGATTGAAATCCGAACTTTTTTCTAGGAACGTTAGGTGGACCATCCTTTTTGCAATACAGCCCAAACATTACTGGTAGTCTGATATATAAATTTGGTTGAATTTGAACAACCCCCTGATTCGATAAAATTTCAATATTTTTTAAAATGGACTAAGCGAATAAGTCGATAATTACGATTGAAATACGAACTTTTTTCTAGGAACGTTAAGTGGACCATCCTTTTTGCATTACAGCCCAAACATTACTGGTAGTCTGATATATAAATTTGGTTGAAATTGAACAACCCCCTGATTCAATAAAATTTCTATATTTTTTAAAATAGAACAAGCGAATAAGTCGATAATTCCGATTGAAATACGAACTTTTCTTCAAGGAACGTTAGGTGGGCCATTCTTTTTGCATTACAGCCCAAACATTACTGATAGTCTGGGACATCAATTTGGTTGACTTTGAACAACCCCCTGATTGGATAAAACTTCTATCTTTTTTAAAATAGAATAGGCGAATAAGTTGACAATTCCGATTGAAATACGAACTTTTTTTCTAGGAACGTTAGGTGGACCATTCTTTTTGCATTACAGCGCGAACATTACTGGTAGTCTGGGACATCAGTTTGGTTGACTTTGAACAACCCCTGATTCGATAAAATTTCTATATTTTTGAAAATAGTATAAGCGAATAAGTCGATAATTCCGATTGAAATCCGAACTTTTTTCTAGGAACGTTAGTTGGCCATCCTTTTTCAATACAGCCCAAACATTACTGGTAGTCTGATATATAAATTTGGTTGAATTTGAACAACCCCCTGATTCAATAAAATTTCTATATTTTTTAAAAGAGAACAAGCGAATAAGTCGATAATTCCGATTGAAATACGAACTTTTCTTCAAGGAACGTTAGGTGGGCCATTGTTTTTGTATTACAGCGCGAACATTACTGGTAGTCTGGGACATCAGTTTGGTTGACTTTGAACAACCCCTGATTCGATAAAATTTCTATATTTTTGAAAATAGTATAAGCGAATAAGTCGATAATTCCGATTGAAATCCGAACTTTTTTCTAGGAACGTTAGGTGGCCATCCTTTTTCAATACAGCCCAAACATTACTGGTAGTCTGATATATAAATTTGGTTGAATTTGAACAACCCCCTGATTCAATAAAATTTCTATATTTTTTAAAAGAGAACAAGCGAATAAGTCGATAATTCCGATTGAAATACGAACTTTTCTTCAAGGAACGTTAGGTGGGCCATTCTTTTTGCATTACAGCCCAAACATTACTGGTAGTCTGGGACATCAATTTGTTTGACTTTCAACAACCCCTTGATTCGATAAAATTTCTATATTTTTGAAAGTAGAAAAAGCGAATAAGTCGATAATTCCGATTGAAATACGAACTTTTTTTCTAGGAACGTTAGGTGGACCATTCTTTTTGCATTACAGCCCAAACATTACTGGTAGTCTAATATATCAATTTGGTTGAATTTGAACAACCCCCTGACTCGATAAACTTTCAATTTTTTTAAAAATAGACAAAGCGAACAAGTCGATAATTCCGATTGAAATACGAACTTTTTTCTAGGAACGTTAGGTGGGCCATTCTTTTTGCATTACAGCCCAAACATTACTAGTAGTCTGATTTATAAATTTGGTTGAAATTGAACAACCCCCTGATTCGATAAAATTTCTATATTTTTTAAAATAGAACAAGCGAATAAGTCGATAATTCCGATTGAAATACGAACTTTTTTCAAGGAACGTTAGGTGGGCCATTCTTTTTGCATTACAGCCCAAACATTACTAGTAGTCTGATTTATAAATTTGGTTGAAATTGAACAACCCCCTGATTCGATAAAATTTCTATATTTTTTAAAATAGAACAAGCGAATAAGTCGATAATTCCGATTGAAATACGAACTTTTTTTCTAGGAACGTTAGGTGGACCATTCTTTTTGCATTACAGCCCAAACATTACTGGTAGTCTAATATATCAATTTGGTTGAATTTGAACAACCCCCTGATTCGATAAAATTTCAATATTTTTTAAAATAGACTAAGCGAACAAGTCGATAATTCCGATTGAAATACGAACGTTTTTCTAGGAACCTTAGGTGGACCATCCTGTTTGCATTGCAGCCCAAACATTACTGGTAGTCTGATATATAAATTTGGTTGAAATTGGACAACCCCTGATTCGATAAAATTTCTATATTTTTTAAAATAGAACAAGCGAATAAGTCGATAATTCCGATTGAAATACGAACTTTTTTTCAAGGAACGTTAGGTGGGCCATTCTTTTTGCATTACAGCCCAAACATTACTGGTAGTCTAATATATCAATTTGGTTGAATTTGAACAACCCCCTGATTCGATATAATTTCAATATTTTTTAAAATAGACTAAGCGAACAAGTCGATAATTCCGATTGAAATACGAACTTTTTTCTAGGAACGTTGGATGGACCATCCTGTTTGCATTACAGCCCAAACATTACTAGTTGTCTGATTTATAAATTTGGTTGAAATTGAACAACCCCCTGATTCGATAAAATTTCTATATTTTTTAAAATAGAACAAGCGAATAAGTCGATAAATCCGATTGAAATACGAACTTTTTTCAAGGAACGTTAGGTGGGCCATTCTTTTTGCATTACAGCCAAAACATTACTGGTAGTCTGGGACATCAATTTGTCTGACTTTCAACAACCCCTTGATTCGATAAAATTTCTATATTTTTGAAAGTAGAAAAAGCGAATAAGTCGATAATTCCGATTGAAATACGAACTTTTTTTCTAGGAACGTTAGGTGGACCATTCTTTTTGCATTACAGCCCAAACATTACTGGTAGTCTAATATATCAATTTGGTTGAATTTGAACAACCCCCTGATTCGATAAAATTTCAATATTTTTTAAAATAGACTAAGCGAACAAGTCGATAATTCCGATTGAAAAACGAACGTTTTTCTAGGAACGTTAGGTGGACCATCCTGTTTGCATTGCAGCCCAAACATTACTGGTAGTCTGATATATAAATTTGGTTGAAATTGAACAACCCCCTGATTCGATAAAATTTCTATATTTTTTAAAATAGAACAAGCGAATAAGTCGATAATTCCGATTGAAATACGAACTTTTTTTCTAGGAACGTTAGGTGGACCATTCTTTTTGCATTACAGCCCAAACATTACTGGTAGTCTAAAATATCAATTTGGTTGAATTTGAACAACCCCCTGATTCGATAAAATTTCAAGATTTTTTAAAATAGACTAAGCGAACAAGTCGATAATTCCGATTGAAATACGAACGTTTTTCTAGGAACGTTAGGTGGACCATCCTGTTTGCATTGCAGCCCAAACATTACTGGTAGTCTGATATATAAATTTGGTTGAAATTGAACAACCCCCTGATTCGATAAAATTTCTATATTTTTTAAAATAGAACAAGCGAATAAGTCGATAATTCCGATTGAAATTCGAACTTTTTTTCTAGGAACGTTAGGTGGACCATTCTTTTTGCATTACAGCCCAAACATTACTGGTAGTCTAATATATCAATTTGGTTGAATTTGAACAACCCCCTGATTCGATAAAATTTCAAGATTTTTAAAAATAGACTAAGCGAACAAGTCGATAATTCCGATTGAAATACGAACGTTTTTCTAGGAACGTTAGGTGGACCATCCTGTTTGCATTGCAGCCCAAACATTGCTGGTAGTCTGATATATAAATTTGGTTGAAATTGAACAACCCCCTGATTCGATAAAATTTCTATATTTTTTAAAATAGAACAAGCGAATAAGTCGATAATTCCGATTGAAATGCGAACTTTTTTTCAAGGAACGTTAGTTGGGCCATTCTTTTTGCATTACAGCCCAAACATTACTGATAGTCTGGGAGATCAATTTGTTTGACTTTCAACAACCCCTTGATTCGATTAAATTTCTATATTTTTGAAAAAAAGAAAAAGCGAATAAGTCGATAATTCCGATTGAAATATGAACTTTTTTTCTAGGAATGTTAGGTGGACCATTCTTTTTGCATTACAGCCCAAACATTACCGGTAGTCTAATATATCAATTTGGTTGACTTTGAACATCCCCTTGATTCGATAAAATTTCTATGTTTTTGAAAATAGTATAAGCGAATAAGTCGATAATTCGGATTGAAATACGAACTTTTTTTCTAGGAACGTTAGACGGACCATTGTTTTTGTATTACAGCCCAAACATTACTGGTAGTCTGGGACATCACTTTGGTTGACTTTGAACAACCCCTTGATTCGATAAAATTTCTATCTTTTTTAAAATAGAATAAGCGAATAAGTCGATAATTTCGATTGAAATACGAACTTTTTTTCTCGGAACGTTAGGTGGACCATTCTTTTTGCATTACAGCCCAAACATTACTGGTAGTCTAATATATCAATTTGGTTGAATTTGAACAACCCCCTGATTCGATAAAATTTCAATATTTTTTAAAATAGACTAAGCGAATAAGTCGATAATTCCGATTGAAATACGAACTTTTTTCTAAGAACTTTAGGTGGACCATCCTGTTTGCATTACAGCTCAAACATTACTAGTAGTCTGATTTATAAATTTGGTTGAAATTGAACAACCCCCTGATTCGATAAAATTTCTATATTTTTTAAAATAGAATAAGCGAATAAGTCGATAATTTCGATTGAAATACGAACTTTTTTTCTAGGAACGTTAGGTGGACCATTCTTTTTGCATTACAGCCCAAACATTACTGGTAGTCTAATATATCAATTTGGTTGAATTTGAACAACCCCCTGATTCGATAAAATTTCAACATTTTTTAAAATAGACTAAGCGAATAAGTCGATAATTCCGATTGAAATACGAACTTTTTTCTAAGAACGTTAGGTGGACCATCCTTTTTGCATTACAGCCCAAACATTACTGGTAGTCTGATATATAAATTTGGTTGAAATTGAGCAACCCCCTGATTCGATAAAATTTCTATATTTTTTAAAATAGAACAAGCGAATAAGTAGATAATTCCGATTGAAATACGAACTTTTTTTCAAGGAACGTTAGGTGGGTCATTCTTTTTGCATTACAGCCCAAACATTACTGGTAGTCTGGGACATCAATTTGTTTGACTTTCAACAACACCTTGATTCGATAAAATTTCTATATTTTTTAAAATAGAATAAGCGAATAAGTCGATAATTTCGATTGAAATACGAACTTTTTTTCTAGGAACGTTAGGTGGACCATTCTTTTTGCATTACAACCCAAACATTACTGGTAGTCTAATATATCAATTTGGTTGAATTTGAACAACCCCCTGATTCGATAAAATTTCAATATTTTTTAAAATAGACTAAGCGAATAAGTCGATAATTCCGATTGAAATACGAACTTTTTTCTAAGAACTTTAGGTGGACCATCCTGTTTGCATTACAGCTCAAACATTACTAGTAGTCTGATTTATAAATTTGGTTGAAATTGAACAACCCCCTGATTCGATAAAATTTCTATATTTTTTAAAATAGAATAAGCGAATAAGTCGATAATTTCGATTGAAATACGAACTTTTTTTCTAGGAACGTTAGGTGGACCATTCTTTTTGCATTACAGCCCAAACATTACCGGTAGTCTAATATATCAATTTGGTTGAATTTGAACAACCCCCTGATTCGATAAAATTTCTATATTTTTTAAAATAGAATAAGCGAATAAGTCGATAATTCCGATTGAAATACGAACTTTTTTCTAAGAACGTTAGGTGGACCATCCTTTTTGCATTACAGCCCAAACATTACTGGTAGTCTAATATATCAATTTGGTTGAATTTGAACAACCCCCTGATTCGATAAAATTTCAATATTTTTTAAAATAGACTAAGCGAATAAGTCGATAATTCCGATTGAAATACGAACTTTTTTCTAAGAACTTTAGGTGGACCATCCTGTTTGCATTACAGCTCAAACATTACTAGTAGTCTGATTTATAAATTTGGTTGAAATTGAACAACCCCCTGATTCGATAAAATTTCTATATTTTTTAAAATAGAATAAGCGAATAAGTCGATAATTTCGATTGAAATACGAACTTTTTTTCTAGGAACGTTAGGTGGACCATTCTTTTTGCATTACAGCCCAAACATTACCGGTAGTCTAATATATCAATTTGGTTGACTTCGAACAACCCCCTGATTCGGTAAAATTCCTAAATTTTTTAAAATAGAACAAGCGAATAAGTAGATAATTCCGATTGAAATACGAACTTTTTTTCAAGGAACGTTAGGTGGGTCATTCTTTTTGCATTACAGCCCAAACATTACTGGTAGTCTGGGACATCAATTTGTTTGACTTTCAACAACACCTTGATTCGATAAAATTTCTATATTTTTTAAAATAGAATAAGCGAATAAGTCGATAATTTCGATTGAAATACGAACTTTTTTTCTAGGAACGTTAGGTGGACCATTCTTTTTGCATTACAACCCAAACATTACTGGTAGTCTAATATATCAATTTGGTTGAATTTGAACAACCCCCTGATTCGATAAAATTTCAATATTTTTTAAAATAGACTAAGCGAATAAGTCGATAATTCCGATTGAAATACGAACTTTTTTCTAAGAACTTTAGGTGGACCATCCTGTTTGCATTACAGCTCAAACATTACTAGTAGTCTGATTTATAAATTTGGTTGAAATTGAACAACCCCCTGATTCGATAAAATTTCTATATTTTTTAAAATAGAATAAGCGAATAAGTCGATAATTTCGATTGAAATACGAACTTTTTTTCTAGGAACGTTAGGTGGACCATTCTTTTTGCATTACAGCCCAAACATTACCGGTAGTCTAATATATCAATTTGGTTGACTTCGAACAACCCCCTGATTCGGTAAAATTCCTAAATTTTTTAAAATAGAACAAGCGAATAAGTAGATAATTCCGATTGAAATACGAACTTTTTTTCAAGGAACGTTAGGTGGGTCATTCTTTTTGCATTACAGCCCAAACATTACTGGTAGTCTGGGACATCAATTTGTTTGACTTTCAACAACACCTTGATTCGATAAAATTTCTATATTTTTCAAAATAGAAAAAGCGAATAAGTCGATAATTCCTATTGAAAAACGAACTTGTTTTCTAGGAACGTTAGGTGGACCATTTTTTTGCATTACAACCCAACCATTACTGGTAGACTGGGACGTCAATTGGGTTGACTTTGAACAACCCCCTGATTGGATAAAATTTCTATCTTTTTTAAAATAGAATAAGCGAATAGGTCGATAATTCCGATTGAAATACGAACTTTTTTTCTAGGAACGTTAGGTGGACCATTCTTTTTGCATTACAACAGAAACAGTACTGGTAGTCTAATATATAAATTTGGTTGAATTTGAACAAACCCCTGATTCGATAAAATTTCTATATTTTTAAAAATAGAATAAGCGAATAAGTCGATAATTCCGATTGAAATACAATTTTTTTTCTAGGAACGTTATGTGGACCTTTTTTTGCATTGCAGCCCAAACATTACCGGTAGTCTGATATATCAATTTGGTTGAATTTGGAACAACCCCCTGATTCGATAAAATTTCTATATTTTTAAAAATAGAATAAGCGAATAAGTCGATAATTCCGATTGAAATACGAACTTTTTTTCTAGGAACGTTATGTGGTCCATTTTTTTGCATTACAGCCCAAACATTACTGGTAGTCTGATATATCAATTTGGTTTTTTTTGAACAGCTCCTTGATTCGACAAAAAAATGCTATGTTTTTAAAAATAGAATAAGCGAATAAGTCGATAATTCCGATTGAAATACGAACTTTTTTTCTAGGAACGTTATGTGGACCATTTTTTTGCATTACAGCCCAAACATTACTGGTAGTCTGATATATCAATTTGGTTGAATTTGAACAACCCCCTGATTCGATAAAATTTCTATATTTTTTAAAAACGACTAAGCGAATAAGGCGTTAATTCGGATTGAAATACGAACTTTTTTTCTAGGAACGTTAGGCGGACCAGTCTTTTTGTATTACAGCCCAAAAATTACTGGTAGTCTGGGACATCAATTTGGTTGACTTTGAACAACCCCTTGATTCGATAAAATTTCTATATT
Source organism: Convolutriloba macropyga (assembly GCF_964194025.1). Lineage (NCBI taxonomy): Eukaryota > Metazoa > Xenacoelomorpha > Acoela > Convolutidae > Convolutriloba > Convolutriloba macropyga. The sequence continues at coordinate 82,496,970 of NC_134469.1, forward strand.
TTTGAAAATAGGATAAGCGAATAAGTCGATAATTCGGATTGAATACGAACTTTTTTCTAGGAACGTCAGATGGACGATTTTTTTTGCATTAGAACCTAAATATTACTGGTAGCCTGTGATATCAATTAAGTTCATTTTGAACAACCCCTTGATTCGATAAAATTTCTATGGTTTTGAAAATAGACTAAGCGAATAAGTCGATAATTCGGATTGAAATACGAACTTTTTTTCTAGGAACGTTAGGCGGACCATTCTTTTTGTATTACAGCCCAAAAATTACTGGTAGTCTGGGACATCAATTTTATTTACTTTGAACAACCCCTTGATTCGTTAAAATTTCTATATTTTTGAAAATAGAATGAGCGAATAAGTCAATAATTCCGATTGAAATACGAACTTTTTTTCTAGGAACGTTAGGCGGACCATTCTTTTTGTATTACAGCCCAAAAATTACTGGTAGTCTGGGACATCAATTTGGTTGACTTTGAACAACCCCTTGATTCGATAAAATTTCTATATTTTTGAAAATAGAATAAGCGAATAAGTCGATAATTCGGATTGAATACGAACTTTTTTCTAGGAACGTCGGGTGGACGATTTTTTTTGCATTAGAACCTAAATATTACTGGTAGCCTGTGATATCAATTAAGTTCATTTTGAACAACCCCTTGATTCGATAAAAATTCTATATTTTTGAAAATAGACTAAGCGAATAAATCGATAATTCGGATTGAAATACGAACTTTTTTTCTAGGAACGTTAGGCGGACCATTCTTTTTGTATTACAGCCCAAAAATTACTGGTAGTCTGGGACATCAATTTGGTTGACTTTGAACAACCCCTTGATTCGATAAATTTCTATATTTTTGAAAATAGAATGACCGAATAAGTCGATAATTCCGATTGAAATACGAACTTTTTTTCTAGGAACGTTAGGCGGACCCTTCTTTTTGCATTACGGCCCAAACATTACAGGTAGTCTGGGATATCAATTTGGTTTACTTTGAACAGCTCCTTGATCCGATAAAATTTCTTTTTTTAAAGAAATAGAATAAGCGAATAGGTAGATTTTTCCGATTGTATTACGAATTTTTTTCTAGGAACGTTAGGCGGACCATTCTTTTCGCATTACAACCCAAACATTACTGGTAGTCTGGGATTTCAGTTTGGCTCACTTTGAACAACTCCTTGATCCGATAAAAATTCTATATTTTTGAAAATAGAATAAGCGAATAAGTCGATAGTTCCGATTGAAATACGAACTTGTTTTCTAGGAACGTTAGGCGGACCATTCTTTTTGTATTACAGCCCAAAAATTACTGGTAGTCTGGGACATCAATTTGGTTGACTTTGAACAACCCCTTGATTCGATAAAATTTCTATATTTTTGAAAATAGAATAAGCGAATAAGTCGATAATTCGGATTGAATACGAACTTTTTTCAAGGAACGTCAGGTGGACGATTTTTTTTGCATTAGAACCTAATTATTACTGGTAGCCTGTGATATCAATTAAGTTCATTTTGAACAACGCCTTGATTCGATAAAATTTCTATATTTTTGAAAATAGACTAAGCGAATAAGTCGATAATTCGGATTGAAATACGAACTTTTTTTCTAGGAACGTTAGGCGGACCATTCTTTATGTATTACAGCCCAAAAATTACTGGTAGTCTGGGATATCAATTTGGTTGACTTTGAACAACCCCTTGATTCGATAAAATTTCTATATTTTTGAAAATAGAATGACCGAATAAGTCGATAATTCCGGTTGAAATACGAACTTTTTTTCTAGGAACATTAGGCGGACCATTCTTTTTGCATTACGGCCCAAATCTTACAGGTAGTCTGGGATATCAATTTGGTCTACTTTGAACAGCTCCTTGATCCGATAAAAATTCTATATTTTTGAAAATAGAATAAGCGAATAAGTCGATAGTTCCGATTGAAATACGAACTTGTTTTCTAGGAACGTCAGGTGGACGAATTTTTTGCATCAGAACCTAAATACTACTGGTAGCCTGTGATATCAATTAAATTCATTTCGAACAACTCTTTGATCCGATCAAATATCTATATTTTTTTAAAATAGAATAAGCGAATAAGTCGATAATTCCGATTGAAATGCAAACTTTTTTTTCTAGGAACGTTCGGCGGACCATTCTTTCTGCATTACGGCCCAAACCTTACAGGTAGTCTGGGATATCAATTTGGTTTACTTTGAACAGCTCCTTGATCCGATAAAATTTCTTTTTTTAAAAAAATAGAATAAGCGAATAGGTAGATTTTTCCGATTGTATTACGAACTTTTTTCTAGGAACGTTAGGCGGACCATTCTTTTCGCATTACAACCCAAACATTACTGGTAGTCTGGGATATCAGTTTGGCTCACTTTGAACAACTCCTTGATCCGATAAAAATTCTATATTTTTGAAAATAGATTAAGCGAATAAGTCGATAGTTCCGATTGAAATACGAACTTGTTTTCTAGGAACGTCAGGTGGCCGAATTCTTTGCATCAGAACCTAAATACTACTGGTAGCCTGTGATATCAATTAAGTTCATTTCGAACAACTCTTTGATCCGATCAAATATCTATACTTTTTTAAAATAGAATAAGCGAATAAGTCGATAATTCCGATTGAAATGCAAACTTTTTTTCTAGGAACGTTAGGCGGACCATTCTTTTTGCATTACGGCCCAAACCTTACAGGTAGTCTGGGATATCAATTTGGTTTACTTTTAACAGCTCCTTGATCCGATAAAATTTCTTTTTTTTAAAAATAGAATAATCGAATAGGTAGATTTTTCCGATTGTATTACGAACTTTTTTCTAGGAACGTTAGGCGGACCCTTCTTTTCGCATTACAACCCAAACTTTACTGGTAGTCTGGGATATCAGTTTGGCTCACTTTGAACAACTCCTTGATCCGATAAAAATTCTATATTTTTGAAAATAGATTAAGCGAATAAGTCGATAGTTCCGATTGAAATACGAACTTTTTTTCTAGGAACGGTAGGCGGACCATTCTTTTTGCATTACGGCCCAAACGTTACTGGTAGTCTGGGATATCGGTTTGGCTCACATTGAACGACTCCTTGATCCGACAAAAAAAATTCTATATTTTTGAAAATAGAATAAGCGAATAAGTCGATAGTTCCGATTGAAATACGAACTTGTTTTCTAGGAACGTCAGGTGGACGAATTTTTTGCATCAGAACCTAAATACTACTGGTAGCCTGTGATATCATTTAAATTCATTTCGAACAACTCTTTGATCCGATCAAATATCTATATTTTTTTAAAATAGAATAAGCGAATAAGTCGATAATTCCGATTGAAATGCAAACTTTTTTCTAGCAACGTTCGGCGGACCATTCTTTTTGCATTGCGGCCCAAACCTTACAGGTAGTCTGGGATATCAATTTGGTTTACTTTGAACAGCTCCTTGATCCGATAAAATTTCTTTTTTTTTAAAAATAGAATAATCGAATAGGTAGATTTTTCCGATTGTATTACGAACTTTTTTCTAGGAACGTTAGGCGGACCATTCTTTTCGCATTACAACCCAAACTTTACTGGTATTCTGGGATATCAGTTTGGCTCACTTTGAACAACTCCTTGATCCGATAAAAATTCTATATTTTTGAAAACAGAATAAGCGAATAAGTTGATAATTCCGATTGAAATACGAACTTGTTTTCTAGGAACGTTAGGTGGACCATTTTTTGCATTACAGCACAAACATTACTGGTAGTCTGAGATATCAATTTGGTTGACTTCGAACAACCCCCTGATTCGGTAAAATTCCTAAATTTTTTAAAATAGAATAAGCGAATAAGTTGATAATTCCGATTGAAATACGAACTTGTTTTCTAGGAACGTCAGGTGGACGAATTTTTTGCATCAGAACCTAAATACTACTGGTAGCCTGTGATATCAATTAAATTCATTTCGAACAACTCTCTGATCCGATCAAATATCTATATTTTTTAAAATAGAATAAGCGTATAAGTCGATAATTACGATTGAAAAGCAAACTTTTTTTCTAGGAACGTTAGGCGGACCATTCTTTTTGCATTACGGCCCAAACCTTACAGGTAGCCTGGGATATCAATTTGGTTTACTTTGAACAGCTCCTTGATCCGATAAAATTTCTTCTTTTGAAAAATAGAATAAGCGAATAGGTAGATTTTTCCGATTGTATTACGACTTTTTTTCTAGGAACGTTAAGCGGACCATTCTTTTTGCATTACAGCCTAAACATTACTGGTAGTCTGAGATATCAATTTGGTTGATGTTGAACAAACCCTTGAGTCGATAAAATTTCTATATTTTTGAAAATAGAATAAACGAATAAGTCAATAATTCGGATTGAAATACGAATTTTTTTCTAGGAACGTCAGCTGGACGAATTTTTTCCATCAGAACCTAAATACTACTGGTAGCCTGTGATATCAATTAAATTCATTTCGAACAACTCTTTGATCCGATCAAATATCTTTATTTTTTAAAATAGAATAAGCGAATAAGTCGATAATTCCGATTGAAATGCAAACTTTTTTTTCTGGGAACGTTAGGCGGACCATTCTTTTTGCATTAGAACCCAAACATCACTGGTAGTCTGGGATATCGGTTTGGCTTACTTTGAACAACTCCTTGGTCCGACAAAAAAAAGCTATGTTTTTGAAAATTGAATAAGCGAATAAGTCGATAATTCTGATTGAAATACGAACTTGTTTTCTAGGAACGCTAGGTGGAGCATTCTTTTTGCATTACGGCCCAAACCTTACTGGTAGTCTGGGATATCAATTTGGTTTACTTTGAACAGCTCCTTGTTCCGACAATATTTCTATTTTTTTAAAAATAGAATAAGCGAATAGGTAGATTTTTCCGATTGAATTAGGAACTTTTTTCTAGGAACGTTAGGCTGACCATTCTTTTTGCATTACAACCCAAACCTTACTGGTAGTCTGAGATATTATTTGGTTTTCTTTGAACAGCTCCTTGATCCGACAAAAAATGCTATGTTTTTGAAAATAGAATAAGCGAATAAGTCGATAATTCCGATTGAAATACGAACTTGTTTTGTAAGAGCGTAAGGTCGACCATTATTTTTGCATTACAGCCCAAACATTAATGGTAGTCTGATATATCAATTGGGTTGAATTTGAACAACCCCCTGATTCGATAAAATTTTATTTTTTTTTAAAATAGAATAAGCGAATAAGTCGATAATTCCGATTGAAACACCAACTTTTTTCAAGGAACGTTAGGTGGGCCATTCTTTTTGCATTACAGCCAAAACATTACTGGTAGTCTGGGACATCAATTTGTTTGACTTTCAACAACCCCTTGATTCGATAAAATTTCTATATTTTTGAAAGTAGAAAAAGCGAATAAGTCGATAATTCCGATTGAAATACGAACTTTTTTTCTAGGAACGGTAGGCGGACCATTCTTTTTGCATTACGGCCCAAACGTTACTGGTAGTCTGGGATATCGGTTTGGCTCACATTGAACAACTCCTTGATCCGACAAAATTTCTATTTTTTAAAAAATAAAATAAGCGAATAGGTAGATTTTTCCAATTGAAATACGAACTTTTTTCTAGCAACGTTAGGCGGACAATTCTTTTTGCATTACAACCCAAACATTACTGGTAGTTTGGGACATCAATTTGGTTGACTTTGAACAACCCCTTGATTCGATAAAATTTCTATATTATTTAAAATAGAATGAGCAAATAAGTCGATTATTCCAATTGAAATAGGAACTTTTTTCTAGGAACGTTAGGCGGAACTTTTTTTGCATTACAGCCCAAACAATACTGGTAGTCTGAGATATCAATTTGGTTGACTTTGAACAACCCCCTGATTTGATAAAATTTCTATTTTTTTAAAAAATAGAATAAACGAATAGGTAGATTTTTCCAATTGGAATACGAACTTTTTTCTAGGAACGTTAGGCGGACCATTCTTTTAGCATTACAACCCAAACATTACTGGTAGTCTGATATATCAATTTGGTTGAATTTGAACAACCCCCTGATTCAATAAAATTTCCTTATTTTTTAAAATAGAACAAGCGAATAAGTCGATAAATCCGATTGAAATACGAACTTTTTTCAAGGAACGTTAGGTGGGCCATTCTTTTTGCATTACAGCCAAAACATTACTGGTAGTCTGGGACATCAATTTGTTTGACTTTCAACAACCCCTTGATTCGATAAAATTTCTATATTTTTGAAAGTAGAAAAAGCGAATAAATCGATAATTCCGATTGAAATACGAACTTTTTTTCTAGGAACGGTAGGCGGACCATTCTTTTTGCATTACGGCCCAAACGTTACTGGTAGTCTGGGATATCGGTTTGGCTCACATTGAACAACTCCTTGATCCGACAAAAAAAATGCTATGTTTTTGAAAATAGAATAAGCGAATAAGTCGATAATTCCGATTGAAATACGAACTTGTTTTCTAGGAACGTTAGGTGGACCATTCTTTTTGCATTACAGCCCAAATATTAATGGTGGTCTGAGATATCAATTTGGTCGACGTTAAACAACCCCCTGATTCGATAAAAATTTCTATTTTTTTAAAAATAGAATAAGCGAATAGGTAGATTTTTCCGATTGAAATACGAACTTTTTTTCTAGGAATGTTAGGCGGACCATTCTTTTAGCATTACAACCCAAACATTTCTGGTAGTCTGAGATATCAGTTTGGCTCACTTTGAACAACTCTTTGATCCGATAAAAATTCTATATTTTTGAAAATAGAATAAGCGAATAAGTCGATAATTCGATTGAATGTTTTGTAGGAGCGTTAGGTCGACCATTATTTTTGCATTACCGCCCAAAAGTTACTGGTAGTCTGATATATCAATTTGGTTGAAATTGAACAACCCTCTGATTCGATAAAATTTCTATATTTTTTAAAATAGAATAAGCGAATAAGTCGATAATTCCGATTGAAATACGAATTTTTTTCTAGAAACGTTAGGCGGACCATTCTTTTTGCATTGCAGCCCAAACATTACTGTTATTCTGAGATATCAATATGGTTGACTTTGAACAACCCCCTGATTCGACAAAATTTCTATATTTTTTAAAATAGAATATGCGAATAAGTCGATTATTCCAAATGAAACACGAACTTTTTTCTAGGAACTTTAGGCGGACCATTCTTTTTGCATTACAGCCCAAACATTACTGGTAGTCTGATATATCAATTTGGTTGAATTTGAACAACCCCCTGATTCGATAAAATTTCTTAATTTTTTAAAAAAGAATAAGCGAATAAGTCGATAATTCCGATTGAAATACAAACTTTTTTTTTGAACGTTAGACGGACCATTCTTTTTGCAATACGGCTCAAATCTCACTGGTTGTCTGGGATATCATTTTGGTTTACTTTGAAGAGCTCCTTGATCCGACTAAATTTCTATTTTTTTAAAAAAATAGAATAAGCGAATAGGTAGATTTTTCCGATTGAAATACGAACTTTTTTCTAGGAACGTTAGGCGGACCATTCTTTTTGCTTTACAACCCAAACATTACTGGTAGTCTGGAATATCGGATTGGCTCACTTTGAACAACTCCTTTATCCGATAAAAAATCTATGTTTTTGAAAATAGAGTATTCGAAAAAGTCGATAATTCCTATTGAAATACGAACTTGTTTTCTAGGAACGTTAGGCGTACCATTTTTTTTGCATTACAGCCTAAACATTACTGGTAGTCTGAGATATCAATTTGGTCGACTTTGAACAACCCCCTGATTCGACAAAATTTCTATTTTTTTAAAAATAGAATAAGCGAATAGGTAGATTTTTCCGATTGAAATACGAACTTTTTTCTAGGAACATTAGGCGGACCATTCTTTTTGCCTTACAGCCCAAACATTACTGGTAGGGTGAGATATCCATTTGGTCGACTTTGAACAACCCCCTGATTCGATGAAATTTCTATTTTTTAAAAAATAGAATAAGCGAATAGGTAGATTTTTCCGATTGAAACACGAACTTTTTTCTATGAACGTTAGGCGGACCGTTCTTTTAGCATTACAACCCAAACATTACTGGTAGTCTGAGATATCGGTTTGGCTCAATTTGAACAACTCCTTGATCCGATAAAAATTCTATATTTTTGAAAATAGAATAAGCGAATAAGTCGATAATTCCGACTGAAATACGAACTCGTTTTGTAGGAGCGTTAGGTCGACCATTATTTTTGCATTACAGCCCAAAAATTACTGGTAGTCTGATATATCAATTTGGTTGAATTTGAACAACCCTCTGATTCGATAAAATTTCTATATTTTTTAAAATAGAATAAGCGAATAAGTCGATAATTCCGATTGAAATACGAACTTTTTTTCTAGGAACGATAAGCGGACCATTCTTTTTGCATTACAGTTCAAACATTACTGGTAGTCTGGGACATCAATTTGGTTGACTTTGAACAACCCCTTGATTCTATAAAATATCTATGTTTTTTAAAATAGAATAAGCAAATAAGTCGATTATTCCAAATGAAACACGAACTTTTTTCTAGGAACGCTAGGCGGACCATTCTTTTTGAATTACAGCCCAAACATTACTGGTAGTCTGATATATCAATTTGGTTGCATTTGAACAACCCCCTGATTCGATAAAATTTCTCTATTTTTTAAAATAGAATAAGCGAGTAAGTCGATAATTCCGATTGAAATACAAACTTTTTTTCTAGGAACGTTAGACGGATCATTCTTTTTGCAATACGGCTCAAATCTCACTGGTAGTCTGGGATATCATTTTGGTTTACTTTGAAGAGCTCCTTGATCCGACTAAATTTCTATTTTTTTAAAAAAATAGAATAAGCGAATAGGTAGATTTTTCCGATTGAAATACGAACTTTTTTCTAGGAACGTTAGGTGGACCATTCTTTTTGCTTTACAACCCAAACATTACTGGTAGTCTGGAATATCGGATTGGCTCACTTTGAACAACTCCTTTATCCGATAAAAATTCTATATTTTTGAAAATAGAGTATTCGAAAAAGTCGATAATTCCTATTGAAATACGAACTTGTTTTCTAGGAACGTTAGGCGTACCATTCTTTTTGCATTACAGCCCAAACATTACTGGTAGTCTGAGATATCAATTTGGTCGACTTTGAACAACCCCCTGATTCGATAAAATTTCTATTTTTTTAAAAATAGAATAAGCGAATAGGTAGATTTTTCCGATTGAAATACGAACTTTTTTCTAGGAACATTAGGCGGACCATTCTTTTTGCCTTACAGCCCAAACATTACTGGTAGGGTGAGATATCCATTTGGTCGACTTTGAACAACCCCCTGATTCGATGAAATTTCTATTTTTTAAAAAAATAAAATAAGCGAATAGGTAGATTTTTCCGATTGAAATACGAACTTTTTTCTATGAACGTTTGGCGGACCGTTCTTTTAGCATTACAACCCAAACATTACTGGTAGTCTGAGATATCGGTTTGGCTCACTTTGAACAACTCCTTGATCCGATAAAAATTCTATATTTTTGAAAATAGAATAAGCGAATAAGTCGATAATTCCGATTGAAATACGAACTTGTTTTGTAGGAGCGTGAGGTCGACCATTATTTTTGCATTACAAACCAAAAATTACTGGTAGTCTGATATATCAATTTGGTTGAATTTGAACAACCCTCTGATTCGATAAAATTTCTATATTTTTTAAAATAGAATAAGCGAATAAGTCGATAATTCCGATTGAAATACGAACTTTTTTTCTAGGGACGTTAGGCGGACCATTCATTTTGCAATACGGCCCAAATTTCACTGGTGGTCTGGGATATCAATTTGGTTTACTTTGAACAACTCCTTGAACCGACAAAATTTCTATTTTTTTAAAAAATAGAAAAGGCGAATAGGTAGATTTTTCCGATTGAAATACGAACTTTTTTTAGGAACGTTAGGCGGACCATTCTTTTTGCATTACAACCCAAACATTACTGGTAGTCTGGGATATCAGATTGGCTCACTTTGAACAACTCCTTTATCCGATAAAAATTCTATATTTTTGAAGATAGAATAAGCGAAAAAGTCGATAATTCCCATTAAAATGCGAACTTGTTTTCTAGGAACGTTAGGCGTACCATTCTTTTTGCATTACAGCCCAAACATTACTGGTAGTCTGAGATATCAATTTGGTCGACTTTGAACAACCCCCTGATTCGATAAAATTTCTATTTTTTAAAAAATAGAATAAGCGAATAGGTAGATTTTTCCGGTTGAAATACGAACTTTTTTCTAGGAACGTTAGGCGGACCATTCTTTTAGCATTACAACCCAAACATTACTGGTAGTCTGAGATATCGGTTTGGCTCACTTTGAACATCTCCTTGATCCGATAAAAATTCTATGTTTTTGAAAATAGAATAAGCGAATAAGTCGATAATTCCGATTGAAATACGAACTGGTTTTGTAAGAGCGTTAGGTCGACCATTATTTTTGCATTACAGCCCAAAAATTACTGGTAGTCTGATATATCAATTTGGTTGAATTTGAACAATCCTCTGATTCGATAAAATTTCTATATTTTTTAAAATAGAATAAGCGAATAAGTCGATAATTCCGATTGAAATACGAACTTTTTTTCTAGGAACGATAAGCGGACCATTCTTTTTGCATTACAGCCCAAACATTACTGGTAGTCTGGGACATCAATTTGGTTGACTTTGAACAACCCCTTGATTCTATAAAATATCTATGTTTTTTAAAATAGAATAAGCAAATAAGTCGATTATTCCAAATGAAACACAAACTTTTTTCTAGGAACGCTAGGCGGACCATTCTTTTTGAATTACAGCCCAAACATTACTGGTAGTCTGATATATCAATTTGGTTGCATTTGAACAACCCCCTGATTCGATAAAATTTCTCTATTTTTTAAAATAGAATAAGCGAGTAAGTCGATAATTCCGATTGAAATACAAACTTTTTTTCTAGGAACGTTAGACGGACCATTCTTTTTGCAATACGGCCCAATTCTCACTGGTAGTCTGGGATATCAATTTGGTTTACTTTTGAACAGCTCCTTGATCCGACAAAATTTCAATTTTTTTAGAAATAGAATAAGCGAACAGGTAGATTTTTCCGATTGAAATACGAACTTTTTCAAGGAACGTTAGGCGGACCATTCTTTTTGCATTACAACCCAAACATTACTGGTAGTCTGGGATATCGGATTGGCTCACTTTGAACAACTCCTTTATCCGATAAAAATTCTATATTTTTGAAAATAGAATAAGCGAAAAAGTCGATAATTCCCATTTAAATACGAACTTGTTTCCTAGGAACGTTAGGCGTACCATTCTTTTTGCATTACAACCCAAACATTACTGGTAGTCTGGGATATCGGATTGGCTCACTTTGAACAACTCCTTTATCCGATAAAAATTCTATATTTTTGAAAATAGAATAAGCGAAAAAGTCGATAATTCCCATTTAAATACGAACTTGTTTCCTAGGAACGTTAGGCGTACCATTCTTTTTGCATTACAGCCCAAACATTACTGGTAGTCTGGGACATCAATTTGGTTGACTTTGAACAGCTCCTTGATCCGACAAAATTTCTATTTTTTTAAAAATAGAGTAGGCGAATAGGTAGATTTTTCCGATTGAAATACGAACTTTTTTCTAGGAACGTTAGGCGGACCATTCTTTTTGCATTACAACCCAAACATTATTGGTAGTCTGGGATATCGGATTGGCTCACTTTGAACAACTCCTTTATCCGATAAAAATTCTATATATTTGAAAATAGAATAAGCGAAAAAGTTGATAATTCCCATTTAAATATGAACTTGTTTTCTAGGAACGTTAGGTGCACCATTCTTTTTGCATTACAGCCCAAACATTACTGGTAGTCTGGGATATCAATTTGGTTTACTTTGAACAGCTCCTTGATCCGACAAAAATTTCTATTTTTTTAAAAATAGAATAGGCGAATAGGTAGATTTTTCCGATTGAAATACGAACTTTTTTCTAGGAACGTTAGGCGGACCATTCTTTTTGCATTACAACCCAAACATTATTGGTAGTCTGGGATATCGGATTGGCTCACTTTGAACAACTCCTTTATCCGATAAAAATTCTATATTTTTGAAAATAGAATAAGCGAAAAAGTCGATAAATCCCCTTTAGATACGAACTTGTTTTCTAGGAACGTTAGGCGTACCATTCTTTTTGCATTACAGCCCAAACATTACTGGTAGTCTGGGATATCAATTTGGTTTACTTTGAACAGCTCCTTGATCCGACAAAATTTCTATTTTTTTAAAAATAGAATAGGCGAATAGGTAGATTTTTCCGATTGAAATACGAACTTTTTTCTAGGAACGTTAGGCGGACCATTCTTTTTGCATTACAACCCAAACATTATTGGTAGTCTGGGATATCGGATTGGCTCACTTTGAACAACTCCTTTATCCGATAAAAATTCTATATTTTTGAAAATAGAATCAGCGAAAAAGTCGATAAATCCCATTTAGATACGAACTTGTTTTCTAGGAACGTTAGGCGTACCATTCTTTTTGCATTACAGCCCAAACATTACTGGTAGTCTTGGACATCAATTTGGTTGACTTTGAACAAGCTCTTGATTCGATAAAATTTCTATATTTTTTAAAATGGAATCAGCAAATATGTCGATTATTGCAATTGAAATACGAACTTTTTTCTAGGAACGTTAGGCGGACCATTCTTTTTGCATTACAGCCCAAACATTACTGGTAGTCTGGGTTATCGGATTGGCTCACTTTGAACGACTCCTTTATCCGATAAAAATTCTATTTTTTTGAAAATAGAATAAGCGAAAAAGTTGATAATTCCCATTTAAATATGAACTTGTTTTCTAGGAACGTTAGGCGTACCATTCTTTTTGCATTACAGCCCAAACATTACTGGTAGTCTGGGATATCAATTTGGTTTACTTTGAACAGCTCCTTGATCCGACAAAATTTCTATTTTTTTAAAAATAGAATAGGCGAATAGGTAGATTTTTCCGATTGAAATACGAACTTTTTTCTAGGAACGTTAGGCGGACCATTCTTTTTGCATTACAACCCAAACATTATTGGTAGTCTGGGATATCGGATTGGCTCACTTTGAACAACTCCTTTATCCGATAAAAATTCTATATTTTTGAAAATAGAATAAGCGAAAAAGTCGATAAATCCCATTTAGATACGAACTTGTTTTCTAGGAACGTTAGGCGTACCATTCTTTTTGCATTACAGCCCAAACATTACAGGTAGTCTTGGACATCAATTTGGTTGACTTTGAACAAGCTCTTGATTCGATAAAATTTCTATATTTTTTAAAATGGAATCAGCAAATATGTCGATTATTGCAATTGAAATACGAACTTTTTTCTAGGAACGTTAGGCGGATCATTCTTTTTGCATTACAGCCCAAACATTACTGGTAGTCTGGGACATCAATTTGGGTGACTTTGAACAACCCCTTGATTCGATAAAACATCTATATTTTTTAAAATAGAATAAGCAAATAAGTCGATTATTCCAAATGAAACACGAATTTTTTTTCTAGGAACGTTAGGCGGACCATTCTTGTTGCATTACGGACCAAACATTACTGGTAGTCTGATATATTAATTTGGTTGAATTTGAGCAACCCCCTGATTCGATAAAAATTGCTATATTTTCTAAAATAGAATAAGCGAATAATTCGATAATTCCGACTGAAGTACAAACTTTTTTTCTAGCAACGTTAGACGGACCATTCTTTTTGCAATACGGCGCAAATCTCATTGGTAGTCTGGGATATCAATTTGGTTTACTTTGAGCAGCAACTTGATCCGACAAAATTTCTATTTTTTTGAAAATAGAATAATCGAATAGGTAGATTTTTCCGATTGAAATACGAACTTTTTTCTGGGAACGTTAGGCGGACCATTCTTTTTCCATTACAACCCAAACATTATTGGTAGTCTGGGATATCGGATTGGCTCACTTTGAACAACTCCTTTATCCGATAAAAATTCTATATTTTTGAAAATAGAATAAGCGAAAAAGTCGATAATTCCCATTGAAATACGAACTTGTTTTCTAGGAACGTTAGACGTACCATTGTTTTTGCATTACAGCCCTAACATTACGGGTAGTCTGGGACATCATTTTGGTTGACTTTGAACAACCTCTTGATTCGATAAAAATTTCTATATTTTTTAAAATAGAATCAGCAAATATGTCGATTATTCCAAATGAAACACGAACTTTTTTCTAGGAACGTTAGGCGGACCATTCTTTTTGCATTACAGCCCAAACATTACTGGTAGTCTGATATATCAATTTGGTTGAATTTGAGCAACCCCCTGATTCGATAAAATTGCTATATTTTCGAAAATAGAATGAGGGAATAAGTCGATAATTCCGAACGAAATACAAACTTTTTTTCTAGGAACGTTAGACGGACCATTCTTTTTGCAATACGGCCCAAATCTCACTGGTAGTCTGGGATATCAATTTGGTTTACTTTGAACAGATCCTTGATCCGACAAAATTTCTATTTTTTTAAAAATAGAATAAGCGAATAGGTAGATTTTTCCGATTGAAATACGAAATTTTTTCTAGAACGTTAGGCGGACCATTCTTTTTGCATTACAGCCCAAACATTGTTGGTAGTCTGGGATATCGGATTGGCTCACTTTGAACAACTCCTTTATCCAATAAAAATTCTATATTTTTGAAAATAGAATAAGCGAAAAAGTCGATAATTCCCTTTGAAATACGAACTTGTTTTCTAGAAACGTTAGGCGTACCGTTTTTTTGCATTACAGCCCAAACATTACTGGTAGTCTGATAATATCAATTTGGTTGAATTTGAGCAACCCCCTGATTCGATAAAATTGCTATATTTTCTAAAATAGAATAAGCGAATAAGTCGATAATTCCGATTGAAATACAAACGTTTTTTCTAGGAACGTTAGACGGACCATTCTTTTTGCAATACGGCCCAAATCTCACTGGTAGTCTGGGATATCAATTTGGTTTACTTTGAACAGCTCCTTGATCCGACAAAATTTCTATTTTTTTAAAAAATAGAATAAGCGAATAGGTAGATTTTTCCGATTGAAATACGAACTTGTTTTCTAGGAACGTTAGGTGGACCATTCTTTTTGCACTACAGCCCAAACATTACTGGTAGTCTGGGACATCAATTTGGTTGACTTTGAACAACCCCTTGGTTCAATAAAATTTCTATATTTTTGAAAATAGAATAAGCGAAAAAGTCGATAATTCCCTTTGAAATACGAACTTGTTTTCTAGAAACGTTAGGCGTACCGTTCTTTTTGCATTACAGCCCAAACATTACTGGTAGTCTGATAATATCAATTTGGTTGAATTTGAGCAACCCCCTGATTCGATAAAATTGCTATATTTTCTAAAATAGAATAAGCGAATAAGTCGATAATTCCGATTGAAATACAAACGTTTTTTCTAGGAACGTTAGACGGACCATTCTTTTTGCAATACGGCCCAAATCTCACTGGTAGTCTGGGATATCAATTTGGTTTACTTTGAACAGCTCCTTGATCCGACAAAATTTCTATTTTTTAAAAAATAGAATAAGCGAATAGGTAGATTTTTCCGATTGAAATACGAACTTGTTTTCTAGGAACGTTAGGTGGACCATTCTTTTTGCACTACAGCCCAAACATTACTGGTAGTCTGGGACATCAATTTGGTTGACTTTGAACAACCCCTTGGTTCAATAAAATTTCTATATTTTTGAAAATAGAATAAGCGAAAAAGTCGATAATTCCCTTTGAAATACGAACTTGTTTTCTAGAAACGTTAGGCGTACCGTTCTTTTTGCATTACAGCCCAAACATTACTGGTAGTCTGATAATATCAATTTGGTTGAATTTGAGCAACCCCCTGATTCGATAAAATTGCTATATTTTCTAAAATAGAATAAGCGAATAAGTCGATAATTCCGATTGAAATACAAACGTTTTTTCTAGGAACGTTAGACGGACCATTCTTTTTGCAATACGGCCCAAATCTCACTGGTAGTCTGGGATATCAATTTGGTTTACTTTGAACAGCTCCTTGATCCGACAAAATTTCTATTTTTTAAAAAATAGAATAAGCGAATAGGTAGATTTTTCCGATTGAAATACGAACTTGTTTTCTAGGAACGTTAGGTGGACCATTCTTTTTGCACTACAGCCCAAACATTACTGGTAGTCTGGGACATCAATTTGGTTGACTTTGAACAACTCTTGGTTCAATAAAATTTCTATATTTTTGAAAATAGAATAAGCGAAAAAGTCGATAATTCCCTTTGAAATACGAACTTGTTTTCTAGAAACGTTAGGCGTACCGTTCTTTTTGCATTACAGCCCAAACATTACTGGTAGTCTGATAATATCAATTTGGTTGAATTTGAGCAACCCCCTGATTCGATAAAATTGCTATATTTTCTAAAATAGAATAAGCGAATAAGTCGATAATTCCGATTGAAATACAAACGTTTTTTCTAGGAACGTTAGACGGACCATTCTTTTTGCAATACGGCCCAAATCTCACTGGCAGTCTGGGATATCAATTTGGTTTACTTTGAACAGCTCCTTGATCCGACAAAATTTCTATTTTTTAAAAAATAGAATAAGCGAATAGGTAGATTTTTCCGATTGAAATACGAACTTGTTTTCTAGGAACGTTAGGTGGACCATTCTTTTTGCACTACAGCCCAAACATTACTGGTAGTCTGGGACATCAATTTGGTTGACTTTGAACAACCCCTTGGTTCAATAAAATTTCTATATTTTTGAAAATAGAATAAGCGAAAAAGTCGATAATTCCCTTTGAAATACGAACTTGTTTTCTAGAAACGTTAGGCGTACCGTTCTTTTTGCATTACAGCCCAAACATTACTGGTAGTCTGATAATATCAATTTGGTTGAATTTGAGCAACCCCCTGATTCGATAAAATTGCTATATTTTCTAAAATAGAATAAGCGAATAAGTCGATAATTCCGATTGAAACAAAACGTTTTTTCTAGGAACGTTAGACGGACCATTCTTCTTGCAATACGGCCCAAATCTCACTGGTAGTCTGGGATATCAATTTGGTTTACTTTGAACAGCTCCTTGATCCGACAAAATTTCTATTTTTTAAAAAATAGAATAAGCGAATAGGTAGATTTTTCCGATTGAAATACGAACTTGTTTTCTAGGAACGTTAGGCGGACCATTCTTTTTGCATTACAACCCAAATATTATTGGTAGTCTGGGATATCGGATTGGCTCACTTTGAACAACTCCATTATCCGATAAAAATTCTATATTTTTGAAAATAGACTAAGCGAAAAAGTCGATAATTCCCATTGAAATACGAACTTGTTTTCTAGGAACGTTAGGCGTACCATTCTTTTTGCATTACAGCCCAAACATTACTGGTAGTCTGGGACATCATTTTGGTTGACTTTGAACAACCTCTTGATTCGATAAACTTTCTATATTTTTTAAAATAGAATCAGCAAATATGTCGATTATTCCAATTGAAATACGAACTTTTTTCTAGGAACATTAGGCGGACCATTCTTTTTGCATTACAGTCCAAACATTACTGGTAGTCTGAGATATCAATTTGGTTGACTTTGAACAACCCCCTGATTCGATAAAATTTCTATATTTTTTAAAATAGAATAAGAGAATAGGTCGATAATACCGATTGAAAAACGAACTTTTTTTCTAGGAACGATAGGCGGACCATTCTTTTTGCAATACAGTCGAAACGTTACTGGTAGTCTGGTACATCAATTTGGTTGACTTTGAACAACCCCCTGATTCGATAAAACTTCTATATTTTTTAAAATAGAATAAGCGATTAAGTCGATAATACCGATTGAAATACGAACATTTTTTCTAGGAACGTTAGGCGGACCATTCTTTTTGCATTACAGCCCAAACATTACTGGTAGTCTGATATATCAATTTGGTTGAATTTGAGCAACCCCCTGATTCGATAAAATTGCTATATTTTCTAAAATAGAATAACCGAATAAGTCGATAATTCCAATTGAAATACAATCTTTTTTTTCTAGGAACGTTAGACGGACCATTCTTTTCGCAATACGGCCCAAATCTCACTGGTAGTCTGGGATATCAACTTGGTTTACTTTGAACAGCTCCTTGATCCGACAAAATTTCTATTTTTTAAAAATAGAATGAGCGAATAGATAGATTTTTCCGATTGAAATACGAACTTTTTTCTAGGAACGTTAGGCGGACCATTCTTTTTGCATTACAACCCAAGCATTATTGGTAGTCTGGGATATCGGATTGGCTCACTTTGAACAACTCCTTTATCCGATAAAAATTCTATATTTTTGAAAATAGAATAAGCGAAAAAGTCGATAATTCCCATTGAAATACGAACTTGTTTTCTAGGAACATTAGGCGGACCATTCTTTTTGCATTACAGTCCAAACATTACTGGTAGTCTGAGATATCAATTTGGTTGACTTTGAACAACCCCCCGGATACGATAAAATTTCCTTATTTTTTAAAATAGAATAAGCGAATAATTCGATAATACCGATTGAAATACGAACTTGTTTTCTAGGAACATTAGGCGGACCATTCTTTTTGCATTACAGTCCAAACATTACTGGTAGTCTGAGATATCAATTTGGTTGACTTTGAACAACCCCCTGATTCGATAAAATTTCTATATTTTTTAAAATAGAATAAGCGAATAAGTCGATAATACCGATTGAAATACGAACTTTTTTCTAGGAACGTTAGGCGGAGCATTCTTTTTGCATTACAGTCCAAACTTTATTGGAAGTCTGGGACATCAATTTGGTTGAATTTGAACAACCCCCTGATTCGATAAAATTTCTATGTTTTTTTAAAATAGAATAAGCGAATAGGTTGATAATTCCTATTGAAACACGATTTTTTTTCTTGGAACGTTAGGTGGACCATTTCTTTGCATTACAGCCCAAACATTACTGGTAGTCTGGGATATCAATTTGGTTGACTTTGAACAACCCCCTGATTCGATAAAAATTCTATTTTTTTAAAAAAAAATCAGCGAATAATCGATAATACCGATTGAAATACGAACTTTTTTCTAGTAACGTTAGGCGGATCATTCTTTTTGCATTACAGCCCAAACATTACTGGTAGTCTGGGATATCAATTTGGTTGAATTTGAACAACCCCCTAATTCGATAAAGTTTCTGTATTTCTAAAAAATAATACGCGAATAAGCCGATAATTCCGATTTAAATACAAACTTTTTTTCTAGGAACGATAGGCGGACCATTCTTTTTGCATTACAGCCCAGATATTATTGGTAGTCTGAGATATCAATTTGGTTGACTTTGAACAACCCCCTGATTCGAAAAAATTTCTGTATTTTTTAATATAGAATAAGCGAATAAGTCGATAATACCGATTGAAATACGAACTTTTTTCTAGGAACGTTAGGCTGACCATTCTTTTTGCATTACAGTCCAAACATTACTGGTAGTCTGGGACATCAATTTGGTTGAATTTGAACAACCCCCTGATTCGATAAAATTTCTATGTTTTTTTAAAATAGAATAAGCGAATAAGTCGATAATTCCTATTGAAACACGATTTTTTTTTCTAGGAAAGTTAGGTGGACCATTTCTTTGCATTACAGCCCAAACATTACTGGTAGTCTGGGATATCAATTTGGTTGACATTGAACAACCCCCTGATTCGATAAAAATTCTATTTTTTTAAAAATAGAATCAGCGAATAATCGATAATACCGATTGATATACGAACTTTTTTTCTAGGTACGTTAGGCGGATCATTCTTTTTGCATTACAGCCCAAACATTACTGGTAGTCTGGGATATCAATTTGGTTGAATTTGAACAACCCCTGATTCGATAAAGTTTCTGTATTTTTAAAAAATAATACGCGAATAAGCCGATAATTCCGATTTAAATACGAACTTTTTTTCTAGGAACGATAGGCGGACCATTCTTTTTGCATTACAGCCTAAATATTACTGGTAGTCTGAGATATCAATTTGGTTGACTTTGAACAACCCCCTGATTCAATAAAATTTCTATATTTTTTAAAATAGAATAAGCGAATAAGTCGATAATTTCTATTGAAACACGGACTTGTTTTCTAGGAACGTTATTTGGACCATTTGTTGTGCATTAAAGCCCAAACATTACTGGTATTCTGGGATATCAACTTGGTTGACTTTTAACAAACCTCTGATTCGATAAAATTTCTAAATTTTTATAAAATAGAATAAGCAAATACGTCAATTATTCCAATTGAACTACGAACTTTTTTCTAGGAACGTTAGGCGGACCATTCTTTTTGCATTACAGCCCAAATATTACTTGTAGTCTGAGATAAAAATTTGGTTGAATTCGAACAACCCCCTGATTCGATAAAATTTCTATATTTTTTAAAATAGAATAAACGAATAAGTCGATAATTCCGATTGAAATACGAACTTTTTTTCTAGGAACGTTAGGCGGACGATTCTTTTTGCATTACAGCCCAAACATTACCGGTAGTCTGGAACATCAATTTGGTTGACTTTGAACAACCCCCTGATTCGACAAAATTTCTATTTCTTTAAAAATAGAACGAGCGAATAGGTATATTTCTCCGATTGCAATACGAACTTTTTTCTAGGAACGTTAGGCGGACCATACTTTTAGCATTACAACCCAAACATTACTGGTAGTCTGAGATATCGGTTTGGCTCGCTTTGAACAACTCCTTGATCCGATAAAAATCCTATATTTTTGAAAATAGAATAAGCGAATAAGTCGATAATTCCGATTGAAAAACGAGCTTGTTTTCTAGGAACGTTAGGTGGACCATTCTTTTTGCATTACAGCCCAAACATTACTAGTACTCTGGGACATCAGTTTGGTTGAATTTGAACAACCCCCTGATTTCGATAAAATTTCTCTATTTTTTAAAATAGAATAAGCGAATAAGTCGATAATTCCGATTGAAATACGAACTTGTTTCTAGGAACGTTAGGTGGACCATTCCTTTTGCATTTCGGCCCAAACGTTACTGGTAGACTGGGACATCAATTTGGTTGACTTTGAACAACCCCTTGATTCGATAAAAATTTCTATAGTTTTTAAAATAGAATAAGCAAATAAGTCGATCATTCCAATTGAATTACGAACTTTTTTCTAGGAACTTTAGGCGGACCATTCTTTTTGCAATACAGCCCAAAAATTACTTGTAGTCTGAGATAACAATTTGGTTGAATTTGAACAACCCCCTGATTCGATAAAATTTCTATATTTTTTAAAATAGAATAAGCGAATAAGTCGATAATTCCGATTGAAATACGAACATTTTTTCTAGGAACGTTAGGCGGACCATTCTTTTTGCTTTACAGCCAAAACATTACTGGTAGTCTGAGATATCAATTTGGATGAATTTGAACAACCCCCTGATTCGATAAAATTTCTATATTTTTTAAAATAGAAAAAGCAAATAAGTCGATTATTCCAATTGAACTACGAACTTTTTTCTAGGAACTTTAGGCGGACCATTCTTTTTGCATTACAGCCCAAAAATTACTTGTAGTCTGAGATAAGAAATTGGTTGAATTTGAACAAGCCCCTGATTCGATAAAATTTCTATATTTTTTAAAATAGAATAAGCGAATAAGTCGATAATTCCGATTGAAATACGAACTTTTTTTCTAGGAACGTTAGGCGGACCATTCTTTTTGCATTACAACCCAAACATTATTGATAGTCTGGGATATTGGATTGGCTCACTTTGAACAACTCCTTTATCCGATAAAAACTCTATATTTTTGAAAATAGAATAAGCGAATAAGCCGATAATTCCGATTGAAATACGAACTTGTTTTCTAGGAATGTTAGGTGGACCATTGTTTTTGCATTACGGCCCAAACCTTAGTGGTAGTCTGGGATATTGGTTTGGCTCACTTTGAACAACTCCTTGATCCGTTAAAAATTCTATATTTTTGAAAATAGAATCAGCGAAAAAGTCGATAATTCCGATTGAAATACGAACTTGTTTTCTAGGAACGTTAGGCGGACCATTCTTTTTGCATTACAGCCAAAACATTACTGGTACTCTGGGACATCAATTTCGTTTACTCTGAACAGCTCCTTGATCCGACAAAATTTCTATTTTTTTAAAAATAGAACAAGCGAAAAGGTAGATTTTTCCTATTGAAAAACCAACTTTTTTCTAGTAACGTTAGGCGGACCATACTTTTAGCATTACAACCCAAACATTACTGGTAGTCTGGGATATTGGTTTGGCTCACTTTGAACAACTCCTTGATCCGATAAAAATTCTATAATTTTGAAAATAGAATCAGCGAAAAAGTCGATAATTCCGATTGAAATACGAACTTGTTTTCTAGGAACGTTAGGCGGACCATTCTTTTTGCATTACAGCCCAAACATTACTGGTACTCTGGGACATCAATTTGGTTGACTTTGAACAACCCCTTGATTCGATAAATTTTCTATATTTTTTAAAATAGAATAAGCGAATAAGTCGATAATTTCGATTGAAATACGAACTTGTTTTCTAGGAACGTTAGGCAGACCATTCTTTTTGCATTACCGCCAAAACGTTACTGGTAGTCTGGGATATCAATTTGGTTTACTTTGAACAGCTCCATGATCCGACAAAATTTCTATTTCTTTAAAAATAGAACGAGCGAATAGGTATATTTCTCCGATTCAAATACGAACTTTTTTCTAGGAATGTTAGGCGGACCATACTTTTAGCATTACAACCCAAACATTACTGGTAGTCTGAGATATCGGCTCACTTTGAACAACTCTTCGATCAGATAAAAATCCTATATTTTTGAAAATAGAATAAGCGAATAAGTCGATAATTCCGATTGAAAAACGAGCTTGTTTTATAGGAACGTTAGGTAGACCACTCTTTTTGCATTACAGCTCAAACATTACTGGTACTCTGGGACATCAATTTGGTTGAATTTGAACAACCCCCTGATTTCGATAAAATTTCTATATTTTTTAAAATAGAATAAGCGAATAAGTCGATAATTCCGATTGAAATACGAACTTGTTTTCAAGGAACATTGGGTGGACCATTCTTTTTGCATTTCGGCCCAAATCTTACTGGTAGTCTGGGATATCAATTTGGTTTACGTTGAACAGCACCTTGATCCAACAAAATTTCTATTTCTTTAAAAATAGAACAAGCGAATAGGAAGAATTTTCCTATTGAAATACAAACTTTTTTCTAGGAACGTTAGGCGAACCATACTTTTAGCATTACAACCCAAACATTACTGGTAGTCTGGGATATAGGTTTGGCTCAATTTGAACAACTCCTTGATCCGATTAAAATTATATATTTTTGAAAATAGAATAAGCGAATAAGTCGATAATTCCGATTCGAATACGAACTTGTTTTCTAGTAACGTTAGGTGGACCATTCTTTTTGCATTACAGCCAAAAGATTACTGGTAGTCTGATATATCAATTTGGTTGAATTTGAACAACCCCCTGATTCGATAAAATTTCTTTATTTTTTAAAATAGAATAAGCGAATAAGTCGATAATTCCGATTGAAATACGAACTTTTTCTCTAGGAACGTTAGGCGGACCATTCGTTTTGCATTACGGCCCAAACCTTACTGGTAGTCTGGGATATCAATTTGGTTTACTTTGAACAGCTCCTTGATCCGACAAAATTTCTTTCTTTTTTAAAGTAGAATAAGCGAACAGGTAGATTTTTCCGATTGAAATACGAACTTTTTTCTAGGAACGTTCGGCGGACCATTCTTTTAGCATTACAACCCAAACATCACTGGTAGTCTGGGATATCGGTTTGGCTCACTTTGAACAAATCCTTGATCCGATAAAAATTCTATATTTTTGAAAATGAAATAAGCGAATAAGTCGATAATTCCGATTGAAATACGAACTTTTTTTCTAGGAACCTTAGGCGGACCATTCTTTTAGCAATACAATCCAAACATTACTGGTAGTCTTGGATATCGGTTTGGCTCACTTTGAACACTCCTTGATCCGATAAGCATTCTATATTTTTGAAAATAGAATAAGCGAATAAGTCGATAATTCTGATTGGAATACGAACTTGTTTTCTAGGAACGTTAGGTGGACCATTCTTTTTGCACTACAGCCCAAACATTACTGGTAGTCTGGGACATCAATTTGGTTGACTTTGAACAACCCCCTGATTCGATAAAATTTCTATATTTTTAAAAATACAATAATCGAATAAGTCGACAATTCCGATTGAAATACGAAATTGTTTTCTAGGAACGTTAGGTGGACCATTTTTTTGCATTACAGCACAAACATTACTGGTAGTCTGGAATATGAATTTGGTTGACTTTGAACAACCCCCTGATTCGATAAAGTTTCTATATTTTTTAAAATAGAATAAGCGATTAAGTCGATAATTCCGATTGAAATACGATTTTTTTCTAGGAACGTGAGGCGGACCATTCTTTTTGCGTTACAGCCCAAAAATTACTGGTAGTCTGATATATCAATTTGGTTGAATTTGAACAACCCCCTGATTCGATAAAATTTCTATGTTTTTAAAAATAGAATAACCGAATAAGTCGACAATTCCGATTGAAATACGAACTTGTTTTCTAGGAACGTTAGGTGGACCTTTTTTTTGCATTACAGCACAAACATTACTGGTAGTCTGGAATATCAATTTGGTTGACTTTGAACAACCCCCCGATTCGATAAAATTTCTATGTTTTTGAAAATAGTATAAGCGAATAAGTCGATAATTCCGATTGAAATACGAACTTTTTTCCTAGGAACGTTAGGCGGACCATTCTTTTAGCAATACAACCCAAACATTACTAGTAGTCTTGGATATCGGTTTGGCTCACTTTGAACACTCCTTGATCCGATAAGCATTCTATATTTTTGAAAATAGAATAAGCGAATAAGTCGATAATTCCGATTGGAATACGAACTTGTTTTCTAGGAACGTTAGGTGGACCATTCTTTTTGCACTACAGCCCAAACATTACTGGTAGTCTGGGACATCAATTTGGTTGACTTTGAACAACCCCTTGGTTCAATAAAATTTCTATATTTTTTAAAATAGAATAAGCAATTAAGTCGATTATTCCAATTGAAATACGAACTTTTTTCCTAGGAACGTTAGGCGGACCATTCGTTTTGCATTACAGCCCAAACATTGCTGGTAGTCTGAGATATCAATTTGGTTGACTTTGAACAACCCCCTGATTCGATAAAAGTTCTATATTTTTAAAAATACAATAATCGAATAAGTCGACAATTCCGATTGAAATACGAAATTGTTTTCTAGGAACGTTAGGTGGCCCATTTTTTTTGCATTACAGCACAAACATTACTGGTAGTCTGGAATATCAATTTGGTTGACATTGAACAACCCCCTGATTCGATGAAGTTTCTATATTTTTTAAAATAGAATAAGCGATTAAGTCGATAATTCCGATTGAAATACGATTTTTTTCTAGGAACGTTAGGCGGACCATTCTTTTTGCGTTACAGCCCAAACATTACTGGTAGTCTGATATATCAATTTGGTTGAATTTGAACAACCCCCTGATTCGATAAAATTTCTATGTTTTTTAAAATAGAATAATCGAATAAGTCGACAATTCCGATTGAAATACGAACTTGTTTTCTAGGAACATTAGGTGGATCTTTTTTTGCATTACAGCACAAACATTACTGGTAGTCTGGAATATCAATTTGGTTGACTTTGAACAACCCCCTGATTCGATAAAATTTCTATGTTTTTGAAAATAGTATAAGCGAATAAGTCGATAATTCCGATTGAAATACGAACTTTTTTCCTAGGAACGTTAGGCGGACCATTCGTTTTGCATTACAGTCCAAACATTGCTGGTAGTCTGAGATATCAATTTGATTGACTTTGAACAACCCCCTGATTCGATAAAATTTCTATATTTTTAAAAATAGAATAATCGAATAAGTCGACAATTCGGATTGAAATACGAAATTGTTTTCTAGGAACGTTAGGTGGACCATTTTTTTGCATTACAGCACAAACATTACTGGTAGTCTGATATATCAATTTGGTTGAATTTGAACAACCCCCTGATTCGATAAAATTTCTATGTTTTTAAAAATAGAATAATCGAATAAGTCGACAATTCCGGTTGAAATACGAACTTGTTTTCTAGGAACGTTAGGTGGATCATTTTTTTGCATTACAGCACAAACATTACTGGTAGTCTGGAATATCAATTTGGTTGACTTTGAACAACCCCCTGATTCGATAAAATTTCTATATTTTTTAAAATAGAATAAGCAATTAAGTCGATTATTCCAATTGAAATACGAACTTTTTTCCTAGGAACGTTAGGCGGACCATTCGTTTTGCATTACAGCCCAAACATTGCTGGTAGTCTGATATATCAATTTGGTTGACTTTGAACAACCCCCTGATTTGATAAAATTTCTATTTTTTTAAAAATAGAATAATCGAATAAGTGGACAATTCGGATTGAAATACGAAATTGTTTTCTAGGAACGTTAGGTGGACCATTTTTTTGCATTACAGCACAAACATTACTGGTAGTCTGATATATCAATTTGGTTGAATTTGAACAACCCCCTGATTCGATAAAATTTCTATGTTTTTAAAAATAGAATAATCGAATAAGTCGACAATTCCGATTGAAATACGAACTTGTTTTCTAGGAACGTTAGGTGGATCATTTTTTTTGCATTACAGCACAAACATTACTGGTAGTCTGGAATATCAATTTGGTTGACCGAACAACCCCCTGATTCGATAAAGTTCCTATATTTTTTAAAATAGAATAAGCGATTAATTCGATAATTCCGATTGAAATACGATTTTTTTCTGGGAACGTTAGGCGGACCATTCTTTTTGCGTTACAGCCCAAACATTACTGGTAGTCTGATATATCAATTTGGTTGAATTTGAACAACCCCCTGATTCGATAAAATTTCTATGTTTTTAAAAATAGGATAATCGAATAAGTCGACAATTCCGATTGAAATACGAACTTGTTTTCTAGGAACGTTAGGTGGATCATTTTTTTGCACTACAGCACAAACATTACTGGTAGTCTGGGATATCAATTTGGTTGACTTTGAACAACCCCCTGATTCGATAAAATTTCTATATTTTTTAAAATAGAATAAGCGATTAAGTCGATAATTCCGATTGAAATACGATTTTTTTCTAGGAACCTTAGGCGGACCATTCATTTTGCATTACGGCCCAAACATTACTGGTAGTCTGGGATATCAATTTGGTTTACTTTGAACAGCTCCTTGATCCGACAAAATTTCTTTTTTAAAAAATAGAATAAGCGAACAGGTAGATTTTTCCGATTGAAATACGAACTTTTTTCTAGGAACGTTCGGCGGACCATTCTTTTAGCATTACAACCCAAACATTACTGGTAGTCTGGGATATCGGTTTGGCTCACTTTGAACAAATCCTTGATCCGATAGAAATTCTACATTTTTGAAAATGAAATAAGCGAATAAGTCGACAATTCCGATTGAATACGAACTTTTTTTCTAGGAACCTTAGGCGGACCATTCTTTCTGCATTACGGCCCAAACCATACTGGTAGTCTGGGATATCAATTTGGTTTACTTTGAACAGCTCCATGATCCGACAAAATTTCTATTTTTTAAAAAATAGAAAAAGCGAATAGGTAGATTTTCCCGATTGAAATACGAACTTTTTTCTAGGCACGTTAGGCGGACCATTCATTTAGCATTACAACCCAAACTTTACTGGTAGTCTTGGATATCGGTTTGGCTCACTTTGAACAACTCCTTGATCCGATAAAAATTCTATATTTTTGAAAATAGAATAAGCGAGAAAGTTGATAATTCCCATTTAAATATGAACTTGTTTTCTAGGAACGTTAGGCGCACCATTCTTTTTGCATTACAGCCCAAACATTACTGGTAGTCTGATATATCAATTTGGTTGAATTTGAACAACCCCCTAATTCGATAAAATTTCTTTATTTTTTAAAATAGAATAAGCGAATAAGTCGATAATTCCGATTGGAATACGAACTTGTTTTCTAGGAACGTTAGGCGGACCATTCTTTTTGCATTACAGCCCAAACCTTACTGGTAGTCTGGGACATCAATTTGGTTGACTTTGAACAACCCCTTGGTTCAATAAAATTTCTATATTTTTTAAAATAGTATAAGCAATTAGGTCGATTATTCCGATTGAAATACGAACTTTTTTCCGAGGAACGTTAGGCGGACCATTCTTTTTGCATTACAGCCCAAACATTGCTGGTAGTCTCATATCAATTTGGTTGACTTTGAACAACCCCTGATTCGATAAAATTTCTATATTTTGAAAAATAGAATAAGCGAATAAGTCGACAATTCCGATTGAAATACGAACTTGTTTTCTAGGAACGTTAGGTGGACCATTTTTTTGCATTACAGCACAAACAGTACTGGTAGTCTGGGATATCAATTTGGTTGACTTTGAACAACCCCCTGATTCGATAAAATTTCTATATTTTTTAAAATAGAATAAGCGAATAAGTCGATAATTCCAATTGAAATACGAACTTGTTTTCTAGGAGCGTTAGGTGGACCATTTTTTTGCATTACAGCCCAAACATTACTGGTAGTCTGGGATATCAATTTGGTTGACTTTGAACAAACCCCTGATTCGATAAAATTTCTAAATTTTTTAAATTAGAATAAGCGAATAAGTAGATAATTCCGATTGAAATACGAACTTTTTTCCAGGAACGTTAGGCGGACCATTCTTTTTGCATTGCAGCCCAAACATTACTGGTAGTCTGAGATATCAATTTGGTTACCTTTTAACAACCTCTTGATTCGATTAAATTTCTTTTTTTTAAAATAGAATAAGCGAATAAGTAGATAATTCCGATTGAAATACGAACTTTTTTCCAGGAACGTTAGGCGGACCATTCTTTTTGCATTGCAGCCCAAACATTACTGGTAGTCTGAGATATCAATTTGGTTGCCTTTGAACAACCCCCTGATTCCATAAAGTTTCTAAATTTTTTAAATTAGAATCAGCGAACAAGTCGATAATTCCGATTGAAATACGATTTTGGTTTCTAAAACGTTAGGCGGACCATTCTTTTTGCATTACAGCCCAAGCATTACTAGTAGTCTGAGATATCAATTTGGTTGCTTTTGAACAACCCCCTGATTCGATAAAATTTCTATATTTTTTAAAATAGAATAAGCGAATAAGTCCATAATTCCGATTGAAGTACGAACTTGTTCTCTAGGAACGTTAGGTGGACCATTTTTTTGCATTACAGCCCAAACATTACTGGTAGTCTGGGATATCAATTTGGTTGACTTTGAACAAAACCCTGATTCGATAAAAATTTCTAAATTTTTCAAAATAGAATAAGCGAATAAGTCAATAATTCCAATTGAAATACGAACTTGTTTTCTAGGAGCGTTAGGTGGACCATTTTTTTGCATTACAGCCCAAACATTACTGGTAGTCTGGGATATCAATTTGGTTGACTTTGAACAACCCCTTGGTTCAATAAAATTTCTATATTTTTTAAAATAGAATAAGCAATTAGGTCGATTATTCCGATTGAAATACGAACTTTTTTCCTAGGAACGTTAGGCGGACCATTCTTTTTGCATTACAGCC
Source organism: Convolutriloba macropyga (assembly GCF_964194025.1). Taxonomy (NCBI): domain Eukaryota; kingdom Metazoa; phylum Xenacoelomorpha; order Acoela; family Convolutidae; genus Convolutriloba; species Convolutriloba macropyga. The sequence continues at coordinate 82,526,725 of NC_134469.1, forward strand.
CAAACTTTGCTGGTAGTCTCATATCAATTTGGTTGACTTTGAACAACCCCTGATTCGATAAAATTTCTATATTTTGAAAAATAGAATAAGCGAGTAAGTCGACAATTCCGATTGAAATACGAACTTGTTTTCTAGGAACGTTAGGTGGACCATTTTTTGCATTACAGCACAAACAGTACTGGTAGTCTGGGATATCAATTTGGTTGACTTTGAACAACCCCCTGATTCGATAAAATTTCTATATTTTTTAAAATAGAATAAGCGAATAAGTCGATAATTCCAATTGAAATACGAACTTGTTTTCTAGGAGCGTTAGGTGGACCATTTTTTTGCATTACAGCCCAAACATTACTGGTAGTCTGGGATATCAATTTGGTTGACTTTGAACAAACCCCTGATCCGATAAAATTTCTAATTTTTTTAAAATAGAATAAGCGAATAAGTAGATAATTCCGATTGAAATACGAACTTTTTTCCAGGAACGTTAGGCGGACCATTCTTTTTGCATTGCAGCCCAAACATTACTGGTAGTCTGAGATATCAATTTGGTTACCTTTTAACAACCTCTTGATTCGATTAAATTTCTTTTTTTTTTAAAATAGAATAAGCGAATAAGTAGATAATTCCGATTGAAATACGAACTTTTTTCCAGGAACGTTAGGCGGACCATTCTTTTTGCATTGCAGCCCAAACATTACTGGTAGTCTGAGATATCAATTTGGTTGCCTTTGAACAACCCCCTGATTCCATAATTTTTCTAAATTTTTTAAATTAGAATCAGCGAAAAAGTCGATAATTCCGATTGAAATACGATTTTGGTTTCTAAAACGTTAGGCGGACCATTTTTTTTGCATTACAGCCCAAGCATTACTAGTAGTCTGAGATATCAATTTGGTTGCTTTTGAACAACCCCCTGATTCGATAAAATTTCTATATTTTTTAAAATAGAATAAGCGAATAAGTCGATAATTCCGATTGAAGTACGAACTTGTTCTCTAGGAACGTTAGGTGGACCATTTTTTTGCATTACAGCCCAAACATTACTGGTAGTCTGGGATATCAATTTGGTTGACTTTGAACAAACCCCTGATTCGATAAAAATTTCTAAATTTTTCAAAATAGAATAAGCGAATAAGTAGATAATTCCAATTGAAATACGAACTTGTTTTCTAGGAGCGTTAGGTGGACCGTTTTTTTGCATTACAGCCCAAACATTACTGGTAGTCTGGGATATCAATTTGGTTGACTTTGAACAAACCCCTGATTCGATAAAATTTCTAAATTTTTTAAAATAGAATAAGCGAATAAGTAGATAATTCCGATTGAAATACGAACTTTTTTCCAGGAACGTTAGGTGGACCATTTTTTTGCAATACAGCACAAACAGTACTGGTAGTCTGGGATATCAATTTGGTTGACTTTGAACAACCCCCTGATTCGATAAAATTTCTATTTTTTTTTAAAATAGAATAAGCGAATAAGTCGATAATTCCAATTGAAATACGAACTTGTTTTCTAGGAGCGTTAGGTGGACCGTTCTTTTGCATTACAGCCCAAACATTACTGGTAGTCTGGGATATCAATTTGGTTGACTTTGAACAAACCCCTGATTCGATAAAATTTCTAAATTTTTTAAAATAGAATAAGCGAATAAGTAGATGATTCCGATTGAAATACGAACTTTTTTCCAGGAACGTTAGGCGGACCATTCTTTTTGCATTGCAGCCCAAACATTACTGGTAGTCTGAGATATCAATTTGGTTACCTTTTAACAACCTCTTGATTCGATTAAATTTCTATTTTTTTTTTAAATAGAATAAGCGAATAAGTAGATAATTCAGATTGAAATACGAACTTTTTTCCAGGAACGTTAGGCGGACCATTCTTTTTGCATTGCAGTTCAAACATTACTGGTAGTCTGAGATATCAATTTGGTTGCCTTTGAACAACCCCCTGATTCCATAAATTTTCTAATTTTTTTAAATTAGAATCAGCGAAAAAGTCGATAATTCCGATTGAAATACGATTTTGGTTTCTAAAACGTTAGGCGGACCATTCTTTTTGCATTACAGCCCAAGCATTACTAGTAGTCTGAGATATCAATTTGGTTGCTTTTGAACAACCCCCTGATTCGATAAAATTTCTATATTTTTTAAAATAGAATAAGCGAATAAGTCGATAATTCCGATTGAAGTACGAACTTGTTCTCTAGGAACGTTAGGTGGACCATTCTTTTTGCATTTCGGCCCAAACATTACTGGTAGTCTGGGATATCAAATTGGTTGAGTTTGAACAAACCCCTGATTCGATAAAAATTTCTAAATTTTTCAAAATAGAATAGGCGAATAAGTCAATAATTCCGATTGAAATACGAACTTTTTTTCCAGGAACGCTAGGCGGACAATTCTTCTTGCATTGCAGCCCAAACATTACTGGTAGTCTGAGATATCAATTTGCTTGCCTTTGAACAACCCCCCCGTTTCGATAAAATTTCTATACTTTTTAAAATAGAATAAGCGAATAAGTCGATAATTCCGATTGAAATACGATTTTTTTTCTAGGAATGTTAGGCGGAGCATTCTTTTTGCATTACAGCCCAAACATTACTGGTAGTCTGAGATATCAATTTGGTTGCCTTTGAACAACCTCCTGATTCGATTAAATTTCTATTTTTTTTAAAATAGAATAAGCGAATAAGTCGATAATTCCAATTGAAATACGAACTTGTTTTCTAGGAGCGTTAGGTGGACCGTTCTTTTGCATTACAGCCCAAACATTACTGGTAGTCTGGGATATCAATTTGGTTGACTTTGAACAAACCCCTGATTCGATAAAATTTCTAAATTTTTTAAAATAGAATAAGCGAATAAGTAGATGATTCCGATTGAAATACGAACTTTTTTCCAGGAACGTTAGGCGGACCATTCTTTTTGCATTGCAGCCCAAACATTACTGGTAGTCTGAGATATCAATTTGGTTACCTTTTAACAACCTCTTGATTCGATTAAATTTCTATTTTTTTTTTAAATAGAATAAGCGAATAAGTAGATAATTCAGATTGAAATACGAACTTTTTTCCAGGAACGTTAGGCGGACCATTCTTTTTGCATTGCAGTTCAAACATTACTGGTAGTCTGAGATATCAATTTGGTTGCCTTTGAACAACCCCCTGATTCCATAAATTTTCTAATTTTTTTAAATTAGAATCAGCGAAAAAGTCGATAATTCCGATTGAAATACGATTTTGGTTTCTAAAACGTTAGGCGGACCATTCTTTTTGCATTACAGCCCAAGCATTACTAGTAGTCTGAGATATCAATTTGGTTGCTTTTGAACAACCCCCTGATTCGATAAAATTTCTATATTTTTTAAAATAGAATAAGCGAATAAGTCGATAATTCCGATTGAAGTACGAACTTGTTCTCTAGGAACGTTAGGTGGACCATTCTTTTTGCATTTCGGCCCAAACATTACTGGTAGTCTGGGATATCAAATTGGTTGAGTTTGAACAAACCCCTGATTCGATAAAAATTTCTAAATTTTTCAAAATAGAATAGGCGAATAAGTCAATAATTCCGATTGAAATACGAACTTTTTTTCCAGGAACGCTAGGCGGACAATTCTTCTTGCATTGCAGCCCAAACATTACTGGTAGTCTGAGATATCAATTTGCTTGCCTTTGAACAACCTCCTGATTCGATTAAATTTCTATTTTTTTTAAAATAGAATAAGCGAATAAGTAGATAATTTCGATTGAAATTCGAACTTTTTTCCAGGAACGTTAGGCGGACCATTCTTTTTGCATTACAGCCCAAACATTACTGGTAGTCTGAGATATCAATTTGGTTGCCTTTGAACAACCTCCTGATTCGATTAAATTTCTATTTTTTTTAAAATAGAATAAGCGAATAAGTAGATAATTTCGATTGAAATTCGAACTTTTTTCCAGGAACGTTAGGCGGACCATTCTTTTTGCATTACAACCCAAACATTACTGGTAGTCTGATATATCCATTTGGTTGATTTTGAACAACCCCCTGATTCAATAAAATTTCTATATTTTTTAAAATAGAATATGCGAATAAGTCGATAATTCCGATTGAAAAACGAAATTTTTTCTAGGAACGTTAGGCGGACCATTCTTTTTGCATTACGGCCCAAACCTTACTGGTAGTCTGGGATATTGGTTTGGCTCACTATGAACAATTCCTTGATCCAATAAAAATTCTATATTTTTGAAAATAGAATAAGCGAATAAGTCAATAATTCCGATTGAAATACAAACTTGTTCTCTAGGAACGTTAGGCGGACCATTCTTTTTGCATTACAGCCCAAACATTACTGGTAGTCTGATATATCAATTTGGTTGAATTTGAACAACCCCTGATTCGATAAAATTTCTATAATTTTTAAAATAGAATAAGCGAATAAGTCGATAATTCCGATTGAATTACGAAATTTTTTCTAGGAACGTTAGGCGGACCACTTTTTTGCATTACACCTCAAACATTACTGGTAGTCTGTGACATCAATTTGGTTGACTTTGAACAACCCCTTGAATTGGTAAAATTTTTAGATTTTTTAAAATATAATAAGCGAATAAGTTGATAATTCCGATTAAAATACGTTAGGCGGTTCATTCTTTTTGCATCACAGCCCAAACGTTACTGCTAGTCTGGGATATCAATTTGGTTGAATTTGAATAACCCACTGATTCGATAAAATTTCTATATTTTTTTAAAATAGAATAAGCGAATAAGTTGATTATTCCGATTGAAATACGAACTTTTTTCTAGGAACGTTAGGCGGACCATTCTTTTTGCATTACAGTCCAAACATTTTTGGTAGTCTGAAATATCAGTTTGGTTGCCTTTGAACAACACCCTGATTCGATAAAATTTCTATAATTTTTAAAATAGAATAAGCGAATAAGTCGATAATTCCGATTGAATTACGAAATTTTTTCTAGGAACGTTAGGCGGACCACTTTTTTGCATTACACCTCAAACATTACTGGTAGTCTGTGACATCAATTTGGTTGACTTTGAACAACCCCTTGAATTGGTAAAATTTTTATATTTTTTAAAATATAATAAGCGAATAAGTTGATAATTCCGATTGAAATACGTTAGGCGGTTCATTCTTTTTGCATTACAGTTCAAACATTACTGGTAGTCTGAGATATCAATTTGGTTGAATTTGAACAACCCCCAGATTCGATAAAATTTCTATTTTTTTAAAAAATAGAATAAGCGAATAAGTCGATAATTCCAATTGAAATACGAACTTGTTTTCTTGGAACGTTAGGTGGACCATTTTTTTGCATTACAGCCCAAACATTACTGGTAGTCTGGGATATCAATTTGGTTGACATTGAACAAACCCCTGATTCGAAAAAAATTCTAAATTTTTTAAAATAGAATAAGCGAATAAGTCGACAATTCCGATTGAAATACGAACTTTTTTCTAGGAACGTTAGGTGAACCATTTTTTTGCATTACAGCCCAAACATTACTGGTAATCTGGGATATCAATTTGGTTGACTTTGAACAAACCCCTGATTCGATAAAATTTCTAAATTTTTAAAATAGAATAAGCGAATAAGTCGATAATTCCGATTGAAATACGATTTTTGTTTCTAAAATGTTAGGCGGACCATTCTTTCTTTGCATTACAGCCCAAACATTACTGGTAGTCTGGGATATATCAATTTGGTTGACATTGAACAAACCCCTGATTCGAAAAAATTTCTAAATTTTTTAAAATAGAATAAGCGAATAAGTCGATAATTCCGATTGAAATACGAACTTTTTTCTAGGAACGTTAGGTGAACCATTTTTTTGCATTACAGCCCAAACATTACTGGTAGTCTGGGATATCAATTTGGTTGACATTGAACAAACCCCTGATTCGAAAAAATTTCTAAATTTTTTAAAATAGAATAAGCGAATAAGTCGATAATTCCGATTGAAATACGAACTCTCTAGTCTGAGATATCAATTTGGTTGACTTTGAACAAACCCCTGATCCGATAAAAATTCTATATTTTTGAAAATAGATTAAGCGAGTAAGTCAATAATTCCGATTGAAATACAAACTTGTTCTCTAGGAACGTTAGGCGGACCATTCTTTTTGCATTACAGCCCAAACATTACTGGTAGTCTGATATATCAATTTGGTTGAATTTGAACAACCCCTGATTCGATAAAATTTCTATATTTTTTAAAATAGAATAAGCGAATAAGTCGATAATTCCGATTGAAATACGAACTTTTTTCTAGGAACGTTAGGCGGACCATTTTTTTGCATTACACCCCAAACATTACTGGTAGTCTGTGACATCAATTTGGTTGACTTTGAAAAACCCCTTGAATTGGTAAAATTTCTATATTTTTTAAAATAGAATAAGCGAATAAGTTGATAATTCCGATTGAAATACGATTTTTGTTTCTAAAAGGTTAGGCGAACCATTCTTTCTGCATTACAGCCCAAGCATTACTGGTAGTCTGAGATATCAATTTGGTTGACTTTGAACAAACCCCTGATCCGATAAAAATTCTATATTTTTGAAAATAGAATAAGCGAGTAAGTCAATAATTCCGATTGAAATACAAACTTGTTCTCTAGGAACGTTAGGCGGACCATTCTTTTTGCATTACAGCCCAAACATTACTGGTAGTCTGATATATCAATTTGGTTGAATTTGAACAACCCCTGAATCGATAAAATTTCTATATTTTTTAAAATAGAATAAGCGAATAAGTCGATAATTCCGATTGAAATACGAACTTTTTTCTAGGAACGTTAGGCGGACCATTTTTTTTGCATTACACCCCAAACATTACTGGTAGTCTGTGACATCAATTTGATTGACTTTGAACAACCCCTTGAATTGGTAAAATTTCTATATTTTTTAAAATAGAATAAGCGAATAAGTTGATAATTCCGATTGAAATACGAACTTTTTTCTAGGAACGTTAGGCGGACCATTCTTTTTGCATTACAGTTCAAACATTACTGGTAGTCTGAGATATCAATTTGGTTGAATTTGAACAACCCCCTGATTCGATAAAATTTCTATATTTTTTAAAATAGAATAAGCGAATAAGTCGATAATTCCGATTGAAATACGAACTTTTTTCTAGGAAAGTTAGGCGGATCATTTTTTTGCATTACAGCCCAAACATTACTGGTAGTCTGGGATATCAATTTGGTTGACATTGAACAAACCCCTGATTCAAAAAAATTCCTAAATTTTTTAAAATAGAATAAGCGAATAAGTCGATAATTCCGATTGAAATACGAACTTTTTTCTAGGAACGTTAGGTGAACCATTTTTTTGCATTACAGCCCAAACATTACTGGTAGTCTGAGATATCAATTTGGTTGCCTTTGGACAACCCCCTGATTCGATAAAATTTCTATATTTTTTAAAATAGAATAAGCGAATAAGTCGATAATTCCAATTGAAATACGAACTTTTTTTCTAGGAACGTTAGGCGGACCATTCTTTTTGCATTACAGTTCAAACATTACTGGTAGTCTGAGATATCAATTTGGTTGAATTTGAACAACCACTGATTCGGTAAAATTTCTATATTTTTTAAAATAGCATAAGCGAATAAGTCGATAATTCCGGTTGAAATACGAACTTTTTTTCCAGGAACGTTAGGCGGACCATTCTTTTTGCATTACAGCCCAAACATTACTGGTAATCTGAGATATCAATTTGGTTGCCTTTGGACAACCCCCTGATTCGATAAAATTTCTATATTTTTTAAAATAGAATAAGCGAATAAGTTGATAATTCCGATTGAAATACGAACTTTTTTTCTAGGAACGTTAGGCGGACCATTCTTTTTGCATTACAGTTCAAACATTACTGGTAGTCTGAGATATCAATTTGGTTGAATTTGAACAACCACTGATTCAATAAAATTTCTATATTTTTTAAAATAGAATAAGCGAATAAGTCGATAATTCCAATTGAAATACGAACTTTTTTTCTAGGAACGTTAGGCGGACCATTCTTTTTGCATTACAGTTCAAACATTACTGGTAGTCTGAGATATCAATTTGGTTGAATTTGAACAACCACTGATTCGGTAAAATTTCTATATTTTTTAAAAAAGCATAAGCGAATAAGTCGATAATTCCGGTTGAAATACGAACTTTTTTTCTAGGAACGTTAGGCGGACCATTCTTTTTGCATTACAGTTCAAACATTACTGGTAGTCTGAGATATCAATTTGGTTGAATTTGAACAACCCCCAGATTCGATAAGCGAATAAGTCGATAATTCCGATTGAAATACGAACTTTTTTCTAGGAACGTTAGGTGAACCATTTTTTTGCATTACAGCCCAAACATTACTGGTAGTCTGAGATATCAATTTGGTTGCCTTTGGACAACCCCCTGATTCGATAAAATTTCTATATTTTTTAAAATAGAATAAGCGAATAAGTCGATAATTCCAATTGAAATACGAACTTTTTTCTAGGAACGTTAGGCGGACCATTTTTTGCATTACAGCCCAAACATTACTGGTAGTCTGGGATATCAATTTGGTTGACATTGAACAAACCCCTGATTCAAAAAAATTTCTAAATTTTTTAAAATAGAATAAGCGAATAAGTCGATAATTCCGATTGAAATACGATTTTTGTTTCTAAAAGTTTAGGCGGACCATTCTTTTTGCATTACAGCCCAAGCATTACTGGTAGTCTGAGATATCAATTTGGTTGCTTTTGAACAACCCCCTGATTCAATAAAATTTCTATATTTTTTAAAATAGAATAAGCGAATAAGTCGATAATTCCAATTGAAATACGAACTTTTTTTCTAGGAACGTTAGGCGGACCATTCTTTTTGCATTACAGTTCAAACATTACTGGTAGTCTGAGATATCAATTTGGTTGAATTTGAACAACCACTGATTCGGTAAAATTTCTATATTTTTTAAAATAGCATAAGCGAATAAGTCGATAATTCCGGTTGAAATACGAACTTTTTTTCCAGGAACGTTAGGCGGACCATTCTTTTTGCATTACAGCCCAATCATTACTGGTAATCTGAGATATCAATTTGGTTGCCTTTGGACAACCCCCTGATTCGATAAAATTTCTATATTTTTTAAAATAGAATAAGCGAATAAGTTGATAATTCCGATTGAAATTCGAACTTTTTTTCTAGGAACGTTAGGCGGACCATTCTTTTTGCATTACAGTTCAAACATTACTGGTAGTCTGAGATATCAATTTGGTTGAATTTGAACAACCCCCAGATTCGATAAAATTTCTATATTTTTTAAAATAGAATAAGCGAATAAGTCGATAATTCCGATTGAAATACGAACTTTTTTCTAGGAACGTTAGGCGGACCATTTTTTTGCATTACAGCCCAAACATTACTGGTAGTCTGGGATATCAATTTGGTTGACATTGAACAAACCCCTGATTCAAAAAAATTTCTAAATTTTTTAAAATAGAATAAGCGAATAAGTCGATAATTCCGATTGAAATACGAACTTTTTTCTAGGAACGTTAGGTGAACCATTTTTTTGCATTACAGCCCAAACATTAAAACATTACTGGTAGTCTGGGTTATCAATTTGATTGACTTTGAACAAACCCCTGATTCGATAAAATTTCTAAATTTTTAAAATAGAATAAGCGAATAAGTCGATAATTCCGATTGAAATACGATTTTTGTTTCTAAAAGGTTAGGCGGACCATTCTTTTTGCATTACAGCCCAAGCATTACTGGTAGTCTGAGATATCAATTTGGTTGCTTTTGAACAACCCCCTGATTCAATAAAATTTCTAAATTTTTTAAAATAGAATAAGCGAATAAGTCGATAATTCCGATTGAAATACGAACTTTTTTCTAGGAACGTTAGGTGAACCATTTTTTTGCATTACAGCCCAAACATTACTGGTAGTCTGAGATATCAATTTGGTTGCCTTTGGGCAACCCCCTGATTCGATAAAATTTCTATATTTTTTAAAATAGAATAAGCGAAAAAGTCGATAATTCCGATTGAAATACGAACTTTTTTCTAGGAACGTTAGGTGAACCATTTTTTTGCATTACAGCCAAAACATTACTGGTAGTCTGGGATATCAATTTGATTGACTTTGAACAAACCCCTGAATAAATAAAATTTCTAAATTTTTAAAATAGAATAAGCGAATAAGTCGATAATTCCGATTGAAATACGATTTTTGTTTCTAAAAGGTTAGGCGGACCATTCTTTTTGCATTACAGCCCAAGCATTACTGGTAGTCTGAGATATCAATTTGGTTGCTTTTGAACAACCCCCCGATTCAATAAAATTTCTATATTTTTTAAAATAGAAAAAGCGAATAAATCGATAATTCCAATTGAAATACGAAATTTTTTCTAGGAACGTTAGGTGAACCATTTTTTTGCATTACAGCCCAAACATTACTGGTAGTCTGGGATATCAATTTGGTTGACTTTGAACAAACCCCTGATTCGATAAATTTCTAAATTTTTAAAATAGAATAAGCGAATAAGTCGATAATTCCGATTGAAATACGATTTCTGTTTCTAAAACGTTAGGCGGACCATTCTTTTTGCATTACAGCCCAAGCATTACTGGTATTCTGAGATATCAATTTGGTTGCTTTTGAACAACCCCCTGATTCAATAAAATTTCTATATTTTTTAAAATAGAATAAGCGAATAAGTCGATAATTCCGATTGAAAAACGAACTTTTTTCTAGGAACGTTAGGTGGACCCTTTTTTTGCATTACAGCCCAAACATTACTGGTAGTCTGGGATATCAATTTGGTTGACTTTGAACAAACCCCTGATTCGATACAATTTCTAAGTTTTTTAAAACAGAATAAGCGAATAAGTCGATAATTCCGATTGAAATACGATTTTTGTTTCTAAAACATTAGGCGGACCATTCTTTTTGCATTACAGCCCAAGCATTACTGGTAGTCTGAGATATCAATTTGGTTGCTTTTGAACAACCACCTGATTCAATAAAATTTCTATGTTTTTTAAAAAAGAATAAGCGAATAAGTCGATGATTCCGATTGAAATACGAACTTGTTCTCTAGGAAAGTTAGGTTTACCATTTTTTTTGGCTCTACAGCCAAAACATTACTGGTAGTCTGGGATATCAATTTGGTTGACTTTGAACAAATTCCTGATTCCATTAAATTTCTAAATTTTTCAAAATAGAATAAGCGAATAAGTCGATAATTCCGATTGAAATACGATTTTTTTCCAGGAACGTTAGGCGGACAATTTTTCTTGCATTGCAGCCCAAACATTACTGGTAGTCTGAGATATCAATTTGCTTGCCTTTGAACAACCCCACAATTCGATAAAATTTCTATATTTTTTAAAATGAATAAGCGAATAAGTCGATAAATCCGATTGAAATACGATTTCTGTTTCTAAAACGTTAGGCGGACCATTCTTTTTACATTACAGCCCAAGCATTACTGGTATTCTGAGATATCAATTTGGTTGCTTTTGAACAACCCCCTGATTCAATAAAATTTCTATATTTTTTAAAATAGAATAAGCGAATAAGTCGATAATTCCGATTGAAATACGAACTTTTTTCTAGGAACGTTAGGTGGACCCTTTTTTTGCATTACAGCCCAAACATTACTGGTAGTCTGGGATATCAATTTGGTTGCTTTTGAACAACCCCCTGATTCAATAAAATTTCTATATTTTTTAAAATAGAATAAGCGAATAAGTCGATAATTCCGATTGAAATACGAACTTTTTTCTAGGAACGTTAGGTGGACCCTTTTTTTTGCATTACAGCCCAAACATTACTGGTAGTCTGGGATATCAATTTGGTTGCTTTTGAACAACCCCCTGATTCAATAAAATTTCTATATTTTTTAAAATAGAATAAGCGAATAAGTCGATAATTCCGATCGAAATACGAACTTTTTTCTAGGAACGTTAGGTGGACCCTTTTTTTGCATTACAGCCCAAATATTACTGGTAGTCTGGGATATCAATTTGGTTGACTTTGAACAAACCCCTGATTCAATAAAATTTCTAAGTTTTTTAAAATAGAATAAGCGAATAAGTCGATAATTCCGATTGAAATACGATTTTTGTTTCTAAAACATTAGGCGGACCATTCTTTTTGCATTACAGCCCAAGCATTACTGGTAGTCTGAGATATCAATTTGGTTGCTTTTGAACAACCACCTGATTCAATAAAATTTCTATGTTTTTTAAAAAAGAATAAGCGAATAAGTCGATAATTCCGATTGAAATACGAACTTGTTCTCTAGGAAAGTTAGGTTTACCATTTTTTTTGGCTCTACAGCCAAAATATTACTGGTAGTCTGGGATATCATTTTGGTTGACTTTGAACAAATTCCTGATTCCATTAAATTTCTAAATTTTTCAAAATAGAACAAGCGAATAAGTCGATAATTCCGATTGAAATACGATTTTTTTTCCAGGAACGTTAGGCGGACAATTCTTCTTGCATTGCAGCCCAAACATTACTGGTAGTCTGAGATATCAATTTGCTTGCCTTTGAACAACCCCACGATTCGATAAAATTTCTATATTTTTTAAAATGAATAAGCGAATAAGTCGATAAATCCGATTGAAATACGAACTTGTTTTCTAGGAACGTTAGGCGGACCATTCTTTTTGCATTAGAGCCCAAACATTACTGGTAGTCTGATATAGCAATTTGGTTGAATTCGAACAACCCCCTGATTCGATAAAATTTCTATATTTTTTAAAATAGAATAAGCGAATAGATCGATAATTCCGAATGAAATACGAACTTTTTTCTAGGAACGTTAGGCGGACCAATTTTTTGCCTTACTGCCCAAACATTACTGGTAGTCTGTGACATCAATTTGGTTGACTTTGAACAACCCCTTGATTTGGTAAAATTTCTATATTTTTTAAAATAGAATAAGCGAATAGGTCGATAAATCCGATTGAATTACGAACTTTTTTCTAGGAACTTTAGGCGAACCATTCTTTTTGCATTACAACCCAAACCTTACTGGTAGTCTGGGATATCAATTTAATTTGCTTTGAACAGCTCCTGGATCCGACAAAATTTCTATTTTTTCAAAAATAAAAAAAGGGAATAGGTAGATTTTTCCGATTGAGATACGAACTTTTTTCTAGGAACGTTAGGCGGACCAATTTTTTGCATAACAACCCAAACGTTACTGGTAGTCTGATATATCAATTTGGTTGACTTTGAACAACCCCTTGATTTGGTAAAATTTCTATATTTTTTAAAATAGAATAAGCGAATAGGTCGATAATTCCGATTGAAATACGAACTTTTTTCTAGGAATGTTAGGCGGACCAATTTTTTGCATTACAACCCAAACATTACTGGTAGTCTGATATATCAATTTGGTTGACTTTGAACAACCCCTTGATTTGGTAAAGTTTCTATATTTTTTAAAATAGAATAAGCGAATAGGTCGATAATTCCGATTGAAATACGAACTTTTTTCTAGGAACTTTAGGTGGACCATTCTTTTTGCATTACAACCCAAACCTTACTGGTAGTCTGGGATATCAAATTGGTTCACTTTGAACAGCTCCTGGATCCGACAAAATTTCTATTTTTTAAAAAATAAAATAAGCGAATAGGTAGATTTTTCCGATTGAGATACGAACTTTTTTGTAGGAACGTTAGGCGGACCATTCTTTTCGCATTACAACCCAAAATTTATCCGTATTCTGGGATATTGGTTTGGCTCACTTTGAACAATTCCTTGATCCGAGAAAAATTCTATGTTTTTGAAAATGGAATATGCGAATAAGTCGATAATTCCGATTGAAATAGGAACTTGTTTTCTAGGAACGTTAGGCGGACCAATTTTTTGCATTAGAACCCAAACATTACTGGTAGTCTGATATATCAAATTGGTTGAATTTGAACAACCCCCTGATTCGATAAAATTTTGATATTTTTTAAAATAGAATAAGCGAATAAGTCGATAATTCCGATTGAAATACGAACTTTTTTCTAGGAACGTTAGGCGGACCATTCTTTTTGCATTACGGCCCTAGACCTTACTGGTAATCCGATATAGCAATTTGGTTGAATTCGAACAACCCCCTGATTCGATAAAATTTCTATATTTTTTTAAAATAGAATAAGCGAATAGGTCGATAATTCCGATTGAATTACGAACTTTTTTTCTCGGAACGTTAGGCGGACCAATTTTTTGCATTACAACCCAAACATTACTGGTAGTCTGATATATCAATTTGGATGACTTTGAACAACCCCCTGATTCGAAAAAATTTCTATATTTTTTAATATAGAATAAGCGAATAGGTCGATAATTCCGATTGAAATACGAACTTTTTTCTAGGAACGTTAGGCGGACCATTCTTTTTGCATTAGAGCCCAAACATTACTGGTAGTCTGAGATATCAATTTGGTTGCCTTTGAACAACCTCCTGATTCGAAAAAATTTCTATATTTTTTAATATAGAATAAGCGAATAGGTCGATAATTCCGATTGAAATACGAACTTTTTTCTAGGAACGTTAGGCGGACCATTCTTTTTGCATTAGAGCCCAAACATTACTGGTAGTCTGAGATATCAATTTGGTTGCCTTTGAACAACCTCCTGATTCGATAAAATTTCTTGTTTTTTAAAAAGAATAAGCGAATAAGTCGATAATTCCGATTGAAATACGAACTTGTTTTCTAGGAACGTTAGGCGGACCAATTTTTTGCATTACAACCCAAACATTACTGGTAGTCTGATATATCAATTTGGATGACTTTGAACAACCCCCTGATTCGAAAAAATTTCTATATTTTTTAATATAGAATAAGCGAATAGGTCGATAATTCCGATTGAAATACGAACTTTTTTCTAGGAACGTTAGGCGGACCATTCTTTTTGCATTAGAGCCCAAACATTACTGGTAGTCTGAGATATCAATTTGGTTGCCTTTGAACAACCTCCTGATTCGATAAAATTTCTTGTTTTTTAAAAAGAATAAGCGAATAAGTCGATAATTCCGATTGAAATACGAACTTGTTTTCTAGGAACGTTAGGCGGACCATTCTTTTTGCATTAGAGCCCAAACATTACTGGTAGTCTGAGATATCAATTTGGTTGCCTTTGAACAACCTCCTGATTCGATAAAATTTCTTGTTTTTTAAAAAGAATAAGCGAATAAGTCGATAATTCCGATTGAAATACGAACTTTTTTCTAGGAACGTTAGGCGGACCATTCTTTTTGCATTACAACACAAACCTTACTGGTAGTCTGGGATATCAATTTGGTTTACTTTGAACAGCTCCTGGATCCGACAAAATTTCTATTTTTTAAAAAATAAAATAAGCGAATAGGTAGATTTTTCCGATTGAGATACGAACTTTTTTCTAGGAACGTTAGGCGGACCATTCTTTTCGCATTACAACCCAAACCTTATCCGTATTCTGGGATATTGGTTTGGCTCACTTTGAACAATTACTTGATCCGGTAAAAATTCTATGTTTTTGAAAATGGAATAAGCGAATAAGTCGATATATCCGATTGAAATACGAACTTGTTTTCTAGGAACGTTAGGCGGACCAATTTTTTGCATTACAACCCAAACATTACTGTTAGTCTGATATATCAAATTGGTTGAATTTGAACAACCCCCTGATTCGATAAAATTTCGATATTTTTTAAAAATAGAATAAGCGAATAAGTCGATAATTCCGATTGAAATACGAACTTTTTTCTAGGAACGTTAGGCGGACCAATCTTTTTGCATTACGGCCCAGACCTTACTGGTAATCTGATATAGCAATTTGGTTGAATTCGAACAACCCCCTGATTCGATAAAATTTCTATATTTTTTAAAATAGAATAAGCAAATAGGTCTATAATTCCCATTGAAATACAAACTTTTTTTCTAGGAACGTTAGGTGGACCATTTTTTTGCATTACAACCCAAACATTACTGGTAGTCTGATATATCAATTTGGTTGAATTTGAACAACCCCCTGATTCGATAAAATTTCGATATTTTTTAAAATAGAATAAGCGAATAAGTCGATAATTCCGATTGAAATACGAACTTTTTTCTAGGAACGTTAGGCGGACCATTCTTTTTGCATTACGGCCCAAACCTTACTGGTAGTCTGGGATATCAATTTGGCTTACTTTGAACAGCTCCTGGATCCCACAAAATTTCTATTTTTTAAAAAATAGAATAAGCGAATAGGTAGATTTTTCCGATTGAGATACGAACTTTTTTCTAGGAACGTTAGGCGGACCATTTTTTTGGCATTACAGCCCAAACATTACTGGTAGTCTGGGATATCAATTTGGTTGACTTTGAATAAACCCCTGATTCGAATAAATTTCTAAATTTTTCAAAATAGAATAAGCGAATAAGTCGATAATTCCGATTGAAATACGATTTCTTTTCCAGGAACGTTAGGCGGACAATTCTTCTTGCATTGCAGCCCAAACATTACTGGTAGTCTGATATAGCAATTTGGTTGAATTCGAACAACCCACTGATTCGATAAAATTTCTATATTTTTTAAAATAGAATAAGCAAATAGGTCTATAATTCCGATTGAAATACAAACTTTTTTTCTAGGAACGTTAGGCGGACCATTTTTTTGCATTACAACCCAAACATTACTGGTAGTCTGATATAGCAATTTGGTTGAATTCGAACAACCCACTGATTCGATAAAATTTCTATATTTTTTAAAATAGAATAAGCAAATAGGTCTATAATTCCGATTGAAATACAAACTTTTTTTCTAGGAACGTTAGGCGGACCATTTTTTTGCATTACAACCCAAACATTACTGGTAGTCTGAGATATCAATTTGCTTGCCTTTGAACAAACCCACGATTCAATAAAATTTCTACTTTTTTAAAATAGAATAGGCGAATAGGTCGATAATTCCGATCGAAATACGATGTTTTTTCTAGGAACGATAGGCGGACCATTCTTTTTGCATTACAGCCCAAACATTACTGGTAGTCTGAGATTTCAATTTGGTTGCCTTTGTTTGAACAACCTCCTGATTCGATAAAATTTCTATATTTTTTAAAATGAATAAGCGAATAAGTCGATAAATCCGATTGAAATACGAACTTGTTTTCTAGGAACGTTAGGCGGACCATTCTTTTTGCATTAGAGCCCAAACATTACTGGTAGTCTGATATAGCAATTTGGTTGAATTCGAACAACCCCCTGATTCGATAAAATTTCTATATTTTTAAAATAGAGTAAGCGAATAGGTCGATAATTCCGATTGAAATACGAACTTTTTTTCTAGGAACGTTAGGCGGACCAATTTTTTGCATTACAGCCCAAACATTACTGGTAGTCTGTGACATCAATTTGGTTGACTTTGAACAACCCCTGGATTTGGTAAAATTTCTATATTTTTTAAAATAGAATGGGCGAATAGGTCGATAATTCCGATTGAAATACGAACTTTTTTCTAGGAACGTTAGGCGGACCATTCTTTTTGCATTACAACCCAAACCTTACTGGTAGTCTGGGATATCAATTTGCTTTACTTTGAACAGCTCCTGGATCCGACAAAATTTCTTTTTTTAAAAAAATAAAATAAGCGATTAGGTATATTTTTCCGATTGAGATACGAACTTTTTTCTAGGAACGTTAGGCGGACCATTCTTTTTGCTTTACAGCCCAAACATTACTGGTAGTCTGAGATATCAATTTGGTTGCCTTTGGACAACCCCCTGATTCGATAAAAATTCTATATTTTTTAAAATAGAATGAGCGAATAAGTCGATAATTCCGATTGAAATACGAACTTTTTTCTAGGAACGTTAGGCGGACCATTCTTTTTGCATTACGGCCCAAACCTTACTGGTAGTCTGGGATATCAATTTGGCTTACTTTGAACAGCTCCTGGATCCCACAAAATTTCTATTTTTTAAAAAATAGAATAAGCGAATAGGTAGATTTTTCCGATTGAGATACGAACTTTTTTCTAGGAACGTTAGGCGGACCATTTTTTTGGCATTACAGCCCAAACATTACTGGTAGTCTGGGATATCAATTTGGTTGACTTTGAATAAACCCCTGATTCGAATAAATTTCTAAATTTTTCAAAATAGAATAAGCGAATAAGTCGATATTTCCGATTGAAATACGATTTCTTTTCCAGGAACGTTAGGCGGACAATTCTTCTTGCATTGCAGCCCAAACATTACTGGTAGTCTGAGATATCAATTTGCTTGCCTTTGAACAACCCCACGATTCAATAAAATTTCTATTTTTTTAAAATAGAATAGGCGAATAGGTCGATAATTCCGATCGAAATACGATGTTTTTTCTAGGAACGATAGGCGGACCATTCTTTTTGCATTACAGCCCAAACATTACTGGTAGTCTGAGATATCAATTTGGTTGACTTTGAACAACCCCCTGATTCGATAAAATTTCTATATTTTTTAAAATAGAATAAGAGAATAGGTCGATAATACCGATTGAAATACGAACTTGTTTTCTAGGAACGTTAGGCGGACCATTCTTTTTGCATTAGAGCCCAAACATTACTGGTAGTCTGATATAGCAATTTGGTTGAATTCGAACAACCCCCTGATTCGATAAAATTTCTATATTTTTAAAATAGAGTAAGCGAATAGGTCGATAATTCCGATTGAAATACGAACTTTTTTTCTAGGAACGTTAGGCGGACCAATTTTTTGCATTACAGCCCAAACATTACTGGTAGTCTGTGACATCAATTTGGTTGACTTTGAACAACCCCTGGATTTGGTAAAATTTCTATATTTTTTAAAACAGAATGGGCGAATAGGTCGATAATTCCGATTGAAATACGAACTTTTTTCTAGGAACGTTAGGCGGACCATTCTTTTTGCATTACAACCCAAACCTTACTGGTAGTCTGGGATATCAATTTGCTTTACTTTGAACAGCTCCTGGATCCGACAAAATTTCTTTTTTTTAAAAAAATAAAATAAGCGATTAGGTATATTTTTCCGATTGAGATACGAACTTTTTTCTAGGAACGTTAGGCGGACCACTCTTTTTGCATTACAACCCAAACCTTATCCGTAATCTGGGATATTGGTTTGGCTCACTTTGAACAATTCCTTGATCCGATAAAAATTCTATGTTTTTGAAAATGGAATAAGCGAATAAGTCGATAATTCCGATTGAAATACGAACTTGTTTTCTAGGAACGTTAGGCGGACCAATTTTTTGCATTACAACCCAAACATTACTGGTAGTCTGATATATCAATTTGGTTGACTTTGAACAACCCCTTGATTTGGTAAAATTTCTGTATTTTTTAAAATAGAATAAGCGAATAGGTCGATAATTCCGATTGAAATACGAACTTTTTTCTAGGAACGTTAGGCGGACCATTCTTTTTGCATTACAACCCAAATCTTACTGGTAGTCTGGGATATCAATTTGGTTTACTTTGAACAGCTCCTGGATCCGACAAAACTTCTATTTTTTAAAAAATAAAATAAGCGAATAGGTAGATTTTTCCGATTGAGATACGAACTTTTTTCTAGGAACGTTAGGCGGACCATTCTTTTCGCATTACAACCCAAACCTTATCCGTATTCTGGGATATTGGTTTGGCTCACTTTGAACAATTCCTTGATCCGATAAAAATTCTATGTTTTTGAAAATGGAATAAGCGAATAAGTCGATAATTCCGATTGAAATACGAACTTGTTTTCTAGGATTCTTAGGCCAACCAATTTTTTGCATTACAACCCAAACATTACTGGTAGTCTGATATATCAAATTGGTTGAATTTGAACAACCCCCTGATTCGATAAAATTTCAATATTTTTTAAAATAGAATAAGCGAATAAGTCGATAATTCCGATTGAAATACGAACTTTTTTCTAGGAACGTTAGGCGGACCATTCTTTTTGCATTACGGCCCAGACCTTACTGGTAATCTGATATAGCAATTTGGTTGAATTCGAACAACCCCCTGATTCGATAAAATTTCAATATTTTTTAAAATAGAATAAGCGAATAAGTCGATAATTCCGATTGAAATACGAACTTTTTTTCTAGGAACGTTAGGCGGACCAATTTTTTGCATTACAACCCAAAAATTACTGGTAGTCTGATATATCAATTTGGTTGAATTTGAACAACCCCCTGATTCGATAAAACTTTGATATTTTTTAAAAAAGAATAAGCGAATAAGTCGATAATTCCGATTGAAATACGAACTTTTTTCTAGGAACGTTAGGCGGACCATTCTTTTTGCATTACAGCCCAAACATTACTGGTAGTCTGAGATATCAATTTGGTTGACTTTTAACAACCCCCTGATTCGGTAAAATTTCTATATTTTTTAAAATAGCATAAGCGAATAAGTCGATAATTCCGGTTGAAATACGAACTTTTTTCCAGGAACGTTAGGCGGACCATTCTTTTTGCATTACAGCCCAAACATTACTGGTAATCTGAGATATCAATTTGGTTGCCTTTGAACAACCCACTGATTCGATAAAATTTCTATATTTTTTAAAATAGAATAAGCGAATAAGTCGATAATTCCGATTGAAATACGAACTTTTTTCTAGGAACGTTAGGCGGACCATTCTTTTTGCATTACGGCCCAGACCTTACTGGTAATCTGATATAGCAATTTGGTTGAATTCGAACAACCCCCTGATTCGATAAAATTTCAATATTTTTTAAAATAGAATAAGCGAATAAGTCGATAATTCCGATTGAAATACGAACTTTTTTTCTAGGAACGTTAGGCGGACCAATTTTTTGCATTACAACCCAAAAATTACTGGTAGTCTGATATATCAATTTGGTTGAATTTGAACAACCCCCTGATTCGATAAAACTTTGATATTTTTTAAAAAAGAATAAGAGAATAAGTCGATAATTCCGATTGAAATACGAACTTTTTTCTAGGAACGTTAGGCGGACCATTCTTTTTGCATTACGGCCCAAACCTTACTGGTAGTCTGGGATATCAATTTGGTTTACTTTGAACAGCTCCTGGATCCGACAAAATTTCTATTTTTTAAAAAATAAAATAAGCGAATAGGTAGATTTTTCCGATTGAGATACGAACTTTTTTCTAGGAACGTTAGGCGGAACATTCTTTTTGCATTACAACCCAAACCTTATCCGTATTCTGGGATATTGGTTTGGCTCACTTTGAACAATTCCTTGATCCGATAAAAATTCTATGTTTTTGAAAATGGAATAAGCGAATAAGTCGATAATTCCGATTGAAATACGAACTTGTTTTCTAGGAACGTTAGGTGGACCATTCTCTTTATATCACAGCCCAAACATTACTGCTAGTCTGGGATATCAATTTGGTTGAATTTGAACAACCCCCTGATTCATTAAAACTTCTATATTTTTCAATATAGAATAAGCGAATAAGTCGATAATTCCGATTGAAATACGTACTTTTTTTCTAGGAACGTTAGGCGGACCAATTTTTTGCATTACAGCCCAAACATTACTGGTAGTCTGTGACATCAATTTGGTTGACTTTGAACAACCCCTGGATTTGGTAAAATTTCTATATTTTTTAAAACAGAATGGGCGAATAGGTCGATAATTCCGATTGAAATACGAACTTTTTTCTAGGAACGTTAGGCGGACCATTCTTTTTGCATTACAACCCAAACCTTACTGGTAGTCTGGGATATCAATTTGCTTTACTTTGAACAGCTCCTGGATCCGACAAAATTTCTTTTTTTTAAAAAAATAAAATAAACGATTAGGTATATTTTTCCGATTGAGATACGAACTTTTTTCTAGGAACGTTAGGCGGACCACTCTTTTTGCATTACAACCCAAACCTTATCCGTAATCTGGGATATTGGTTTGGCTCACTTTGAACAATTCCTTGATCCGATAAAAATTCTATGTTTTTGAAAATGGAATAAGCGAATAAGTCTATAATTCCGATTGAAATACGAACTTGTTTTCTAGGAACGTTAGGCGGACCAATTTTTTGCATTACAACCCAAACATTACTGGTAGTCTGATATATCAATTTGGTTGACTTTGAACAACCCCTTGATTTGGTAAAATTTCTGTATTTTTTAAAATAGAATAAGCGAATAGGTCGATAATTCCGATTGAAATACGAACTTTTTTCTAGGAACGTTAGGCGGACCATTCTTTTTGCATTACAACCCAAATCTTACTGGTAGTCTGGGATATCAATTTGGTTTACTTTGAACAGCTCCTGGATCCGACAAAACTTCTATTTTTTAAAAAATAAAATAAGCGAATAGGTAGATTTTTCCGATTGAGATACGAACTTTTTTCTAGGAACGTTAGGCGGACCATTCTTTTCGCATTACAACCCAAACCTTATCCGTATTCTGGGATATTGGTTTGGCTCACTTTGAACAATTCCTTGATCCGATAAAAATTCTATGTTTTTGAAAATGGAATAAGCGAATAAGTCGATAATTCCGATTGAAATACGAACTTGTTTTCTAGGATTCTTAGGCCAACCAATTTTTTGCATTACAACCCAAACATTACTGGTAGTCTGATATATCAAATTGGTTGAATTTGAACAACCCCCTGATTCGATAAAATTTCAATATTTTTTAAAATAGAATAAGCGAATAAGTCGATAATTCCGATTGAAATACGAACTTTTTTCTAGGAACGTTAGGCGGACCATTCTTTTTGCATTACGGCCCAGACCTTACTGGTAATCTGATATAGCAATTTGGTTGAATTCGAACAACCCCCTGATTCGATAAAATTTCTATATTTTTAAAAATAGAATAAGCGAATAGGTCGATAATTCCAATTGAAATACGAACTTTTTTTCTAGGAACGTTAGGCGGACCAATTTTTTGCATTACAACCCAAAAATTACTGGTAGTCTGATATATCAATTTGGTTGAATTTGAACAACCCCCTGATTCGATAAAACTTTGATATTTTTTTAAAAAAATAAGCGAATAAGTCGATAATTCCGATTGAAATACGAACTTTTTTCTAGGAACGTTAGGCGGACCATTCTTTTTGCATTACGGCCCAAACCTTACTGGTAGTCTGGGATATCAATTTGGTTTACTTTGAACAGCTCCTGGATCCGACAAAATTTCTATTTTTTAAAAAATAAAATAAGCGAATAGGTAGATTTTTCCGATTGAGATACGAACTTTTTTCTAGGAACGTTAGGCGGAACATTCTTTTTGCATTACAACCCAAACCTTATCCGTATTCTGGGATATTGGTTTGGCTCACTTTGAACAATTCCTTGATCCGATAAAAATTCTATGTTTTTGAAAATGGAATAAGCGAATAAGTCGATAATTCCGATTGAAATACGAACTTGTTTTCTAGGATTCTTAGGCCAACCAATTTTTTGCATTACAACCCAAACATTACTGGTAGTCTGATATATCAAATTGGTTGAATTTGAACAACCCCCTGATTCGATAAAATTTCAATATTTTTTAAAATAGAATAAGCGAATAAGTCGATAATTCCGATTGAAATACGAACTTTTTTCTAGGAACGTTAGGCGGACCATTCTTGTTGCATTACGGCCCAGACCTTACTGGTAATCTGATATAGCAATTTGGTTGAATTCGAACAACCCCCTGATTCGATAAAATTTTGATATTTTTAAAAATAGAATAAGCGAATAGGTCGATAATTCCGATTGAAATACGAACTTTTTTCTAGGAACGTTAGGCGGACCATTCTTTTTGCATTACGGCCCAAACCTTACTGGTAGTCTGGGATATCAATTTGGTTTACTTTGAACAGCTCCTGGATCCGACAAAATTTCTATTTTTTAAAAAATAAAATAAGCGAATAGGTAGATTTTTCCGATTGAAATACGAACTTTTTTCTAGGAACGTTAGGCGGACCATTCTTTTTGCATTACGGCCCAGACCTTACTGGTAATCTGATATAGCAATTTGGTTGAATTCGAACAACCCCCTGATTCGATAAAATTTTGATATTTTTAAAAATAGAATAAGCGAATAGGTCGATAATTCCGATTGAAATACGACCTTTTTTTCTAGGAACGTTAGGCGGACCAATTTTTTGCATTACAACCCAAAAATTACTGGTAGTCTGATATATCAATTTGGTTGAATTTGAACAACCCCCTGATTTGATAAAAATTTGATATTTTTTAAAATAGAATAAGCGAATAAGTCGATAATTCCGTTTGAAATACGAACTTTTTAGGAACGTTAGGCGGACCATTCTTTTTGCATTACAACCCAAACCTTATCCGTATTCTGGGATATTGGTTTGGCTCACTTTGAACAATTCCTTGATCCGATAAAAAGTCTATGTTTTTGAAAATGGAATAAGCGAATAAGTCAATAATTCCGATTGAAATACGAACTTGTTTTCTAGGAACGTTAGGTGGACCATTCTCTTTATATCACAGCCCAAACATTACTGCTAGTCTGGGATATAAATTCGGTTGAATTTGAAAAACCCCCTGATTCATTAAAACTTCTATATTTTTCAATATAGAATAAGCGAATAAGTCGATAATTCCGATTGAAATACGTACTTGTTTTCTAGGATTCTTTGGCCAACCAATTTTTTGCATTACAACCCAAACATTACTGGTAGTCTGATATATCAAATTGGTTGAATTTGAACAACTCCTGATTCGCTAAAATTTCAATATTTTTTAAAATAGAATAAGCGAATAAGTCGATAAATCCGATTGAAATACGAACTTTTTTCTAGGAACGTTAGGCGGACCATTCTTTTTGCATTACGGCCCAGACCTTACTGGTAATCTGATATAGCAATTTGGTTGAATTCGAACAACCCCCTGATTCGATAAAATTTTGATATTTTTAAAAATAGAATAAGCGAATAGGTCGATAATTCCGATTGAAATACGACCTTTTTTTCTAGGAACGTTAGGCGGACCA
This sequence comes from Convolutriloba macropyga, assembly GCF_964194025.1. Taxonomy (NCBI): domain Eukaryota; kingdom Metazoa; phylum Xenacoelomorpha; order Acoela; family Convolutidae; genus Convolutriloba; species Convolutriloba macropyga. The sequence continues at coordinate 82,551,671 of NC_134469.1, forward strand.
ATTTTTTGCATTACAACCCAAAAATTACTGGTAGTCTGATATATCAATTTGGTTGAATTTGAACAAACCCCTGATTTGATAAAAATTTGATATTTTTTAAAATAGAATAAGCGAATAAGTCGATAATTCCGTTTGAAATACGAACTTTTTTAGGAACGTTAGGCGGACCATTCTTTTTGCATTACAACCCAAACCTTATCCGTATTCTGGGATATTGGTTTGGCTCACTTTGAACAATTCCTTGATCCGATAAAAAGTCTATGTTTTTGAAAATGGAATAAGCGAATAAGTCAATAATTCCGATTGAAATACGAACTTGTTTTCTAGGAACGTTAGGTGGACCATTCTCTTTATATCACAGCCCAAACATTACTGCTAGTCTGGGATATAAATTCGGTTGAATTTGAAAAACCCCCTGATTCATTAAAACTTCTATATTTTTCAATATAGAATAAGCGAATAAGTCGATAATTCCGATTGAAATACGTACTTGTTTTCTAGGATTCTTTGGCCAACCAATTTTTTGCATTACAACCCAAACATTACTGGTAGTCTGATATATCAAATTGGTTGAATTTGAACAACTCCTGATTCGATAAAATTTCAATATTTTTTAAAATAGAATAAGCGAATAAGTCGATAAATCCGATTGAAATACGAACTTTTTTCTAGGAACGTTAGGCGGACCATTCTTTTTGCATTACGGCCCAGACCTTACTGGTAATCTGATATAGCAATTTGGTTGAATTCGAACAACCCCCTGATTCGATAAAAATTTGATATTTTTAAAAATAGAATAAGCGAATAGGTCGATAATTCCGATTGAAATACGACCTTTTTTTCTAGGAACGTTAGGCGGACCAATTTTTCGCATTACAACCCAAAAATTACTGGTAGTCTGATATATCAATTTGGTTGAATTTGAACAACCCCCTGATTCGATAAAATTTTGATATTTTTTAAAATAGAATCAGCGAATAAGTCGATAATTCCGATTGAAATACGAACTTTTTTCTAGGAACGTTAGGCGGACCATTCTTTTTGCATTACGGCCCAAACCTTACTGGTAGTCTGGGATATCAATTTGGTTTACTTTGAACAGCTCCTGGATCCGACAAAATGTCTATTTTTTAAAAAATAAAATAAGCGAATAGGTAGATTTTTCCGATTGAAATACGAACTTTTTTCTAGGAACGTTAGGCGGACAATTCTTTTTGCATTACAACCAAAACCTTATCCGTATTCTGGGATATTGGTTTGGCTCACTTTGAACAATTCTTTGATCCGATAAAAATGCTATGTTTTTGAAAATGGAATAAGCGAATAAGTCGATTATTCCGATTGAAATACGAACCTGTTTTCTAGGAACGTTAGGTGGACCATTCTCTTTATATCACAGCCCAAACATTACTGCTAGTCTGGGATATCAATTTGGTTGAATTTGAACAACCCCCTGATTCATTAAAACTTCTATATTTTTCAATATAGAATAAGCGAATAAGTCGATAATTCCGATTGAAATACGTACTTTTTTTCTAGAAACGTTAGGCGGATCATTCTTTTTGCATTACAGCCCAAACATTACTGGTAGTCTGGGACATCAATTTGGTTGACTTTGAACAACCCTTTGATTCGATAAAATTTCTATATTTTTTAAAATAGAATAAGCGAATAAGTCGATATTTCCGATTGAAATACAATTTTTTTTTCTAGCAACGTTAGGTGGACCATTTTTTTGCATTACAGCCCAAACATTACTGGTAGTCTGGGATATCAATTTGGTTGACTTTGAACAACCCCTAGATTCGATAAAATTTCTATATTTTTAAAAACAGAATAAGCGAATAAGTCGATAATTCCGATTGAAATACGAACTTCTTTCTAGGAATGTTAGGCGGACCATTCTTTTTGCTTTACGGCCCAAACCTTACTGGTAGTCTGGGATATCAATTTGGTTTACTTTGAACAGCTCCTGGATCCGACAAAATTTCTATTTTTTAAAAAATAAAATAAGCGAATAGGTAGACTTTTCCGATTGAAATACGAACTTTTTTCTAGGAACGTTAGGCGGACAATTCTTTTTGCATTACAACCCAAACCTTATCCGTATTCTGGGATATTGGTTTGGCTCACTTTGAACAATTCCTTGATCCGATAAAAATTCTATGTTTTTGAAAATGGAATAAGCGAATAAGTCGATTATTCCGATTGAAATACGAACTTGTTTTCTAGGAACGTTAGGTGGACCATTCTCTTTATATCACAGCCCAAACATTACTGCTAGTCTGGGATATCAATTTGGTAGAATTTGAACAACCCCCTGATTCATTAAAACTTCTATATTTTTCAATATAGAATAAGCGAATAAGTCGATAATTCCGATTGAAATACGTACTTTTTTCTAGAAACGTTAGGCGGACCATTCTTTTTGCATTACAGCCCAAACATTACTGGTAGTCTGGGACATCAATTTGGTTGACTTTGAACAACCCTTTGATTCGATAAAATTTCTATATTTTTTAAAATAGAATAAGCGAATAAGTCGATATTTCCGATTGAAATACAATTTTTTTTCTAGCAACGTTAGGTGGACCATTTTTTTGCATTACAGCCCAAACATTACTGGTAGTCTGGGATATCAATTTGGTTGACTTTGAACAACCCCTAGATTCGATAAAATTTCTATATTTTTAAAAACAGAATAAGCGAATAAGTCGATAATTCCGATTGAAATACGAACTTCTTTCTAGGAATGTTAGGCGGACCATTCTTTTTGCATTACAGCTCAAACATTACTGGTAGTCTGAGATATCAATTTGGTTGCCTTTGAACAAACCCTTGATTCGATAAAATTTCTATATTTTTTAAAACAGAATAAGCGAATAAGTAGATAATTCCGATTGAAATACGATTTTTGTTCTAGGAACGTTAGGCGGACAATTCTTTTTGCTTTACAACCCAAACATTATCGGTATTCTGGGATACCGGTTTGGCTCACTTTGAACAATTCCTTGATCCGAAAAAAAATTCTAAATTTTTGAAAATAGAATGAGCGAATAAGTCGATAATTCCGATTGAAATACGAACTTTTTTCTAGGAACGTTAGGCGGACCATTCTTTTTGCATTACAGCCCAAACATTACTGGTTGTCTGGGACATCAATTTGGTTGACTTTGAACAACTCCATGATTCGATAAAACTTCTATATTTTTTAAAACAGAATAAGCGAATAAGTCGATAATTCCTATTGAAATACGAACTTTTTTTCTAGGAACGTTAGGCGGACCATTCTTTTTGCATTACAGCCCAAACATTACTGGTAGTCTGAGATATCAATTTGGTTGCCTTTGAACAACCCCCTGATTCGATAAAATTTCTATATTTTTTAAAACAGAATAAGCGAATAAAATGATAATTCCGATTGAAATACGCACTTTTTTCTAGGAACGTTAGGCGGACCATTCTTTTTGCATTACAACCCAAACATTACTGGTAGTCTGATATATCAATTTGATTGAATTTGAACAACCCCCTGATTCGATAAAAATTTCTATATTTTTGAAAATAGAATAAGCGAATAAGTCGATAATTCCGATCGAAATACGAACTTGTTTTCTAGGAACGTTAGGCGGACCATTCTTTTTGCATTACAGCCCAAACATTACTGGTAGTCTGAGATATCAATTTGGTTGACTTTGAACAACCCCCTGATTCGATAAAATTTCTATATTTTTTAAAATAGAATATGCGAATAAGTCGATAATTCCGATTGAAATACGAACTTGTTTTCTAGGAACGTCAGGTGGACCATATTTTTGCATTACAGCCCAAACATTACTGGTAGTCTGGGATATCAATTTGGTTGACTTTGAACAACCCCCTGATTCGATAAAATTTCTATATTTTTTAAAATAGAATATGCGAATAAGTCGATAATTCCGATTGAAATACGAACTTGTTTTCTAGGAACGTCAGGTGGACCATATTTTTGCATTACAGCCCAAACATTACTGGTAGTCTGTGACATCAATGTGGTTGACTTTGAACAAACCTTGATTTGGTCAAATTTCTATATTTTTAAAAATAGAACAAGCGAATATGTCGATAATTCCGATTGAAATACGAACTTTTTTTCTAGGAACGCTAGGCGGACCATTTTTTGCATTACAGCCCAAACATTACTGGTAGTCTGTGACATCAATGTGGTTGACTTTGAACAAACCTTGATTTGGTCAAATTTCTATATTTTTAAAAATAGAATAAGCGAATATGTCGATAATTCCGATTGAAATACGAACTTTTTTTCCAGGAACGTTAGGCGGACCATTTTTTGCATTACAGCCCAAACATTACTGGTAGTCTGAGATGTCAATTTGGTTGACTTTGAACAACCACCTGATTCGATAAAATTTCTATATTTTTTAAAATAGAATAAGCGAATATGTCGATAATTCCGACTGAAATACGAACTTTTTTCTATGAACGTTAGGTGGACCTTTTCTCTGCTTTGCGGCCCAAACATTATTGGTAGTCTGGGATATCAATTTGGTTTACTTTGAACGGCTCCCTGATCCGATAAAAATTCTATATTTTTGAAAGTAATTAAGAGAATAAGTCGATAATTCCGATTGAAATACGAACTTGTTTTCTAGGAACGTTAGGTGGACAATTTTTTCAAAAAATAAAATAGGCGAATAGGTAGATTTTCCCAATTTAAATACGAACTTTTTTCTAGGAACGTTAGGCGGACGATTTTTTTTTGCATTACAACCCAAACATTATCGGTATTCTGGGATATCGGTTTGGCTCACTTTGAACATTTCCTTGATCCGATAAAAATTCTATATTTTTGAAAGTAAATAAGCGAATAAGTCGATAATTCCGATTGAAATACGAACTTGTTTTCTAGGAACGTTAGGTGGACCATTTTTTTGCATTACAGTCCAAACATTACTGGTAGTCTGTGACATCAATGTGGTTGACTTTGAACAAACCCTTGATTTGGTTAAATTTCTATATTTTTTAAAATAGAATAAGCGAATATGTCGATAATTCCGATTGAAATATGAACTTTTTTTCTAGGAACGTTAGGCGGACCATTTTTTTGCATTACAGCCCAAACATTACTGGTAGTCTGGGATATCAATTTGGTTTACTTTGAATGGCTCCTTGATCCGACAAAATTTCTATTTTTTAAAAAATAAAATAAGCGAATAGGTAGATTTTCCCAATTGAAATACGAACTTTTTCCTAGGAACATTAGGCGGACAATTCTTTTTGCATTACAACCCAAACATTATCGGTATTCTGGGATATCGGTTTAGCTCACTTTGAACATTTCCTTGATCCAATAAAAACTCTATATTTTTGAAAGTTGATTAAGCGAATAAGTCGATAATTCCTATTGAAATGCGAACTTGTTTTCTAGGAACGTCAGGTGGACCATATTTTTGCATTACAGCCCAAACATTACTGGTAGTCTGAGATATCAATTTGGTTGACTTTGAACAACCCCCTGATTCGATAAAATTTCTATATTTTTTAAAATAGAATATGCGATTAAGTCGATAATTCCGATTGAAATACGAACTTGTTTTCTAGGAACGTCAGGTGGACCATTTTTTTGCATTACAGCCCAAACATTACTGGTATTCTGTGACATCAAAGTGGTTGACTTTGAACAAACCCTTGATTTGGTTAAATTGCTATACTTTTTTAAAATAGAATAAGCGATTATGTCGATAATTCCGATTGAAAAATGAACTTTTTTTCTAGGAACATTAGGCGGACCATTCTTTTTGCATTACAGCCCAAACATTACTGGTAGTCTGAGATATCAATTTGGTTGACTTTTAACAACCCCCTGATTCGGTAAAATTTCTATGTTTTTTAAAATAGCATAAGCGAATAAGTCGATAATTCCGGTTGAAATACGAACTTTTTTTCCAGGAACGTTAGGCGGACCATTCTTTTTGCATTACAGCCCAAACATTACTGGTAATCTGAGATATCAATTTGGTTGCCTTTGAATAACCCACTGATTCGATAAAATTTCTATATTTTTTAAAATAGAATAAGCGAATAAGTCGATAATACCGGTTGAAATACGAACTTTTTTTCCAGGAACGTTAGGCGGACCATTCTTTTTGCATTACAGCCCAAACATTACTGGTAGTCTAAGATATCAATTTGGTTGACTTTGAACCAACCCCTGATTCGATAAAATTTCTAAATTTTTCAAAATAGAATAAGCGAATAAGTCGATAATTCCGATTGAAATACGAACTTTTTTTCCAGGAACGTTAGGCGGACCATTCTTTTTGCATTACAACCCAAACATTATTGGTATTCTGGGATATCAATTTGGTTGAATTTGAACAACCACTGATTCGGTAAAATTTCTATATTTTTTAAAATAGCATAAGCGAATAAGTCGATAATTCCGGTTGAAATACGAACTTTTTTTCCAGGAACGTTAGGCGGACCATTGTTTTTGCATTACAGCCCAAACATTACTGGTAATCTGAGATATCAATTTGGTTGCCTTTGAACAACCCACTGATGCGATAAAATTTCTATATTTTTTAAAATAGAATAAGCGAATAAGTCGATAATTCCGGTTGAAATACGAACTTTTTTTCCAGGAACGTTAGGCGGACCATTCTTTTTGCATTACAGCCCAAACATTACTGGTAGTCTGAGATATCAATTTGGTTGACTTTTAACAACCCCCTGATTCGGTAAAATTTCTATATTTTTTAAAATAGCATAAGCGAATAAGTCGATAATTCCGGTTGAAATACGAACTTTTTTCCAGGAACGTTAGGCGGACCATTCTTTTTGCATTACAGCCCAAACATTACTGGTAATCTGAGATATCAATTTGGTTGCCTTTGAATAACCCACTGATTCGATAAAATTTCTATTTTTTTTAAAATAGAATAAGCGAATAAGTCGATAATACCGGTTGAAATACGAACTTTTTTTCCAGGAACGTTAGGCGAACCATTCTTTTTGCATTACAGCCCAAACATTACTGGTAGTCTGAGATATCAATTTGGTTGACTTTGAACCAACCCCTGATTCGACAAAATTTCTAAATTTTTCAAAATAGAATAAGCGAATAAGTCGATAATTCCGATTGAAATACGAACTTTTTTTCCAGGAACGTTAGGCGGACCATTCTTTTTGCATTACAACCCAAACATTATTGGTATTCTGGGATATCAATTTGGTTGAATTTGAACAACCACTGATTCGGTAAAATTTCTATATTTTTTAAAATAGCATAAGCGAATAAGTCGATAATTCCGGTTGAAATACGAACTTTTTTTCCAGGAACGTTAGGCGGACCATTGTTTTTGCATTACAGCCCAAACATTACTGGTAATCTGAGATATCAATTTGGTTGCCTTTGAACAACCCACTGATGCGATAAAATTTCTATATTTTTTAAAATAGAATAAGCGAATAAGTCGATAATTCCGGTTGAAATACGAACTTTTTTTCCAGGAACGTTAGGCGGACCATTCTTTTTGCATTACAGCCCAAACATTACTGGTAGTCTGAGATATCAATTTGGTTGACTTTTAACAACCCCCTGATTCGGTAAAATTTCTATATTTTTTAAAATAGCATAAGCGAATAAGTCGATAATTCCGGTTGAAATACGAACTTTTTTCCAGGAACGTTAGGCGGACCATTCTTTTTGCATTACAGCCCAAACATTACTGGTAATCTGAGATATCAATTTGGTTGCCTTTGAACAACCCACTGATTCGATAAAATTTCTATATTTTTTAAAATAGAATAAGCGAATAAGTCGATAATTCCGGTTGAAATACGAACTTTTTTTCCAGGAACGTTAGGCGGACCATTCTTTTTGCATTACAGCCCAAACATTACTGGTAGTCTGAGATATCAATTTGGTTGACTTTGAACAAACCCCTGATTCGATAAAATTTCTAAATTTTTCAAAATAGAATAAGCGAATAAGTCGATAATTCCGATTGAAATACGAACTTTTTTTCCAGGAACGTTAGGCGGACCATTCATTTTGCATTACAACCCAAACATTACTGGTAATCTGAGATATCAATTTGGTTGCCTTTGAACAACCAACTGATTCGATAAAATTTCTATATTTTTTAAAAGAGAATAAGCGAATAAGTCGATAATTCCGGTTGAAATACGAACTTTTTTTCCAAGAACGTTAGGCGGACCATTCTTTTTGCATTACAGCCCAAACATTACTGGTAGTCTGAGATATCAATTTGGTTGACTTTGAACAAACCCCTGATTCGATAAAATTTCTAAATTTTTCAAAATAGAATAAGCGAATAAGTCGATAATTCCGATTGAAATACGAACTTTTTTTCCAGGAACGTTAGGCGGACCATTCTTTTTGCATTACAACCCAAACATTATTGGTATTCTGGGATATCAATTTGGTTGATTTTGAACAACCACTGATTCGATAAAATTTTTATATTTTTTTAAAATAGAATAAGCGAATAAGTCGATAATTCCGATTGAAATACTAACTTTTTTCTAGGAACACTAGGCGGACCATTCTTTTCGCATTACAGCCCAAGCATTACTGGTAGTCTGGGACATCAATTTGGTTGACTTTGAACAACCCCTTGATTCGATAAAATTTCTATATTTTTGGAAATAGAATAAGCGAATAAGTCCATAATTCCGATTGAAATACGAACTTGTTTTCTAGGAACGTTAGGTGGACCGTTCTTTTTGCATCACAGCCCAAACATTACTGCTAGTCTGGGAAATCAATTTGGTTGAATTTGAATAACCCACTGATTCGATAAAATTTCGATATTTTTTTAAAATAGAATAAGCGAATAAGTCGATAATTCCGATTGAAATACGAAATTTTTTTCTAGGAACGTTAGGCGGACCATTCTTTTTGCATTACAACCCAAACATTACTGCTAGTCTGGGATATCAATTTGGTTGAATTTGAATAACCCACTGATTCGATAAAATTTCTATGTTTTTTTAAAATAGAATAAGCGAATAAGTCGATAATTCCGATTGAAATACGAACTTTTTTCTAGGAAGGTTAGGCGGACCATTCTTTTTGCAATACAGCCCAAGCATTACTGGTAGTCTGGGACATCAATTTGGTTGACTTTGAACAACCCCTTGATTCGATAAAATTTCTAATTTTTTGGAAATAGAATAAGCGAATAAGTCCTTAATTCCGATTGAAATACGAACTTGTTTTCTAGGAACGTTAGGTGGACCGCTCTTTCTGCATCACAGCCCAAATATTACTGCTAGTCTGGGATATCAATTTGGTTGAATTTGAACAACCCACTGATTCGATAAAATTTCTATATTTTTTAAAAATAGAATAAGCGAATAAGTCGATAATTCCGATTGAAATACGAACTGTTTTTCTATGAACGTTAGGCGGACCATTCTTTTTGCATTAACTTGGTTGATATCATTAAATTGGTTGATATCAATTGGGTTGCCTTTGAACAACCCCCTGATTCGATAAAAATTCTATATTTTTTAAAATCGAATAAGCGAATAAGTCGATAATTCCGATTGAGATACGAACTTTTTTCTAGGAACGTTAGGCGAACCATTATTTTTCCATTACAACCCAAAACTTACTGATAGTCTGGGATATCAATTTGGTTGACTTTGAACAAACCCCTGTTTCGATAAAATTTCTAAATTTTTCAAAATAGAATAAGCGAATAAGTCGATAATTCCGATTGAAATACGAACTTTTTTTCCAGGAACGTTAGGCGGACCATTCTTTTTGCATTACAACCCAAACATTACTGCTAGTCTGGGATATCAATTTGGTTGAATTTGAATAACCCACTGATTTGATAAAATTTCTATATTTTTTTAAAATAGAATAAGCGAATAAGTCGATAATTCCGATTGAAATACGAACTTTTTTCTAGGAACGTTAGGCGGACCATTCTTTTTGCAATACAGCCCAAGCATTACTGGTAGTCTGGGACATCAATTTGGTTGACTTTGAACAACCCCTTGATTCGATAAAATTTCTATATTTTTGGAAACAGAATAAGCGAATAAGTCCATAATTCCGATTGAAATACGATCTTGTTTTCTAGGAACGTTAATTGGACCGTTCTTTCTGCATCACAGCCCAAACATTACTGCTAGTCTGGGATATCAATTTGGTTGAATTTGAACAGCCCACTGATTCGATAAAATTTCTATATTTTTTTAAAATAGAAAAAGCGAATAAGTCGATAATTCCGATTGAACGTTAGGCGGACCATTCTTTTTGTATTACAGCCCAAACATTAGTGGTAGTCTGGGACATCATTTTAGTAGACTTTGAACAACCCCTTGATTCGATAAAATTTCTATATTTTTTAAAATAGTATGAGCAAATAAGTCAATTAATCCAATTGAAATACGAACTTTTTTTCTAGGAACGTTAGGCGGACCATTCTTTTTGCATTACAGCCCAAACATTACTGGTAGTCTGAGATATCAATTTGGTTGCCTTTGAACAACCCCTGATTCGATAAAATTTCTATATTTTTTAAAATAGAATAAGCGAATAAATCAATAATTCCGATTGAAATACGAACTTTTTTCTAGGAACGTTAGGCGAACCATTCTTTTTGCATTACAACCCAAACGTTACTGGTAGTCTGATATATCAATTAGGTTAAATTTGAACAACCCCCTGATTCGATAAAATTTCTATATTTTTTAAAATAGAATAAGCGAATAAGTCGATAATTCCGATTGAAATACGAACTTTTTTCTAGGAACGTTAGGCGGACCATTCTTTTCATTCTTTTTGCAGTACAACCCAAACCTTACTGGTAGTCTGAGATATGAATTTCGTTTACTTTGAACAGCTCCTTGATCCGACAAAACTTCAATTTTTTAAAAAATAAATTAAGCGAATAGGTAGATTTTTCCAATTGAAATACGAACTTTTTTCTAGGAACGTTAGGCGGACCATTTTTTTGCATTACAACCCAAACATTATCGGTATTCTGGGATAGCAATTTGGTTGAATTTGAACAACCCACTGAATCGGTAAAAATTTCTATATTTTTTTAAAATAGAATAAGCGAATAAGTCAATCATTCCGATTGAAATACGAAATTGTTTTCTAGGAACATTAGGCAGACCATTCTTTTTGCATTACAGCCCAAACATTATCGGTATTCTGGGATAGCAATTTGGTTGAATTTGAACAACCCACTGATTCGATAAAATTTCTATATTTTTTTAAAATAGAATAAGCGAATAAGTCGATCATTCCGATTGAAATACGAAATTGTTTTCTAGGAACATTAGGCGGACCATTCTTTTTGCATTACAGCCCAAACATGATCAGTATTCTGGGATAGCAATTTGGTTGAATTTGAACAACCCACTGATTCGATAAAATTTCTATATTTTTTAAAAATAGAATAAGCGAATAAGTCGATCATTCCGATTGAAATACGAACTTGTTTTCTAGGAACATTAGGCGGACCATTCTTTTCGCATTACAGCCCAAACATTATCGGTATTCTGGGATAGCAATTTGGTTGAATTTGAACAACCCACTGATTCGATAAAATTTCTATATTTTTTTTAAAATAGAATAAGCGAATAAGTCGATCATTCCGATTGAAATACGAAATTGTTTTCTAGGAACATTAGGCAGACCATTCTTTTTGCATTACAGCCCAAACATTATCGGTATTCTGGGATAGCAATTTGGTTGAATTTGAACAACCCACTGATTCGATAAAATTTCTATATTTTTTTAAAATAGAATAAGCGAATAAGTCGATCATTCCGATTGAAATACGAAATTGTTTTCTAGGAACATTAGGCGGACCATTCTTTTTGCATTACAGCCCAAACATTATCGGTATTCTGGGATAGCAATTTGGTTGAATTTGAACAACCCACTGATTCGATAAAAATTTCTATATTTTTTTAAAATAGAATAAGCGAATAAGTCGATCATTCCGATTGAAATACGAAATTGTTTTCTAGGAACATTAGGCAGACCATTCTTTTTGCATTACAGCCCAAACATTATCGGTATTCTGGGATAGCAATTTGGTTGAATTTGAACAACCCACTGATTCGATAAAATTTCTATATTTTTTTAAAATAGAATAAGCGAATAAGTCGATCATTCCGATTGAAATACGAAATTGTTTTCTAGGAACATTAGGCGGACCATTCTTTTTGCATTACAGCCCAAACATGATCGGTATTCTGGGATAGCAATTTGGTTGAATTTGAACAACCCACTGATTCGATAAAATTTCTATATTTTTTTAAAATAGAATAAGCGAATAAGTCGATCATTCCGATTGAAATACGAACTTGTTTTCTAGGAACATTAGGCGGACCATTCTTTTTGCATTACAGCCCAAACATTATCGGTATTCTGGGATAGCAATTTGGTTGAATTTGAACAACCAACTGATTCGATAAAATTTCTATATTTTTTTAAAATAGAATAAGCGAATAAGTCGATAATTCCGATTGAAATACGAACTTTTTTCTAGGAACGTTAGGCGGACCATTCTTTTTGCAATACAGCCCAAGCATTACTGGTAGTCTGGGACATCAATTTGGTTGACTTTGAACAACCCCTTGATTCGATAAAATTTCTATATTTTTGGAAACAGAATAAGCGAATAAGTCCATAATTCCGATTGAAATACGATCTTGTTTTCTAGGAACGTTAATTGGACCGTTCTTTCTGCATCACAGCCCAAACATTACTGCTAGTCTGGGATATCAATTTGGTTGAATTTGAACAGCCCACTGATTCGATAAAATTTCTATATTTTTTTAAAATAGAAAAAGCGAATAAGTCGATAATTCCGATTGAACGTTAGGCGGACCATTCTTTTTGTATTACAGCCCAAACATTAGTGGTAGTCTGGGACATCATTTTAGTAGACTTTGAACAACCCCTTGATTCGATAAAATTTCTATATTTTTTAAAATAGTATGAGCAAATAAGTCAATTAATCCAATTGAAATACGAACTTTTTTTCTAGGAACGTTAGGCGGACCATTCTTTTTGCATTACAGCCCAAACATTACTGGTAGTCTGAGATATCAATTTGGTTGCCTTTGAACAACCCCTGATTCGATAAAATTTCTATATTTTTTAAAATAGAATAAGCGAATAAATCAATAATTCCGATTGAAATACGAACTTTTTTCTAGGAACGTTAGGCGAACCATTCTTTTTGCATTACAACCCAAACGTTACTGGTAGTCTGATATATCAATTAGGTTAAATTTGAACAACCCCCTGATTCGATAAAATTTCTATATTTTTTAAAATAGAATAAGCGAATAAGTCGATAATTCCGATTGAAATACGAACTTTTTTCTAGGAACGTTAGGCGGACCATTCTTTTCATTCTTTTTGCAGTACAACCCAAACCTTACTGGTAGTCTGAGATATGAATTTCGTTTACTTTGAACAGCTCCTTGATCCGACAAAACTTCAATTTTTTAAAAAATAAATTAAGCGAATAGGTAGATTTTTCCAATTGAAATACGAACTTTTTTCTAGGAACGTTAGGCGGACCATTTTTTTGCATTACAACCCAAACATTATCGGTATTCTGGGATAGCAATTTGGTTGAATTTGAACAACCCACTGAATCGGTAAAAATTTCTATATTTTTTTAAAATAGAATAAGCGAATAAGTCAATCATTCCGATTGAAATACGAAATTGTTTTCTAGGAACATTAGGCAGACCATTCTTTTTGCATTACAGCCCAAACATTATCGGTATTCTGGGATAGCAATTTGGTTGAATTTGAACAACCCACTGATTCGATAAAATTTCTATATTTTTTTAAAATAGAATAAGCGAATAAGTCGATCATTCCGATTGAAATACGAAATTGTTTTCTAGGAACATTAGGCGGACCATTCTTTTTGCATTACAGCCCAAACATGATCAGTATTCTGGGATAGCAATTTGGTTGAATTTGAACAACCCACTGATTCGATAAAATTTCTATATTTTTTAAAAATAGAATAAGCGAATAAGTCGATCATTCCGATTGAAATACGAACTTGTTTTCTAGGAACATTAGGCGGACCATTCTTTTCGCATTACAGCCCAAACATTATCGGTATTCTGGGATAGCAATTTGGTTGAATTTGAACAACCCACTGATTCGATAAAATTTCTATATTTTTTTTAAAATAGAATAAGCGAATAAGTCGATCATTCCGATTGAAATACGAAATTGTTTTCTAGGAACATTAGGCAGACCATTCTTTTTGCATTACAGCCCAAACATTATCGGTATTCTGGGATAGCAATTTGGTTGAATTTGAACAACCCACTGATTCGATGAAGTTTCTATATTTTTTTAAAATAGAATAAGCGAATAAGTCGATCATTCCGATTGAAATACGAAATTGTTTTCTAGGAACATTAGGCGGACCATTCTTTTTGCATTACAGCCCAAACATTATCGGTATTCTGGGATAGCAATTTGGTTGAATTTGAACAACCCACTGATTCGATAAAAATTTCTATATTTTTTTAAAATAGAATAAGCGAATAAGTCGATCATTCCGATTGAAATACGAAATTGTTTTCTAGGAACATTAGGCAGACCATTCTTTTTGCATTACAGCCCAAACATTATCGGTATTCTGGGATAGCAATTTGGTTGAATTTGAACAACCCACTGATTCGATAAAATTTCTATATTTTTTTAAAATAGAATAAGCGAATAAGTCGATCATTCCGATTGAAATACGAAATTGTTTTCTAGGAACATTAGGCGGACCATTCTTTTTGCATTACAGCCCAAACATGATCGGTATTCTGGGATAGCAATTTGGTTGAATTTGAACAACCCACTGATTCGATAAAATTTCTATATTTTTTTAAAATAGAATAAGCGAATAAGTCGATCATTCCGATTGAAATACGAACTTGTTTTCTAGGAACATTAGGCGGACCATTCTTTTTGCATTACAGCCCAAACATTATCGGTATTCTGGGATAGCAATTTGGTTGAATTTGAACAACCAACTGATTCGATAAAATTTCTATATTTTTTTAAAATAGAATAAGCGAATAAGTCGATCATTCCGATTGAAATACGAAATTGTTTTCTAGGAACATTAGGCAGACCATTCTTTTTGCATTACAGCCCAAACATTATCGGTATTCTGGGATAGCAAATTGGTTGAATTTGAACAACCCACTGATTCGATAAAATTTCTATATTTTTTTAAAATAGAATAAGCGAATAAGTCGATCATTCCGATTGAAATACGAAATTGTTTTCTAGGAACATTAGGCGGACCATTCTTTTTGCATTACAGCCCAAACATTATCGGTATTCTGGGATAGCAATTTGGTTGAATTTGAACAACCCACTGATTCGATAAAATTTCTATATTTTTTTAAAATAGAATAAGCGAATAAGTCGATCATTCCGATTGAAATACGAAATTGTTTTCTAGGAACATTAGGCAGACCATTCTTTTTGCATTACAGCCCAAACATTATCGGTATTCTGGGATAGCAATTTGGTTGAATTTGAACAACCCACTGATTCGATAAAATTTCTATATTTTTTTAAAATAGAATAAGCGAATAAGTCGATCATTCCGATTGAAATACGAACTTTTTTTCTAGGAACGTTAGGCGGACCATTCTTTTTGCATTACAGCCCGAGCATTACTGGTAGTCTGGGACATCATTTTGATTGACTTTGAACAACCCACTGATTCGATAAAATTTCTATATTTTTTTAAAATAGAATAAGCGAATAAGTCGATCATTCCGATTGAAATACGAACTTGTTTTCTAGGAACGTTAGGTGGTTCATTCTTTTTGCATCACAGCCCAAACATTACTGCTAGTCTAGGATATCAATTTGGTTGAATTTGAATAACCCAGCGATTCGATAAAATTTCTATATTTTTTTAAAATAGAATAAGCGAATAAGTTGATTATTCCGTTTGAAATACGAACTTTTTTTCTAGGAACATTAGGCGGACCATTCTTTTTGCATTACAGCCCAAACATTATCGGTTTTCTGGGATAGCAATTTGGTTGAATTTGAACAACCCACTGATTCGATAAAATTTCTATATTTTTTTAAAATAGAATAAGCGAATAAGTCGATCATTCCGATTGAAATACGAACTTGTTTTCTAGGAACATTAGGCGGACCATTCTTTTTGCATTACAGCCCAAACATTATCGGTATTCTGGGATAGCAATTTGGTTGAATTTGAACAACCCACTGATTCGATAAAATTTCTATATTTTTTTAAAATAGAATAAGCGAATAAGTCGATCATTCCGATTGAAATACGAACTTTTTTTCTAGGAACGTTAGGCGGACCATTCTTTTTGCATTACAGCCCAAACATTATCGGTATTCTGGGATAGCAATTTGGTTGAATTTGAACAACCCACTGATTCGATAAAATTTCTATATTTTTTAAAATAGAATAAGCGAATAAGTCGATAATTCCGATTGAAATACGAACTTTTTTTCTAGGAACATTAGGCGGACCATTCTTTTTGCATTACAGCCCAAACATTATCGGTTTTCTGGGATAGCAATTTGGTTGAATTTGAACAACCCACTGATTCGATAAAATTTCTATATTTTTTTAAAATAGAATAAGCGAATAAGTCGATCATTCCGATTGAAATACGAACTTGTTTTCTAGGAACATTAGGCGGACCATTCTTTTTGCATTACAGCCCAAACATTATCGGTATTCTGGGATAGCAATTTGGTTGAATTTGAACAACCCACTGATTCGATAAAATTTCTATATTTTTTTAAAATAGAATAAGCGAATAAGTCGATCATTCCGATTGAAATACGAACTTTTTTTCTAGGAACGTTAGGCGGACCATTCTTTTTGCATTACAGCCCAATCATTATCGGTTTTCTGGGATAGCAATTTGGTTGAATTTGAACAACCCACTGATTCGATAAAATTTCTATATTTTTTTAAAATAGAATAAGCGAATAAGTCGATCATTCCGATTGAAATACGAACTTGTTTTCTAGGAACATTAGGCGGACCATTCTTTTTGCATTACAGCCCAAACATTATCGGTATTCTGGGATAGCAATTTGGTTGAATTTGAACAACCCACTGATTCGATAAAATTTCTATATTTTTTTAAAATAGAATAAGCGAATAAGTCGATCATTCCGATTGAAATACGAACTTTTTTTCTAGGAACGTTAGGCGGACCATTCTTTTTGCATTACAGCCGAGCAATACTGGTAGTCTGGGACATCATTTTGATTGACTTTGAACAACCCCTTGATTCAATAAAATTTCTATATTTTTGAAAATAGAATAAGCGAATAAGTACATAAACCGATTGAAATACGAACTTGTTTTCTAGGAACGTTAGGTGGACCATTCTTTTTGCATTACAGCCCAAACATTATCGGTATTCTGGGATAGCAATTTGGTTGAATTTGAACAACCCACTGATTCGATAAAATTTCTATATTTTTTTAAAATAGAATAAGCGAATAAGTCGATCATTCCGATTGAAATACGAACTTGTTTTCTAGGAACATTAGGCGGACCATTCTTTTTGCATTACAGCCCAAACATTATCGGTATTCTGGGATAGCAATTTGGTTGAATTTGAACAACCCACTGATTCGATAAAATTTCTATATTTTTTTAAAATAGAATAAGCGAATAAGTCGATCATTCCGATTGAAATACGAACTTGTTTTCTAGGAACGTTAGGTGGTTCATTCTTTTTGCATCACAGCCCAAACATTACTGCTAGTCTAGGATATCAATTTGGTTGAATTTGAATAACCCAGTGATTCGATAAAATTTCTATATTTTTTTAAAATAGAATAAGCGAATAAGTTGATTATTCCGTTTGAAATACGAACTTTTTTTCTAGGAACATTAGGCGGACCATTCTTTTTGCATTACAGCCCAAACATTATCGGTTTTCTGGGATAGCAATTTGGTTGAATTTGAACAACCCACTGATTCGATAAAATTTCTATATTTTTTTAAAATAGAATAAGCGAATAAGTCGATCATTCCGATTGAAAAACGAACTTGTTTTCTAGGAACATTAGGCGGACCATTCTTTTTGCATTACAGCCCAAACATTATCGGTATTCTGGGATAGCAATTTGGTTGAATTTGAACAACCCACTGATTCGATAAAATTTCTATATTTTTTTAAAATAGAATAAGCGAATAAGTCGATCATTCCGATTGAAATACGAACTTTTTTTCTAGGAACGTTAGGCGGACCATTCTTTTTGCATTACAGCCGAGCATTACTGGTAGTCTGGGACATCATTTTGATTGACTTTGAACAACCCCTTGATTCAATAAAATTTCTATATTTTTGAAAATAGAATAAGCGAATAAGTACATAAACCGATTGAAATACGAACTTGTTTTCTAGGAACGTTAGGTGGTTCATTCTTTTTGCATCACAGCCCAAACATTACTGCTAGTCTGGGATATCAATTTGGTTGAATTTGAATAACCCACTGATTCGATAAAATTTCTATATTTTTTTAAAATAGAATAAGCGAATAAGTTGATTATTCCGATTGAAATACGAACTTTTTTTCTAGGAACATTAGGCGGACCATTCTTTTTGCATTACAGCCCAAACATTATCGGTATTCTGGGATAGCAATTTGGTTGAATTTGAACAACCCACTGATTCGATAAAATTTCTATATTTTTTTAGAATAGAATAAGTGAATAAGTCGATCATTCCGATTGAAATACGAACTTGTTTTCTAGGAACATTAGGCGGACCATTCTTTTTGCATTACAGCCCAACTATTATCGGTATTCTGGGATAGCAATTTGGTTGAATTTGAACAACCCACTGATTCGATAAAATTTCTATATTTTTTTAAAATAGAATAAGCGAATAAGTCGATCATTCCGATTGAAATACGAACTTGTTTTCTAGGAACATTAGGCGGACCATTCTTTTTGCATTACAGCCCAAACATTATCGGTATTCTGGGATAGCAATTTGGTTGAATTTGAACAACCCACTGATTCGATAAAATTTCTATATTTTTCTAAAATAGAATAAGCGAATAAGTCGATCATTCCGATTGAAATACGAACTTTTTTTCTAGGAACGTTAGGCGGACCATTCTTTTTGCATTACAGCCGAGCATTACTGGTAGTCTGGGACATCATTTTGATTGACTTTGAACAACCCGTTGATTCGATAAAATTTCTATATTTTTGAAAATAGAATAAGCGAATAAGTACATAAACCGATTGAAATACGAACTTGTTTTCTAGGAACGTTAGGTGGTTCATTCTTTTTGCATCACAGCTCAAACATTACTGCTAGTCTGGGATATCAATTTGGTTGAATTTGAATAACCCACTGATTCGATGAAATTTCTATATTTTTTTAAAATAGAATAAGCGAATAAGTCGATCATTCGATTGAAATACGAACTTTTTTTCTAGGAACGTTAGGCGGACCATTCTTTTTGCATTACAGCCGAGCATTACTGGTAGTCTGGGACATCACTTTGATTGACTTTGAACAACCCCTTGATTCGATAAAATTTCTATATTTTTGAAAATAGAATAAGCGAATAAGTACATAAACCGATTGAAATACGAACTTGTTTTCTAGGAACGTTAGGTGGTTCATTCTTTTTGCATCACAGCCCAAACATTACTGCTAGTCTGGGATATCAATTTGGTTGAATTTGAATAACCCACTGATTCGATAAAATTTCTATATTTTTCTTAAATAGAATAAGCGAATAAGTCGATCATTCCGATTGAAATACGAACTTTTTTTCTAGGAACGTTAGGCGGACCATTCTTTTTGCATTACAGCCGAGCATTACTGGTAGTCTGAGACATCATTTTGATTGACTTTGAACAACCCCTTGATTCGATAAAATTTCTATATTTTTTAAAATAGAATAAGCGAATAAGTACATAAACCGATTGAAATACGAACTTGTTTTCTAGGAACGTTAGGTGGTTCATTCTTTTTGCATCACAGCCCAAACATTACTGCTAGTCTGGGATATCAATTTGGTTGAATTTGAATAACCCACTGATTCGATAAAAGTTGTATATTTTTTTAAAATAGAATAAGCGAATAAGTTGATTATTCCGATTGAAATACGAACTTTTTTTCTAGGAACATTAGGCGGACCATTCTTTTTGCATTACAGCTCAAACATTATCGGTATTCTGGGATAGCAATTTGGTTGAATTCGAACAACCCACTGATTCGATAAAATTTGTATATTTTTTTAGAATAGAATAAGCGAATAAGTCGATCATTCCGATTGAAATACGAACTTGTTTTCTAGGAACATTAGGCGGACCATTCTTTTTGCATTACAGCCCAAACATTATCGGTATTCTGGGATAGCAATTTGGTTGAATTTGAACAACCCACTGATTCGATAAAATTTCTATATTTTTCTAAAATAGAATAAGCGAATAAGTCGATCATTCCGATTGAAATACGAACTTTTTTTCTAGGAACGTTAGGCGGACCATTCTTTTTGCGTTACAGCCGAGCATTACTGGTAGTCTGGGACATCATTTTGATTGACTTTGAACAACCCCTTGATTCGATAAAAATTCTATATTTTTGAAAATCGAATAAGCGAATAAGTACATAAACCGATTGAAATACGAACTTGTTTTCTAGGAACGTTAGGTGGTTCATTCTTTTTGCATCACAGCCCAAACGTTACTACTAGTCTGGGATATCAATTTGGTTGAATTTGAATAACCCACTGATTCGATAAAATTTCTACATTTTTTTAAAATAGAATAAGCGAATAAGTCGATCATTCCGATTGAAATACGAACTTGTTTTCTAGGAACATTAGGCGGACCATTCTTTTTGCATTACATCCCAAACATTATCGGTATTCTGGGATAGCAATTTGGTTGAATTTGAACAACCCACTGATTCGATAAAACTTCTATATTTTTATAAAATAGAATAAGCGAATAAGTCGATCATTCCGATTGAAATACGAACTTTTTTTCTAGGAACGTTAGGCGGACCATTCTTTTTGCATTACAGCCAAGCATTACTGGTAGTCTGGGACATCATTTTGATTGACTTTGAACAACCCCTTGATTCGATAAAATTTCTATATTTTTGAAAATAGAATAAGCGAATAAGTACATAAACCGATTGAAATACGAACTTGTTTTCTAGGAACGTTAGGTGGTTCATTCTTTTTGCATCACAGCCCAAACGTTACTGCTAGTCTGGGATATCAATTTGGTTGAATTTGAATAACCCACTGATTCGATAAAATTTCTACATTTTTTTAAAATAGAATAAGCGAATAACTCGATCATTCCGATTGAAATACGAACTTGTTTTCTAGGAACATTAGGCGGACCATTCTTTTTGCATTACAGCCCAAACATTATCGGTATTCTGGGATAGCAATTTGGTTGAATTTGAACAACCCACTGATTCGATAAAACTTCTATATTTTTTAAAATAGAATAAGCGAATAAGTCGATCATTTCGATTGAAATACGAACTTTTTTCTAGGAACGTTAGGCGGACCATTCTTCTTGCATTACAGCCGAGCATTACTGGTAGTCTGGGACATCATTTTGATTGACTTTGAACAACCCCTTGATTCGATAAAATTTCTATATTTTTGAAAATACAATAAGCGAATAAGTACATAAACCGATTGAAATACGAACTTGTTTTCTAGGAACGTTTGGTGGTTCATTCTTTTTGCATCACAGCCCAAACGTTACTGCTAGTCTGGGATATCAATTTGGTTGAATTTGAATAACACCCTGATTCGATAAAATTTCTATATTTTTTTAAAATAGAATAAGCGAATAAGTTGATTATTCCGATTGAAATACGAACTTTTTTTCTAGGAACGTTAGGCGGACCATTCTTTTTGCATTACAGCCCAAACATTTTTGGTAGTCTGAAATATCAATTTGGTTGCCTTTGAACAACACCCTGATTCGATAAAATTTCTATATTTTTTTAAAATAGAATAAACGAATAAGTCGATAATTCCGAATGAAATACGAACTTTTTTTCTAGGAACGTTAGGCGAAGCATTCTTTTTGCATTACAACCTAAACATTACTGGTAGTCTGATATAAAAATTTGGTTGAATTTTAACAACCCCCTGATTCGATAAAATTTCTATACCTTTTAAAATAGAATAAACGAATAAGTCGATAATTCCGATTGAAATACGAACTTTTTTCTAGGAACGTTAGGCGAACCCTTCTTTTTGCATTACAACCCAAACATTACTGGTAGTCTGATATATAAATTTGGTTGAATTTTAACAACCCCCTGATTCGATAAAATTTCTATATCTTTTAAAATAGAATAAACGAATAAGTCGATAATTCCGATTGAAATACGAACTTTTTTCTAGGAACGTTAGGCGGACCATTCTTTTTGCATTACAGCCGAGCATTACTGGTAGTCTGGGACATCATTTTGATTGACTTTGAACAACCCCTTGATTCGATAAAATTTCTATATTTTTGAAAATACAATAAGCGAATAAGTACATAAACCGATTGAAATACGAACTTGTTTTCTAGGAACGTTTGGTGGTTCATTCTTTTTGCATCACAGCCCAAACATTATCGGTATTCTGGGATAGCAATTTGGTTGAATTTGAACAACCCACTGATTCGATAAAACTTCTATATTTTTTAAAATAGAATAAGCGAATAAGTCGATCATTCCGATTGAAATACGAACTTTTTTCTAGGAACGTTAGGCGGACCATTCTTTTTGCATTACAGCCGAGCATTACTGGTAGTCTGGGACATCATTTTGATTGACTTTGGACAACCCCTTGATTCGATAAAATTTCTATATTTTTGAAAATACAATAAGCGAATAAGTACATAAACCGATTGAAATACGAACTTGTTTTCTAGGAACGTTTGGTGGTTCATTCTTTTTGCATCACAGCCCAAACGTTACTGCTAGTCTGGGATATCAATTTGGTTGAATTTGAATAACACCCTGATTCGATAAAATTTCTATATCTTTTTAAAATAGAATAAGCGAATAAGTTGATTATTCCGATTGAAATACGAACTTTTTTTCTAGGAACGTTAGGCGGACCATTCTTTTTGCATTACAGCCCAAACATTTTTGGTAGTCTGAAATATCAATTTGGTTGCCTTTGAACAACACCCTGATTCGATAAAATTTCTATATTTTTTTAAAATAGAATAAACGAATAAGTCGATAATTCCGAATGAAATACGAACTTTTTTTCTAGGAACGTTAGGCGAAGCATTCTTTTTGCATTACAACCTAAACATTACTGGTAGTCTGATATAAAAATTTGGTTGAATTTTAACAACCCCCTGATTCGATAAAATTTCTATACCTTTTAAAATAGAATAAACGAATAAGTCGATAATTCCGATTGAAATACGAACTTTTTTCTAGGAACGTTAGGCGAACCATTCTTTTTGCATTACAACCCAAACATTACTGGTAGTCTGATATATAAATTTGGTTGAATTTTAACAACCCCCTGATTCGATAAAATTTCTATATCTTTTAAAATAGAATAAACGAATAAGTCGATAATTCCGATTGGAATACGAACTTTTTTTCTAGGAACGTTAGGCGAACCATTCTTTTTGCATTACAACCCAAACATTACTGCTAGTCTGATATATAAATTTGGTTGAATTTTAACAACCCCCTGATTCGATAAAATTTCTATATCTTTTAAAATAGAATAAACGAATAAGTCGATAATTCCGATTGAAGTACGAACTTTTTTTCTAGGAACGTTAGGCGAAACATTCTTTTTGCATTACAACCCAAACATTACTGGTAGTCTGATATATAAATTTGGTTGAATTTCAACAAACCCCTGATTCGATAAAATTTCTATACCTTTTAAAATAGAATAAACGAATAAGTCGATAATTCCGATTGAAATACGAACTTTTTCCTAGGAACGTTAGGCGAACCATTCTTTTTGCATTACAACCCAAACATTACTGGTAGTCTGATATATAAATTTGGTTGAATTTTAACAACCCCCTGATTCGATAAAATTTCTATACCTTTTAAAATAGAATAAACGAATAAGTCGATAATTCCGATTGAAATACGAACTTTTTTCTAGGAACGTTAGGCGAACCATTCTTTTTGCATTACAACCCAAACATTACTGGTAGTCTGATATATAAATTTGGTTGAATTTTAACAACCCCCTGATTCGATAAAATTTCAATATCTTTTAAAATAGAATAAACGAATAAGTCGATGATTCCGATTGAAATACGAACTTTTTTTCTAGGAACGTTAGGCGGACCATTCTTTTTGCATTACAGCCGAGCATTACTGGTAGTCTGGGACATCATTTTGATTGACTTTGAACAACCCCTTGATTCGATAAAATTTCTATATTTTTGAAAATAGAATAAGCAAATAAGTACATAAACCGATTGAAATACGAACTTGTTTTCTAGGAACGTTAGGTGGTTCATTCTTTTTGCATCACAGCCCAAACGTTACTGCTAGTCTGGGATATCAATTTGGTTGAATTTGAATAACCCACTGATTCGATAAAATTTCTATATTTTTTTAAAATAGAATAAGCGAATAAGTTGATTATTCCGATTGAAATACGAACTTTTTTCTAGGAACGTTAGGCGGACCATTCTTTTTGCATTACAGTCCAAACATTTTTGGTAGTCTGAAATATCAGTTTGGTTGCCTTTGAACAACACCCTGATTCGATAAAATTTCTATATTTTTTTGAAATAGAATAAACGAATAAGTCGATAATTTCGATTGAAATACGAACTTTTTTTCTAGGAACGTTAGGCGAACCATTCTTTTTGCATTACAACCCAAACATTACTGGTAGTCTGATATATAAATTTGGTTGAATTTTAACAACCCCCTGATTCGATAAAATTTCTATATCTTTTAAAATAGAATAAACGAATAAGTCGATAATTCCGATTGAAATACGAACTTTTTTCTAGGAACGTTAGGCGAACCAATCTTTTTGCATTACAACCCAAACATTACTGGTAGTCTGATATATAAATTTGGTTGAATTTTAACAACCCCCTGATTCGATAAAATTTCTATACCTTTTAAAACAGAATAAACGAATAAGTCGATAATTCCGATTGAAATACGAACTTTTTTCTGGGAACGTTAGGCGAACCATTCTTTTTGCATTACAACCCAAACATTACTGGTGGTCTGATATATAAATTTGGTTGAATTTTAACAACCCCCTGATTCGATAAAATTTCTATATCTTTTAAAATAGAATAAACGAATAAGTCGATAATTCCGATTGAAATACGAACTTTTTTTCTAGGAACGTTAGGCGAACCATTCTTTTTGCATTACAACCCAAACATAACTGGTAGTCTGATATATAAATTTGGTTGAATTTTAACAACCCCCTGATTCGATAAAATTTCTATATCTTTTAAATTAGAATAAGCGAATAGGTCTATAATTCCAATTGAAATACGAACTTTTTTCTAGGAACGTTAGGCGGAGCATTCTTTTTGCATTACAACTCAAACGTTATTGGTAGTCTGATATATCAATTGGGTTGAATTTGAACAACCCCCTGATTCGATAAAATTTCTATATTTTTTAAAATAGAATATGCGAATAAGTCGATAATTCCGATTGAAATACGAACTTTTTTTCTAGGAACGTTAGGCGGACCATTCTTTTTGCTTTACGGCCCAAACCTTACTGTTAGTCTGGGATATGAATTTGGCTTACTTTGAACAGCTCCTTGATCCGACAAAATTTCTATTTTTCAAAAAATAAAATAAGCGAATAGGTAGATTTTTCTGATTGAAACACGAACTTTTTTCCAGGAAGGTTAGGCGGACAATTCTTTTTGCATTGCAACCCAAACATTATCGGTATTCTGGGATATCGGTTTGGCTCACTTTGAACAATTCCTTTATCCGAGAAAAATTCTATATTTTTGAAAATAGAATAAGCGAATAAGTCGATAATTCCGATTGAAATACGAACTTTTTTCTAGGAACGTTAGGCGGACCATTCTTTTTGCATTACAGCCCAAACATTACTGGTAGTCTGAGATATCAATTTGGTTGCCTTTGGACAACCCCCTGATTTGATAAAATTTCTATATTTTTTAAAATAGAATGAGCGGATAAGTCGATAATTCAGATTGAAATACGAACTTTTTTTCTAGGAACTTTAGGCGGACCATTCTTTTTGCTTTACGGCCCAAACCTTACTGGTAGTCTGAGATATCAATTTGGTTGCCTTTGGACAACCCCCTGATCCGATAAAATTTCTATATTTTTTAAAATAGAATAAGCGAATAAGTCGATAATTCCGATTGAAATACGAACTTTTTTTCTAGGAAGGTTAGGCGGACCAT
Organism: Convolutriloba macropyga; assembly: GCF_964194025.1. NCBI lineage: Eukaryota > Metazoa > Xenacoelomorpha > Acoela > Convolutidae > Convolutriloba > Convolutriloba macropyga. The sequence continues at coordinate 82,578,153 of NC_134469.1, forward strand.
TCTTTTTGCTTTACAGCCCAAACATTACTGGTAGTCTGAGATATCAATTTGGTTGCCTTTGGACAACCCCCTGATTCGATAAAATTTCTAAATTTTTAAAATAGAATAAGCGAATAAGTCGATAATTCCGATTGAAATACGATTTTTGTTTCTAAAAGGTTAGGCGGACCATTCTTTTTGCATTACAGCCCAAGCATTACTGGTAGTCTGAGATATCAATTTGGTTGCCTTTGGACAACCCCCTGATCCGATAAAATTTCTATATTTTTTAAAATAGAATAAGCGAATAAGTCGATAATTCCGATTGAAATACGAACTTTTTTTCTAGGAAGGTTAGGCGGACCATTCTTTTTGCTTTACAGCCCAAACATTACTGGTAGTCTGAGATATCAATTTGGTTGCCTTTGGACAACCCCCTGATTCGATAAAATTTCTATATTTTTTAAAATAGAATGAGCGAATAAGTCGATATTTCCGATTGAAATACGAACTTTTTTTCTAGGAACGTTAGGCGGACCATTCTTTTTGCTTTACGGCCCAAACCTTACTGGTAGTCTGAGATATCAATTTGGTTGCCTTTGGACAACCCCCTGATTCGATAAAATTTCTATATTTTTTAAAATAGAATAAGCGAATAAGTCGATAATTCCGATTGAAATACGAACTTTTTTTCTAGGAACGTTAGGCGGACCATTCTTTTTGCTTTACAGCCCAAACATTACTGGTAGTCTGAGATATCAATTTGGTTGCCTTTGGACAACCCCCTGATTCGATAAAATTTCTATATTTTTTAAAATAGAATGAGCGAATAAGTCGATAATTCCGATTGAAATACGAACTTTTTTTCTAGGAACGTTAGGCGGACCATTCTTTTTGCTTTAAGGCCCAAACCTTACTGGTAGTCTGGGATATCAATTTGGCTTACTTTGAACTGCTCCTTGATCCGACAAAATTTCTTTTTTTTAAAAAAAATAAAATATGCGAATAGGTAGATTTTTCAGATTGAAATACGAACTTTTTTCTAGGAACGTTAGGCGGACCATTCTTTTTGCATTACAGCCAAAACATTACTGGTAGTCTGAGATATCAATTTGGTTGCCTGTGGACAACCCCCTGATTCGATAAAATTTCTATATTTTTTAAAATAGAATGAGCGAATAAGTCGATAATTCAGATTGAAGTACGAACTTTTTTTCTAGGAACTTTAGGCGGACCATTCTTTTTGCTTTACGGCCCAAACCTTACTGGTAGTCTGAGATATCAATTTGGTTGCCTTTGGACAACCCCCTGATTCGATAAAATTTCTATATTTTTTAAAATAGAATGAGCGAATAAGTCGATAATTCCGATTGAAATACGAACTTTTTTTCTAGGAACGTTAGGCGGACCATTCTTTTTGCTTTAGAGCCCAAACATTACTGGTAGTCTGAGATATCAATTTGGTTGCCTTTGGACAACCCCCTGATTCGATAAAATTTCTATATTTTTTAAAATAGAATAAGCGAATAAGTCGATAATTCCGATTGAAATACGAACTTTTTTTCTAGGAACGTTAGGCGGACCATTCTTTTTGCTTTACAGCCCAAACATTACTGGTAGTCTGAGATATCAATTTGGTTGCCTTTGGACAACCCCCTGATTCGATAAAATTTCTATATTTTTTAAAATAGAATGAGCGAATAAGTCGATAATTCCGATTGAAATACGAACTTTTTTTCTAGGAACGTTAGGCGGACCATTCTTTTTGCTTTAAGGCCCAAACCTTACTGGTAGTCTGGGATATCAATTTGGCTTACTTTGAACTGCTCCTTGATCCGACAAAATTTCTTTTTTTTAAAAAAAATAAAATATGCGAATAGGTAGATTTTTCAGATTGAAATACGAACTTTTTTCTAGGAACGTTAGGCGGACCATTCTTTTTGCATTACAGCCAAAACATTACTGGTAGTCTGAGATATCAATTTGGTTGCCTGTGGACAACCCCCTGATTCGATAAAATTTCTATATTTTTTAAAATAGAATGAGCGAATAAGTCGATAATTCAGATTGAAGTACGAACTTTTTTTCTAGGAACTTTAGGCGGACCATTCTTTTTGCTTTACGGCCCAAACCTTACTGGTAGTCTGAGATATCAATTTGGTTGCCTTTGGACAACCCCCTGATTCGATAAAATTTCTATATTTTTTAAAATAGAATGAGCGAATAAGTCGATAATTCCGATTGAAATACGAACTTTTTTTCTAGGAACGTTAGGCGGACCATTCTTTTTGCTTTAGAGCCCAAACATTACTGGTAATCTGAGATATCAATTTGATTGCCTTTGGACAACCCCCTGATTCGATAAAATTTCTATATTTTTTAAAATAGAATGAGCGAATAAGTCGATATTTCCGATTGAAATACGAACTTTTTTTCTAGGAACGTTAGGCGGACCATTCTTTTTGCTTTACGGCCCAAACCTTACTGGTAGTCTGAGATATCAATTTGGTTGCCTTTGGACAACCCCCTGATTCGATAAAATTTCTATATTTTTTAAAATAGAATAAGCGAATAAGTCGATAATTCCGATTGAAATACGAACTTTTTTTCTAGGAACGTTAGGCGGACCATTCTTTTTGCTTTACAGCCCAAACATTACTGGTAGTCTGAGATATCAATTTGGTTGCCTTTGGACAACCCCCTGATTCGATAAAATTTCTATATTTTTTAAAATAGAATGAGCGAATAAGTCGATAATTCCGATTGAAATACGAACTTTTTTTCTAGGAACGTTAGGCGGACCATTCTTTTTGCTTTAAGGCACAAACCTTACTGGTAGTCTGGGATATCAATTTGGCTTACTTTGAACTGCTCCTTGATCCGACAAAATTTCTTTTTTTTAAAAAAAATAAAATATGCGAATAGGTAGATTTTTCAGATTGAAATACGAACTTTTTTCTAGGAACGTTAGGCGGACCATTCTTTTTGCATTACAGCCAAAACATTACTGGTAGTCTGAGATATCAATTTGGTTGCCTGTGGACAACCCCCTGATTCGATAAAATTTCTATATTTTTTAAAATAGAATGAGCGAATAAGTCGATAATTCAGATTGAAGTACGAACTTTTTTTCTAGGAACTTTAGGCGGACCATTCTTTTTGCTTTACGGCCCAAACCTTACTGGTAGTCTGAGATATCAATTTGGTTGCCTTTGGACAACCCCCTGATTCGATAAAATTTCTATATTTTTTAAAATAGAATGAGCGAATAAGTCGATAATTCCGATTGAAATACGAACTTTTTTTCTAGGAACGTTAGGCGGACCATTCTTTTTGCTTTAAGGCCCAAACCTTACTAGTAGTCTGAGATATCAATTTGGTTGCCTTTGGACAACCCCCTGATTCGATAAAATTTCTATATTTTTTAAAATAGAATAAGCGAATAAGTCGATAATTCCGATTGAAATACGAACTTTTTTTCTAGGAACGTTAGGCGGACCATTCTTTTTGCTTTACAGCCCAAACATTACTGGTAGTCTGAGATATCAATTTGGTTGCCTTTGGACAAACCCCTGATTCGATAAAATTTCTATATTTTTTAAAATAGAATAAGCGAATAAGTCAATAATTCCGATTGAAATACGAACTTTTTTTCTAGGAACGTTAGGCGGACCATTCTTTTTGCTTTACAGCCCAAACATTACTGGTAGTCTGAGATATCAATTTGGTTGCCTTTGGACAACCCCCTGATTCGATAAGATTTCTATATTTTTTAAAAGAGAATGAGCGAATAAGTCAATAATTCCGATTGAAATACGAACTTTTTTTCTAGGAACGTTAGGCGGACCATTCTTTTTGCTTTAAGGCCCAAACCTTACTGGTAGTCTGGGATATCAATTTGGCTTACTTTGAACTGCTCCTTGATCCGACAAAATTTCTTTTTTTTAAAAAAAATAAAATATGCGAATAGGTAGATTTTTCAGATTGAAATACGAACTTTTTTCTAGGAACGTTAGGCGGACCATTCTTTTTGCATTACAGCCAAAACATTACTGGTAGTCTGAGATATCAATTTGGTTGCCTGTGGACAACCCCCTGATTCGATAAAATTTCTATATTTTTTAAAATAGAATGAGCGAATAAGTCGATAATTCAGATTGAAGTACGAACTTTTTTTCTAGGAACTTTAGACGGACCATTCTTTTTGCTTTACGGCCCAAACCTTACTGGTAGTCTGAGATATCAATTTGGTTGCCTTTGGACAACCCCCTGATTCAATAAAACTTCTATATTTTTTAAAATAGAATGAGCGAATAAGTCGATAATTCCGATTGAAATACGAAATTTTTTTCTAGGAACGTTAGGCGGACCATTCTTTTTGCTTTAAGGCCCAAACCTTACTGGTAGTCTGGGATATCAATTTGGCTTACTTTGAACAGCTCCTTGATCCGACAAAATTTCTTTTTAAAAAAAATAAAATATGCGAATAGGTAGATTTTTCAGATTGAAATACGAACTTTTTTCTAGGAACTTTAGGCGGACCATTCTTTTTGCTTTACGGCCCAAACCTTACTGGTAGTCTGAGATATCAATTTGGTTGCCTTTGGACAACCCCCTGATTCGATAAAATTTTTATATTTTTTAAAATAGAATGAGCGAATAAGTCGATAATTCCGATTGAAATACGAACTTTTTTTCTAGGAACGTTAGGCGGACCATTCTTTTTGCTTTAAGGCCCAAACCTTACTGGTAGTCTGGGATATCAATTTGGCTTACTTTGAACAGCTCCTTGATCCGACAAAATTTATTTTTTTAAAAAAATAAAATATGCGAATAGGTAGATTTTTCAGATTGAAAAACGAACTTTTTTCTAGGAACGTTAGGCGGACCATTCTTTTTGCATTACAGCCCAAACATTACTGGTAGTCTGAGATATCAATTTGGTTGCCTTTGGACAACCCCCTGATTTGATAAAATTTCTATATTTTTTAAAATAGAATAAGCGAATAAGTCGATAATTCCGATTGAAATACGAACTTTTTTCTAGGAACGTTAGGCGGACCATTTTTTTTTGCTTTACAGCCCAAACATTACTGGTAGTCTGAGATATCAATTTGGTTGCCTTTGGACAACCCCCTGATTCGATAAAATTTCTATATTTTTTAAAATAGAATAAGCGAATAAGTCGATAATTCCGATTGAAATACGAACTTTTTTCTAGGAACGTTAGGCGGACCATTCTTTTTGCTTTACAGCCCAAACATTACTGGTAGTCTGAGATATCAATTTGGTTGCCTTTGGACAACCCCCTGATTCGATAAAATTTCTATATTTTTTAAAATAGAATGAGCGAATAAGTCGATAATTCCGATTGAAATACGAACTTTTTTCTAGGAACGTTAGGCGGACCATTCTTTTTGCTTTAGAGCCCAAACATTACTGGTAATCTGAGATATCAATTTGATTGCCTTTGGACAACCCCCTGATTCGATAAAATTTCTATATTTTTTAAAATAGAATGAGCGAATAAGTCGATAATTCCGATTGAAATACGAACTTTTTTTCTAGGAACGTTAGGCGGACCATTCTTTTTGCTTTAAGGCCCAAACTTTACTGATAGTCTGCGATATCAATTTGGCTTACTTTGAACTGCTCCTTGATCCGACAAAATTTCTTTTTTTTTTAAAAAATAAAATATGCGAATAGGTAGATTTTTCAGATTGAAATACGAACTTTTTTCTAGGAACGTTAGGCGGACCATTCTTTTTGCATTACAGCCAAAACATTACTGGTAGTCTGATATATCAATTTGGTTGCCTGTGGACAACCCCCTGATTCGATAAAATTTCTATATTTTTTAAAATAGAATGAGCGAATAAGTCGATAATTCAGATTGAAGTACGAACTTTTTTTCTAGGAACTTTAGGCGGACCATTCTTTTTGCTTTACGGCCCAAACCTTACTGGTAGTCTGAGATATCTATTTGGTTGCCTTTGGACAACCCCCTGATTCGATAAAACTTCTATATTTTTTAAAATAGAATGAGCGAATAAGTCGATAATTCCGATTGAAATACGAACTTTTTTCTAGGAACGTTAGGCGGACCATTCTTTTTGCTTTAAGGCCCAAACCTTACTGGTAGTCGGGGATATCAATTTGGCTTACTTTGAACAGCTCCTTGATCCGACAAAATTTCTTTTTTTAAAAAAATAAAATATGCGAATAGGTAGATTTTTCAGATTGAAATACGAACTTTTTTCTAGGAACGTTAGGCGGACCATTCTTTTTGCATTACAGCCCAAACATTACTGATAGTCTGAGATATCAATTTGGTTGCCTTTGGACAACCCCCTGATTCGATAAAATTTCTATATTTTTTAAAATAGAATAAGCGAATAAGTCGATAATTCCGATTGAAATACGAACTTTTTTCTAGGAACGTTAGGCGGACCATTCTTTTTGCTTTACAGCCCAAACATTACTGGTAGTCTGAGATATCAGTTTGGTTGCCTTTGGACAACCCCTGATTTGATAAAATTTCTATATTTTTTAAAATAGAATAAGCGAATAAGTCGATAATTCCGATTGAAATACGAACTTTTTTCTAGGAACGTTAGGCGGACCATTTTTTTTTTTGCTTTACAGCCCAAACATTACTGGTAGTCTGAGATATCAATTTGGTTGCCTTTGGACAACCCCCTGATTCGATAAAATTTCTATATTTTTTAAAATAGAATAAGCGAATAAGTCGATAATTCCAATTGAAATACGAACTTTTTTTCTAGGAACGTTAGGCGGACCATTCTTTTTGCTTTAGAGCCCAAACATTACTGGTAGTCTGAGATATCAATTTGGTTGCCTTTGGACAACCCCCTGATTCGATAAAATTTCTATATTTTTTAAAATAGAATGAGCGAATAAGTCGATAATTCCGATTGAAATACGAACTTTTTTCTAGGAACGTTAGGCGGATCATTCTTTTTGCTTTAGAGCCCAAACATTACTGGTAATCTGAGATATCAATTTGGTTGCCTTTGGACAACCCCCTGATTCGATAAAATTTCTATATTTTTTAAAATAGAATAAGCGAATAAGTCGATAATTCCGATTGAAATACGAACTTTTTTCTAGGAACGTTAGGCGGACCATTCTTTTTGCTTTACAGCCCAAACATTACTGGTAGTCTGAGATATCTATTTGGTTGCCTTTGGACAACCCCCTGATTCGATAAAATTTCTATTTTTTTAAAATAGAATGAGCGAATAAGTCGATAATTCCGATTGAAATACGAACTTTTTTTCTAGGAACGTTAGGCGGACCATTCTTTTTGCTTTAAGGCCCAAACCTTACTGGTAGTCTGGGATATCAATTTGGCTTACTTTGAACAGCTCCTTGATCCGACAAAATTTCTTTTTTTAAAAAAATAAAATATGCGAATAGGTAGATTTTTCAGATTGAAATACGAACTTTTCTCTAGGAACGTTAGGCGGACCATTCTTTTTGCATTACAGCCCAAACATTACTGGTAGTCTGAGATATCAATTTGGTTGCCTTTGGACAACCCCCTGATTCGATAAAATTTCTATATTTTTTAAAATAGAATAAGCGACTAAGTCGATAATTCCGATTGAAATACGAACTTTTTTCTAGGAACGTTAGGCGGACCATTCTTTTTGCTTTACAGCCCAAACATTACTGGTAGTCTGAGATATCAATTTGGTTGCCTTTGGACAAACCCCTGATTCGATAAAATTTCTATATTTTTTAAAATAGAATAAGCGAATAAGTCAATAATTCCGATTGAAATACGAACTTTTTTTCTAGGAACGTTAGGCGGACCATTCTTTTTGCTTTACAGCCCAAACATTACTGGTAGTCTGAGATATCAATTTGGTTGCCTTTGGACAACCCCCTGATTCGATAAGATTTCTATATTTTTTAAAAGAGAATGAGCGAATAAGTCAATAATTCCGATTGAAATACGAACTTTTTTTCTAGGAACGTTAGGCGGACCATTCTTTTTGCTTTAAGGCCCAAACCTTACTGGTAGTCTGGGACATCAATTTGGCTTACTTTGAACAGCTCCTTGATCCGACAAAATTTCTTTTTTTTAGAAAATTAAATATGCGAATAGGTAGATTTTTCAGATTGAAATACGAACTTTTTTCTAGGAACGTTAGGCGGACCATTCTTTTTGCATTACAACCCAAACATTACTGGTAGTTTGAGATATCAATTTGGTTGCCTTTGGACAACCCCCTGATTCGATAAAATTTCTATTTTTTTTAAAATAGAATGAGCGAATAAGTCGATAATTCCAATTGAAAAACGAACTTTTTTTCTAGGAACGTTAGGCGGACCATTCTTTTTGCTTTAAGGCCCAAACCTTACTGGTAGTCTGGGATATCAATTTGGCTTACTTTGAACAGCTCCTTGATCCGACAAAATTTCTTTTTTTAAAAAATAAAATATGCGAATAGGTAGATTTTTCAGATTAAAATACGAAATTTTCTCTAGGAACGTTAGGCGGACCATTCTTTTTGCATTACAGCCCAAACATTACTGGTAGTCTGAGATATCAATTTGATTGCCTTTGGACAACCCCCTGATTCGATAAAATTTCTATATTTTTTAAAAAAGAATAAGCGAATAAGTCGATAATTCCGATTGAAATACGAACTTTTTTCTAGGAACGTTAGGCGGACCATTCTTTTTGCTTTACAGCCCAAACATTACTGGTAGTCTGAGATATCAATTTGGTTGCCTTTGGACAACCCCCTGATTCGATAAAATTTCTATATTTTTTAAAATAGAATGAGCGAATAAGTCGATAATTCCGATTGAAATACGAACTTTTTTCTAGGAACGTTAGGTGGACCATTCTTTTTGCTTTAAGGCCCAAACTTTACTGGTAGTCTGGGACATCAATTTGGCTTACTTTGAACAGCTCCTTGATCCGACAAAATTTCTTTTTTTTAGAAAATAAAATATGCGAATAGGTAGATTTTTCAGATTGAAATACGAACTTTTTTCTAGGAACGTTAGGCGGACCATTCTTTTTGCATTACAGCCCAAACATTACTGGTAGTCTGAGATATCAATTTGGTTGCCTTTGGACAACCCCCTGATTCGATAAAATTTCTATATTTTTTAAAATAGAATGAGCGAATAAGTCGATAATTCCGATTGAAATACGAACTTTTTTTCTAGGAACGTTAGGCGGACCATTTTTTTTGCTTTACAGCCCAAACATTACTGGTAGTCTGAGATATCAATTTGGTTGCCTTTGGACAACCCCCTGATTCGATAAATTTTCTATATTTTTTAAAATAGAATGAGCGAATAAGTCGATAATTCCGATTGAAATACGAACTTTTTTTCTAGGAACGTTAGGCGGACCATTCTTTTTGCATTACAGCCCAAACAATACTGGTAGTCTGAGATATCAATTTGGTTGCCTTTGGACAACCCCCTGATTCGATAAAATTTCTATATTTTTTAAAATAGAATAAGCGAATAAGTCGATAATTCCGATTGAAATACGAACTTTTTTCTAGGAACGTTAGGCGGACCATTCTTTTTGCTTTACAGCCCAAACATTACTGGTAGTCTGAGATATCAGTTTGGTTGCCTTTGGACAACCCCCTGATTCGATAAAATTTCTATATTTTTTAAAATAGAATAAGCGAATAAGTCGATAATTCCGATTGAAATACGAACTTTTTTCTAGGAACGTTAGGCGGACCATTCTTTTTGCTTTACAGCCCAAACATTACTGGTAGTCTGAGATATCAATTTGGTTGCCTTTGGACAACCCCCTGATTCGATAAAATTTCTATATTTTTTAAAATAGAATAAGCGAATAAGTCGATAATTCCGATTGAAATACGAACTTTTTTCTAGGAACGTTAGGCGGACCATTCTTTTTGCTTTACAGCCCAAACATTACTGGTAGTCTGAGATATCAATTTGGTTGCCTTTGGACAACCCCCTGATTCGATAAAATCTCTATATTTTTTAAAATAGAATAAGCGAATAAGTCGATAATTCCGATTGAAATACGAACTTTTTTTCTAGGAACGTTAGGCGGACCATTCTTTTTGCTTTAAGGCCCAAACCTTACTGGTAGTCTGGGACATCAATTTGGCTTACTTTGAACAGCTCCTTGATCCGACAAAATTTCTTTTTTTTAGAAAATAAAATATGCGAATAGGTAGATTTTTCAGATTGAAATACGAACTTTTTTCTAGGAACGTTAGGCGGATCATTCTTTTTGCATTACAGCCCAAACATTACTGGTATTCTGAGATATCAATTTGGTTGCCTTTGGACAACCCCCTGATTCGATAAAATTTCTATATTTTTTAAAATAGAATAAGCGAATAAGTCGATAATTCCGATTGAAATACGAACTTTTTTCTAGGAACGTTAGGCGGACCATTCTTTTTGCTCTACAGCCCAAACATTACTGGTAGTCTGAGATATCAATTTGGTTGCCTTTGGACAACCCCCTGATTCGATAAAATTTCTATATTTTTTAAAATAGAATGAGCGAAAAAGTCGATAATTCCGATTGAAATACGAACTTTTTTTCTAGAACGTTAGGCGGACCATTTTTTTTTGCTTTAAGGCCCAAACCTTACTGGTAGTCTGAGATATCAATTTGGTTGCCTTTGGACAACCCCCTGATTCGATAAAATTTCTATATTTTTAAAATAGAATAAGCGAATAAGTCGATAATTCCGATTGAAATACGAACTTTTTTTCTAGGAACGTTAGGCGGACCATTCATTTTGCTTTACAGCCCAAACATTACTGGTAGTCTGAGATATCAATTTGGTTGCCTTTGGACAACCCCCTGATTCGATAAAATTTCTATATTTTTTAAAATAGAATGAGCGAATAAGTCGATAATTCCGATTGAAATACGAACTTTTTTTCTAGGAACGTTAGGCGGAACATTCTTTTTGCTTTAAGGCCCAAACCTTACTGGTAGTCTGGGACATCAATTTGGCTTACTTTGAACAGCTCCTTGATCCGACAAAATTTCTTTTTTTTAGAAAATAAAATGTGCGAATAGGTAGATTTTTCAGATTGAAATACGAACTTTTTTCTAGGAACGTTAGGCGGACCATTCTTTTTGCATTACAGCCCAAACATTACTGGTAGTCTGAGATATCAATTTGGTTGCCTTTGGACAACCCCCTGATTCGATAAAATTTCTATATTTTTTAAAATAGAATAAGCGAATAAGTCGATAATTCCGATTGAAATACGAACTTTTTTCTAAGAACGTTAGGCGGACCATTCTTTTTGCTTTACAGCCCAAACATTACTGGTAGTCTGAGATATCAATTTGGTTGCCTTTGGACAACCCCCTGATTCGATAAAATTTCTATATTTTTTAAAATAGAATGAGCGAATAAGTCGATAATTCCGATTGAAATACGAACTTTTTTTCTAGGAACGTTAGGCGGACCATTTTTTTTTTGCTTTAAGGCCCAAACCTTACTGGTAGTCTGAGATATCAATTTGGTTGCCTTTGGACAACCCCCTGATTCGATAAAATTTCTATATTTTTTGAAATAGAATAAGCGAATAAGTCGATAATTCCGATTGAAATACGAACTTTTTTTCTAGGAACGTTAGGCGGACCATTCTTTTTGCTTTACAGCCCAAACATTACTGGTAGTCTGAGATATCAATTTGGTTGCCTTTGGACAACCCCCTGATTCGATAAAATTTCTATATTTTTTAAAATAGAATAAGCGAATAAGTCGATAATTCCGATTGAAATACGAACTTTTTTTCTAGGAACGTTAGGCGGACCATTCTTTTTGCATTACAGCCCAAACATTACTGGTAGTGTGAGATATCAATTTGGTTGCCTTTGGACAAACCCCTGATTCGATAAAATTTCTATATTTTTTAAAATAGAATAAGCGACTAAGTCGATAATTCCGATTGAAATACGACATTTTTTTCGAGGAACGTTAGGCGGACCATTCTCTTTGCTTTAAGGCCCAAATCTTACTGGTATTCTGGGATATTAATTTGGCTTACTTTGAACAGCTCCTTGATCCGACAAAATTTCTTTTTTTTAAAAAATAAAATATGCGAATAGGTAGATTTTTCAGATTGAAATACGAACTTTTTTCTAGGAACGTTAGGCGGACCATTCTTTTCGCTTTACAGCCCAAACATTACTGGTAGTCTGAGATATCAATTTGGTTGCCTTTGGACAACCCCCTGATTCGATTAAATTTCTATATTTTTTAAAATAGAATAAGCGAATAAGTCGATAATTCCGATTGAAATACGAACTTTTTTTTCTAGGAACGTTAGGCGGACCACTCTTTTTGCTTTACAGCCCAAACATTACTGGTAGTCTGAGATACCAATTTGGTTGCCTTTGGACAACCCCCTGATTCGATAAAATTTCTATATTTTTCAAAATAAAATAAGCGAATAAGTCGATAATTCCGATTGAAAAACGAACTTTTTTCCAGGAATGTTGGGCGGACCATTCTTTTTGCTTTACAGCCCAAACATTACTGGTAGTCTGAGATATCAATTTGGTTGCCTTTGGACAACCCCCTGATTCGATAAAATTTCTATATTTTTTAAAATAGAATGAGCGAATAAGTCGATAATTCCGATTGAAATTCGAACTTTTTTTCTAGGAACGTTAGGCGGACCATTCTTTTTGCTTTAAGGCCCAAACCTTACTGGTAGTCTGGGATATCAATTTGGCTTACTTTGAACAGCTCCTTGATCCGACAAAATTTCTTTTTTTTAAAAAATAAAATATGCGAATAGGTAGATTTTTCAGATTGAAATACGAACTTTTTTCTAGGAACGTTAGGCGGACCATTCTTTTTGCTTTACAGCCCAAACATTACTGGTAGTCTGAGATATCAATTTGGTTGCCTTTGGACAACCCCCTGATTTGATAAAATTTCTATATTTTTTAAAATAGAATAAGCGAATAAGTCGATAATTCCGATTGAAATACGAACTTTTTTTCTAGGAACGTTAGGCGGACCATTATTTTTGCTTTAAGGCCCAAACCTTACTGGTAGTCTGGGATATCAATTTGGCTTACTTTGAACAGCTCCTTGATCCGACAAAATTTCTTTTTTTTAAAAAATAAAATATGCGAATAGGTAGATTTTTCAGATTGAAATACGAACTTTTTTCTAGGAACGTTAGGCGGATCATTCTTTTTGCTTTACAGCCCAAACATTACTGGTAGTCTGAGATATCAATTTGGTTGCCTTTGGACAACCCCCTGATTTGATAAAATTTCTATATTTTTTAAAATAGAATAAGCGAATAAGTCGATAATTCCGATTGAAATACGAACTTTTTTTCTAGGAACGTTAGGCGGACCATTATTTTTGCTTTACAGCCCAAACATTACTGGTAGTCTGAGATATCAATTTGGTTGCCTTTGGACAACCCCCTGATTCGATAAAATTTCTATATTTTTTAAAACAGAATGAGCGAATAAGTCGATAATTCCGATTGAAATACGAACTTTTTTCTAGGAACGTTAGGCGGACCATTCTTTTTGCTTTACAGCCCAAACATTACTGGTAGTCTGAGATATCAATTTGGTTGCCTTTGGACAACCCCCTGATTCGATAAAATTTCTATATTTTTTAAAATAGAATGAGCGAATAAGTCGATAATTCCGATTGAAATACGAACTTTTTTCTAGGAACGTTAGGTGGACCATTCCTTTTGCTTTAAGGCCCAAACCTTACTGGTAGTCTGGGATATCAATTTGGCTTACTTTGAACAGCTCCTTGATCCGACAAAATTTTTTTTTAAAAATAAAACATGCGAATAGGTAGATTTTTGCAGATTGAAATACGAACTTTTTTCTAGGAACGTTAGGCGGACCATTCTTTTTGCATTACAGCCCAAACATTACTGGTAGTCTGAGATATCAATTTGGTTGCCTTTGGACAACCCCCTGATTTGATAAAATTTCTAAATTTTTTAAAATAGAATAAGCGAATAAGTCGATAATTCCGATTGAAATACGAACTTTTTTCTAGGAACGTTAGTCGGACCATTCTTTTTGCTTTACAGCCCAAACATTACTGGTAGTCTGAGATATCAATTTGGTTGCCTTTGGACAACCCCCTGATTCGATAAAATTTCTATATTCTTTAAAATAGAATGAGCGAACAAGTCGATAATTTCGATTGAAATACGAATTTTTTTCTAGGAACGTTAGGCGGACCATTCTTTCTGCTTTAAGGCCCAAACCTTACTGGTAGTCTGGGATATCAATTTGGCTTATTTGAACAGCTCCTTGATCCGACAAAATTTCTTTTTTTTTAAAAAAATAAAATATGCGAATAGGTAGATTTTTCAGATTGAAATACGAACTTTTTTCTAGGAACGTTAGGCGGACCATTCTTTTTGCATTACAACCCAAACATTACTGGTAGTTTGAGATATCAATTTGGTTGCCTTTGGACAACCCCCTGATTCGATAAAATTTCTATATTTTTTAAAATAGAATAAGCGAATAAGTCGATAATTCCGATTGAAATACGAACTTTTTTCTAGGAACGTTAGGCGGACCATTCTTTTTGCTTTACAGCCCAAACATTACTGGTAGTCTGATATATCAATTTGGTTGCCTTTGGACAACCCCCTGATTCGATAAAATTTCTATATTTTTATAAAATAGAATAAGCGAATAAGTCGATAATTCCGATTGCAATACGAACTTTTTTTCTAGGAACGTTAGGCGGACCATTCTTTTTGCTTTAAGGCCCAAACCTTACTGGTAGTCTGGGATATCAATTTGGCTTACTTTGAACAGCTCCTTGATCCGACAAAACTTCTTTTTTTTAAAAAATAAAATATGCGAATAGGTAGATTTTTCAGATTGAAATACGAACTTTTTTCTAGGAACGTCAGGCGGACCATTCCTTTTGCATTACAGCCCAAACATTACTGGTAGTCTGAGATATCAATTTGGTTGCCTTTGGACAACCCCCTGATTCGATAAAATTTCTATATTTTTTAAAATAGAATAAGCGAATAAGTCAATAATTCCGATTGAAATACGAACTTTTTTCTAGGAACGTTAGGCGGACCATTCTTTTTGCTTTATAGCCCAAACAATACTGGTAGTCTGAGATATCAATTTGGTTGCCTTTGGACAACCCCCTGATTCGATAAAAATTCTATATTTTTTAAAATAGAATGAGCGAATAAGTCGATAATTCCGATTGAAATACGAACTTTTTTCTAGGAACGTTAGGTGGACCATTCTTTTTGCTTTAAGGCCCAAACCTTACTGGTAGTCTGGGATATCAATTTGGCTTACTTTGAACAGCTCCTTGATCCGACAAAATTTTTTTTTAAAAAATAAAACATGCGAATAGGTAGATTTTTGCAGATTGAAATACGAACTTTTTTCTAGGAACGTTAGGCGGACCATTCTTTTTGCATTACAGCCCAAACATTACTGGTAGTCTGAGATATCAATTTGGTTGCCTTTGGACAACCCCCTGATTTGATAAATCTTCTAAATTTTTTAAAATAGAATAAGCGAATAAGTCGATAATTCCGATTGAAATACGAACTTTTTTCTAGGAACGTTAGGCGGACCATTCTTTCTGCTTTAAGGCCCAAACCTTACTGGTAGTCTGGGATATCAATTTGGCTTGCTTTGAACAGCTCCTTGATCCGACAAAATTTCTTTTTTTTTAAAAAATAAAATATGCGAATAGGTAGATTTTTCAGATTGAAATACGAACTTTTTTCTAGGAACGTTAGGCGGACCATTCTTTTTGCATTACAACCCAAACATTACTGGTAGTTTGAGATATCAATTTGGTTGCCTTTGGACAACCCCCTGATTCGATAAAATTTCTTTATTTTTTAAAATAGAATAAGCGAATAAGTCGATAATTCCGATTGAAATACGAACTTTTTTCTAGGAACGTTAGGCGGACCATTCTTTTTGCTTTACAGCCCAAACATTACTGGTAGTCTGATATATCAATTTGGTTGCCTTTGGACAACCCCCTGATTCGATAAAATTTCTATATTTTTTAAAATAGAATAAGCGAATAAGTCGATAATTCCGATTGCAATACGAACTTTTTTTCTAGGAACGTTAGGCGGACCATTCTTTTTGCTTTACAGCCCAAACATTACTGGTAGTCTGAGATATCAATTTGGTTGCCTTTGGACAACCCCCTGATTCGATAAAATTTCTATATTTTTTAAAATAGAATGAGCGAATAAGTCGATAATTCCGATTGAAATACGAACTTTTTTTCTAGGAACGTTAGGCAAACCATTCTTTTTGCTTTAAGGCCCAAACCTTACTGGTAGTCTGGGATATCAATTTGGCTTACTTTGAACAGCTCCTTGATCCGACAAAATTTCTTTTTTTTAAAAAATAAAATATGCGAATAGGTAGATTTTTCAGATTGAAATACGAACTTTTTTCTAGGAACGTTAGGCGGACCATTCTTTTTGCTTTACGGCCCAAACCTTACTGGTAGTCGGGGATATCAATTTGGCTTACTTTGAACAGCTCCTTGATCCGACAAAATTTCTTTTTTTTAAAAAATAAAATATGCGAATAGGTAGATTTTTCAGATTGAAATACGAACTTTTTTCTAGGAACGTTAGGCGGACCATTCTTTTTGCATTACAGCCCAAACATTACTGGTAGTCTGAGATATCAATTTGGTTGCCTTTGGACAACCCCCTGATTTGATAAATCTTCTAAATTTTTTAAAATAGAATAAGCGAATAAGTCGATAATTCCGATTGAAATACGAACTTTTTTCTAGGAACGTTAGGCGGACCATTCTTTCTGCTTTAAGGCCCAAACCTTACTGGTAGTCTGGGATATCAATTTGGCTTGCTTTGAACAGCTCCTTGATCCGACAAAATTTCTTTTTTTTTAAAAAATAAAATATGCGAATAGGTAGATTTTTCAGATTGAAATACGAACTTTTTTCTAGGAACGTTAGGCGGACCATTCTTTTTGCATTACAACCCAAACATTACTGGTAGTTTGAGATATCAATTTGGTTGCCTTTGGACAACCCCCTGATTCGATAAAATTTCTTTATTTTTTAAAATAGAATAAGCGAATAAGTCGATAATTCCGATTGAAATACGAACTTTTTTCTAGGAACGTTAGGCGGACCATTCTTTTTGCTTTACAGCCCAAACATTACTGGTAGTCTGATATATCAATTTGGTTGCCTTTGGACAACCCCCTGATTCGATAAAATTTCTATATTTTTTAAAATAGAATAAGCGAATAAGTCGATAATTCCGATTGCAATACGAACTTTTTTTCTAGGAACGTTAGGCGGACCATTCTTTTTGCTTTACAGCCCAAACATTACTGGTAGTCTGAGATATCAATTTGGTTGCCTTTGGACAACCCCCTGATTCGATAAAATTTCTATATTTTTTAAAATAGAATGAGCGAATAAGTCGATAATTCCGATTGAAATACGAACTTTTTTTCTAGGAACGTTAGGCAAACCATTCTTTTTGCTTTAAGGCCCAAACCTTACTGGTAGTCTGGGATATCAATTTGGCTTACTTTGAACAGCTCCTTGATCCGACAAAATTTCTTTTTTTTAAAAAATAAAATATGCGAATAGGTAGATTTTTCAGATTGAAATACGAACTTTTTTCTAGGAACGTTAGGCGGACCATTCTTTTTGCTTTACGGCCCAAACCTTACTGGTAGTCGGGGATATCAATTTGGCTTACTTTGAACAGCTCCTTGATCCGACAAAATTTCTATTTTTTAAAAAAAAATATGCGAATAGGTAGATTTTTCAGATTGAAATAAGAACTTTTTTCTAGGAACGTTAGGCGGACCATTCTTTTTGCTTTACAGCCCAAACATTACTGGTAGTCTGAGATATCAATTTGGTTGCCTTTTGACAACCCCCTGATTCGATAAAAATTTCTATATTTTTTAAAATAGAATGAGCGAATAAGTCGATAATTTCGATTGAAAAACGAATTTTTTTCTAGGAACGTTAGGCGGACCATTTTTTCTGCTTTAAGGCCCAAACCTTACTGGTAGTCTGGGATATCAATTTGGCTTACTTTGAACAGCTCCTTGATCCGACAAAATTTCTTTTTTTTTTAAAAAATAAAATATGCGAATAGGTAGATTTTTCAGATTGAAATACGAACTTTTTTCTAGGAACGTTAGGCGGACCATTCTTTTTGCATTACAACCCAAACATTACTGGTAGTTTGAGATATCAATTTGGTTGCCTTTGGACAACCCCCTGATTCGATAAAATTTCTTTATTTTTTAAAATAGAATAAGCGAATAAGTCGATAATTCCGATTGAAATACGAACTTTTTTCTAGGAACGTTAGGCGGACCATTCTTTTTGCTTTACAGCCCAAACATTACTGGTAGTCTGATATATCAATTTGGTTGCCTTTGGACAACCCCCTGATTCGATAAAATTTCTATATTTTTTAAAATAGAATAAGCGAATAAGTCGATAATTCCGATTGCAATACGAACTTTTTTTCTAGGAACGTTAGGCGGACCATTCTTTTTGCTTTACAGCCCAAACATTACTGGTAGTCTGAGATATCATTTTGGTTGCCTTTGGACAACCCCCTGATTCGATAAAATTTCTATATTTTTTAAAATAGAATGAGCGAATAAGTCGATAATTCCGATTGAAATACGAACTTCTTTTCTAGGAACGTTAGGCAAACCATTCTTTTTGCTTTAAGGCCCAAACCTTACTGGTAGTCTGGGATATCAATTTGGCTTACTTTGAACAGCTCCTTGATCCGACAAAATTTCTTTTTTTTTAAAAAATAAAATATGCGAATAGGTAGATTTTTCAGATTGAAATACGAACTTTTTTCTAGGAACGTCAGGCGTACCATTCCTTTTGCATTACAGCCCAAACATTACTGGTAGTCTGAGATATCAATTTGGTTGCCTTTGGACAACCCCCTGATTCGATAAAATTTCTATATTTTTTAAAATAGAATAAGCGAATAAGTCAATAATTGCGATTGAAATACGAACTTTTTTCTAGGAACGTTAGACGGACCATTCTTTTTGCTTTACAGCCCAAACATTACTGGTAGTCTGAGATATCAATTTGGTTGCCTTTGGACAACCCCCTGATTCGATAAAATTTCTATATTTTTTAAAATAGAATAAGCGAATAAGTCGATAATTCCGATTGAAATACGAACTTTGTTTCTAGGAACGCTAGGCGGACCATTCTTTTTGCTTTACAGCCCAAACATTACTGGTAGTCTGGGATATCAATTTGGTTGCCTTTGGACAACCCCCTGATTGGATAAAATTTCTATATTTTTTAAAATAGAATGAGCGAATAAGTCGATAATTCCGATTGAAATACGAACTTTTTTTCTAGGAACGTTAGGCGGACCATTCTTTTTGCTTTAAGGCACAAACCTTACTGGTAGTCTGGGATATCAATTTGGCTTACTTTGAACAGCTCCTTGATCCGACAAAATTTCTTTTTTTTTTTAAAATAAAATATGCGAATCGGTAGATTTTTCAGATTGAAATACGAACTTTTTTCTAGGAACGTCAGGCGGACCATTCCTTTTGCATTACAGCCCAAACATTACTGGTAGTCTGATATATCAATTGGGTTGAATTTGAACAACCCCCTGATTCGATAAAATTTCTATATTTTTTAAAATAGAATAAGCGAATAAGTCGATAATTCCGATTGAAATACGAACTTTTTCCTAGGAACGTTAGGCGGACCATTCTTTTTGCTTTACGGCCCAAACCTTACTGTTAGTCTGAGATATGAATTTGGCTTACTTTGAACAGCTCCTTGATCCGACAAAATTTCTTTTTTTTTTAAAAAATAAAATATGCGAATAGGTAGATTTTTCAGATTGAAATACGAACTTTTTTCTAGGAACGTCAGGCGGACCATTCCTTTTGCATTACAGCCCAAACATTACTGGTAGTCTGAGATATCAATTTGGTTGCCTTTGGACAACCCCCTGATTCGATAAAATTTCTATATTTTTTAAAATAGAATAAGCGAATAAGTCGATAATTCCGATTGAAATACGAACTTTTGTCTAGGAACGTTAGGCGGACCATTCTTTTTGCTTTAAAGCCCAAACATTACTGGTAGTCTGAGATATCAATTTGGTTGCCTTTGGACAACCCCCCGATTCGATAAAATTTCTATATTTTTTAAAATAGAATAAGCGAATAAGTCGATAATTCCGATTGAAATACGAACTTTGTTTCTAGGAACGCTAGGCGGACCATTCTTTTTGCTTTACAGCCCAAACATTACTGGTAGTCTGGGATATCAATTTGGTTGCCTTTGGACAACCCCCTGATTGGATAAAATTTCTATATTTTTTAAAATACAAATGAGCGAATAAGTCGATAATTCCGATTGAAATACGAACTTTTTTCTAGGAACGTTAGGCGGACCATTCTTTTTGCTTTACAGCCCAAACATTATTGGTAGTCTGAGATATCAATTTGGTTGCCTTTGGACAACCCCCTGATTCGATAAAATTTCTATATATTTTAAAATAGAATAAGCGAATAAGTCGATAATTCCGATTGAAATACGAACTTTTTTTCTAGGAACGTTAGGCGGACCATTCTTTTTGCTTTACAGCACAAACATTACTGGTAGTCTGAGACATCAATTTGGTTGCCTTTGGACAACTCCCTGATTCGATAAAATTTCTATATTTTTTAAAATAGAATGAGCGAATAAGTCGATAATTCCGATTCAAATACGAACTTTTTTTCTAGGAACGTTAGGCGGACCATTCTTTTTGCTTTAAGGCCCAAACCTTACTGGTAGTCTGGGATATCAATTTGGCTAACTTTGAACAGCTCCTTGATCCGACAAAATTTCTTTTTTTAAAAAATAAAATATGCGAATAGGTAGATTTTTCAGATTGAAATACGAACTTTTTTCTAGGAACGTTAGGCGGACCATTCTTTTTTGCTTTACAGCCCAAACATTACTGGTAGTCTGAGATATCAATTTGGTTGCCTTTGGACAACCCCCTGATTCGATAAAATTTCTATATTTTTTAAAATAGAATAAGCGAATAAGTCGATAATTCCGATTGAAATACGAACTTTTTTTCTAGAAACGTTAGGCGGACCATTCTTTTTGCTTTACAGCCCAAACATTACTGGTAGTCTGAGATATCAATTTGGTTGCCTTTGGACAACCCCCTGATTCGATAAAATTTCTATATTTTTTAAAATAGAATAAGCGAATAAGTCGATAATTCCGATTGAAATACGAACTTTTTTTCTAGGAACGTTAGGCGGACCATTCTTTTTGCTTTACAGCAAAAACATTACTGGTAGTCTGAGATATCAATTTGGTTGCCTTTGGACAAACCCCTGATTCGATAAAATTTCTATATTTTTTAAAATAGAATGAGCGAATAAGTCGATACTTCCGATTGAAATACGAACTTTTTTTCTAGGAACGTTAGGCGGACCATTCTTTTTGCTTTAAGGCCCAAACCTTACTGGTAGTCTGGGATATCAATTTGGCTTACTTTGAACAGCTCCTTGATCCGACAAAATTTCTTTTTTTAAAAAATAAAATATGCGAATAGGTAGATTTTTCAGATTGAAATACGAACTTTTTTCTAGGAACGTTAGGCGGACCATTCTTTTTGCTTTACAGCCCAAACATTACTGGTAGACTGAGATATCAATTTGGTTGCCTTTGGACAACCCCCTGATTCGATAAAATTTCTATATTTTTTAAAATAGAATAAGCGAATAAGTCGATAATTCCGATTGAAATACGAACTTTTTTTTAGGAACGTTAGGCGGACCATTCTTTTTGCTTTACAGCCCAAACATTACTGGTAGTCTGAGATATCAATTTGGTTGCCTTTGGACAACCCCCTGATTCGATAAAATTTCTATATTTTTTAAAATAGAATAAGCGAATAAGTCGATAATTCCGATTGAAATACGAACTTTTTTTCTAGGAACGTTAGGCGGACCATTCTTTTTGCTTTACAGCCTAAACATTACTGGTAGTCTGATATATCAATTTGGTTGCCTTTGGACAACCTCCTAATTCGATAAAAATTTCTATATTTTTTAAAATAGAATAAGCGAATAAATCGATAACCGATTGAAATACGAACTTTTTTTCTAGGAACGTTAGGCGGACCATTCTTTTTGCTTTACGGCCCAAACCTTACTGGTAGTCGGGGATATCAATTTGGCTTACTTTGAACAGCTCCTTGATCCGACAAAATTTCTATTTTTTAAAAAATAAAATATGCGAATAGGTAGATTTTTCAGATTGAAATACGAACTTTTTTCTTGGAACGTTAGGCGGACCATTCTTTTTGCATTACAGCCCAAACATTACTGGTAGTCTGAGATATCAATTTGGTTGCCTTTGGACAACCCCCTGATTCGATAAAATTTCTATATTTTTTAAAATAAAATAAGCGAATAAGTCGATAATTCCGATTGAAATACGAACTTTTTTTCTAGGAACGTTAGGCGGACCACTTTTTTTGCTTTACAGCCCAAACATTACTGGTAGTCTGAGATATCAATTTGGTTGCCTTTGGACAACCCCCTGATTCGATAAAATTTCTATATTTTTTAAAATAAAATAAGCGAATAAGTCGATAATTCCTTTTGAAATGCGAACTTGTTTTTTAGGAGCGTTAGGTGGACCATTCCTTTTGCTTTACGGCCCAAACATTACTGGTAGTCTGAGATATCAATTTGGTTGCCTTTGGACAACCCCCTGATTCGATAAAATTTCTATATTTTTTAAAATAAATTAAGCGAATAAGTCGATAATTCCTATTGAAATGCGAACTTGTTTTTTAGGAGCGTTAGGTGGACCATTCCTTTTGCTTTACAGCCCAAACATTACTGGTAGTCTGAGATATCAATTTGGTTGCCTTTGGACAACCCCCTGATTCGATAAAATTTCTATATTTTTTAAAATAGAATAAGCGAATAAGTCGATAATTCCGATTGAAATACGAACTTTTTTTCTAGGAACGTTAGGCGGACCATTCTTTTTGCTTTACAGCCTAAACATTACTGGTAGTCTGATATATCAATTTGGTTGCCTTTGTACAACCCCCTGATTCGATAAAATTTCTATATTTTTTAAAATAGAATAAGCGAATAAGTCGATAACCGATTGAAATACGAACTTTTTTTCTAGGAACGTTAGGCGGACCATTGTTTTTGCTTTACGGCCCAAACCTTACTGGTAGTCGGGGATATCAATTTGGCTTACTTTGAAAAGCTCCTTGATCCGACAAAATTTCTATTTTTTAAAAAATAAAATATGCGAATAGGTAGATTTTTCAGATTGAAATACGAACTTTTTTCTTGGAACGTTAGGCGGACCATTCTTTTTGCATTACAGCCCAAACATTACTGGTAGTCTGAGATATCAATTTGGTTGCCTTTGGACAACCCCCTGATTCCATAAAATTTCTATTTTTTTTAAAATAGAATAAGCGAATAAGTCGATAATTCCGATTGAAATACGAACTTTTTTTCTAGGAACGTTAGGCGGACCACTTTTTTTGCTTTACAGCCCAAACATTACTGGTAGTCTGAGATATCAATTTGGTTGCCTTTGGACAACCCCCTGATTCGATAAAATTTCTATATTTTTTAAAATAAAATAAGCGAATAAGTCGATAATTCCGATTGAAATACGAACTTTTTTTCTAGGAACGTTAGGCGGACCACTTTTTTTGCTTTACAGCCCAAACATTACTGGTAGTCTGAGATATCAATTTGGTTGCCTTTGGACAACCCCCTGATTCGATAAAATTTCTATTTTTTTAAAATAGAATAAGCGAATAAGTCGATAATTCCGATTGAAATACGAACTTTTTTTCTAGGAACGTTAGGCGGACCACTTTTTTTGCTTTACAGCCCAAACATTACTGGTAGTCTGAGATATCAATTTGGTTGCCTTTGGACAACCCCCTGATTCGATAAAATTTCTATTTTTTTTAAAATAGAATAAGCGAATAAGTCGATAATTCCGATTGAAATACGAACTTTTTTTCTAGGAACGTTAGGCGGACCACTTTTTTTGCTTTACAGCCCAAACATTACTGGTAGTCTGAGATATCAATTTGGTTGCCTTTGGACAACCCCCTGATTCGATAAAATTTCTATTTTTTTTAAAATAGAATAAGCGAATAAGTCGATAATTCCGATTGAAATACGAACTTTTTTTCTAGGAACGTTAGGCGGACCACTTTTTTTGCTTTACAGCCCAAACATTACTGGTAGTCTGAGATATCAATTTGGTTGCCTTTGGACAACCCCCTGATTCGATAAAATTTCTATATTTTTTAAAATAAAATAAGCGAATAAGTCGATAATTCCTATTGAAATGCGAACTTGTTTTTTAGGAGCGTTAGGTGGACCATTCCTTTCGCTTTACGGCCCAAACATTACTGGTAGTCTGAGATATCAATTTGGTTGCCTTTGGACAACCCCCTGATTCGATAAAATTTCTATATTTTTTAAAATAAAATAAGCGAATAAGTCGATAATTCCTATTGAAATGCGAACTTGTTTTTTAGGAGCGTTAGGTGGACCATTCCTTTTGCTTTACAGCTCAAACATTACTGGTAGTCTGAGATATCAATTTGGTTGCCTTTGGACAACCCCCTGATTCGATAAAATTTCTATATTTTTTAAGACAGAATAAGCGAATAAGTCGATAATTCCGATTGAAATACGAAATTTTTTTCTAGGAACGTTAGGCGGACCATTCTTTTTGCTTTACAGCCTAAACATTACTGGTAGTCTGATATATCAATTTGGTTGCCTTTGGACAACCCCCTGATTCGATAAAATTTCTATATTTTTTAAAATAGAATAAGCGAATAAGTCGATAACCGATTGAAATACGAACTTTTTTTCTAGGAACGTTAGGCGGACCATTCTTTTTGCTTTACGGCCCAAACCTTACTGGTAGTCGGGGATATCAATTTGGCTTACTTTGAACAGCTCCTTGATCCGACAAAATTTCTATTTTTTAAAAAATAAAATATGCGAATAGGTAGATTTTTCAGATTGAAATACGAATTTTTTTCTTGGAACGTTAGGCGGACCATTCTTTTTGCATTACAGCCCAAACATTACTGGTAGTCTGAGATATCAATTTGGTTGCCTTTGGACAACCCCCTGATTCGATAAAATTTCTATTTTTTTTTAAATAGAATAAGCGAATAAGTCGATAATTCCGATTGAAATACGAACTTTTTTTCTAGGAACGTTAGGCGGACCATTCTTTTTGCTTTACAGACCAAACATTACTGGTAGTCTGAGATATCAATTTGGTTGCCTTTGGACAACCCCCTGATTCGATAAAATTTCTATATTTTTTAAAATAAAATAAGCGAATAAGTCGATAATTCCTATTGAAATGCGAACTTGTTTTTTAGGAGCGTTAGGTGGACCATTCCTTTTGCTTTACGGCCCAAACTTTACTGGTAGTCGGGGATATCAATTTGGCTTACTTTGAACAGCTCCTTGATCCGACAAAATTTCTATTTTTTAAAAAAAAAATATGCGAATAGGTAGATTTTTCAGATTGAAATAAGAACTTTTTTCTAGGAACGTTAGGCGGACCATTCTTTTTGCATTATAGTCCAAACATTACTGGTAGTCTGAGATATCAATTTGGTTGCCTTTGGACAACCCCCTGATTCGATAAAGTTTCTATATTTTTTAAAATAGAATAAGCGAATAAGTCGATAATTCCGATTGAAATACGAACTTTTTTTCTAGGAACGTTGGGCGGACCATTCTTTTTGCTTTACAGCCCAAACATTACTGGTAGTCTGAGATATCAATTTGGTTCCTTTGGACAACCCCCTGATTCGATAAAATTTCTATATTTTTTAAAATAGAATAGGCAAATAAGTCAATTATTCCAATTGAAATACGAACTTTTTTCTAGGAACGTTAGGCGGACCATTTTTTTGCATTACAGCCCAAACATTACTGGTAGTCTGAGATATCAATTTGGTTGCCTTTGGACAACCCCCTGATTCGATAAAATTTCTATTTTTTTTAAAATAGAATAAGCGAATACGTCGATAATTCCGATTGAAATACAAACTTTTTTTCTAGGAACGTTAGGCGGACCATTCTTTTTGCTTTACAGCCCAAACATTACTGGTAGTCTGAGATATCAATTTGGTTGCCTTTGGACAACCCCCTGATTCGATAAAATTTCTATGTTTTTTAAAATAGAATAAGCGAATAGGTCGATAATTCCTATTGAAATGCGAACTTGTTTTTTAGGAGCGTTAGGTGGACCATTCTTTTTGCTTTACGGCCCAAACCTTACTGGTAGTCGGGGATATCAATTTGGCTTACTTTGAACAGCTCCTTGATCCGACAAAATTTCTATTTTTAAAAAAAAAATATGCGAATAGGTAGATTTTTCAGATTGAAATAAGAACTTTTTTCTAGGAACGTTAGGCGGACCATTCTTTTTGCATTGCAGTCCAAACATTACTGGTAGTTTGAGATATCAATTTGGTTGCCTTTGGACAACCCCCTGATTCGATAAAGTTTCTATATTTTTTAAAATAGAATAAGCGAATAAGTCGATAATTCCGATTGAAATACGAACTTTTTTTCTAGGAACGTTGGGCGGACCATTCTTTTTGCATTGCAGTCCAAACATTACTGGTAGTTTGAGATATCAATTTGGTTGCCTTTGGACAACCCCCTGATTCGATAAAGTTTCTATATTTTTTAAAATAGAATAAGCGAATAAGTCGATAATTCCGATTGAAATACGAACTTTTTTTCTAGGAACGTTAGGCGGACCATTCTTTTTGCATTGCAGTCCATACATTACTGGCAGTTTGAGATATCAATTTGGTTGCCTTTGGACAACCCCCTGATTCGATAAAGTTTCTATATTTTTTAAAATAGAATAAGCGAATAAGTCGATAATTCCGATTGAAATACAAACTTTTTTTCTAGGAACGTTAGGCGGACCATTCTTTTTGCTTTACGGCCCAAACCTTACTGGTAGTCTGGGATATCAATTTGGCTTACTTTGAACAGCTCCTTGATCCGACAAAATTTCTATTTTTTAAAAAACAAAATAAGCGAATAGGTAGATTTTTCAGATTGAAATACGAACTTTTTGCTAGGAACGTTAGGCGGACCATTCTTTTTGCATTTCAGCCCAAACATTACTGGTAGTCTGAGATATCAATTTGGTTGCCTTTGGACAACCTCCTGATTCGATAAAAATTTCTTTATTTTTTAAAATAGAATAAGCGAATAAGTCGATAATTCCGATTGAAATACGAAATTTTTTTCTAGGAACGCTAGGCGGACCATTCTTTTTGCTTGACAGCCCAAACCTTACTGGTAGTCGGGGATATCAATTTGGCTTACTTTGAACAGCTCCTTGATCCGACAAAATTTCTATTTTTTAAAAAATAAAATAAGCGAATATGTAGATTTTTCTGATTGAAACATGAACTTTTTTCTAGGAAGGTTAGGCGGACAATACTTTTTGCATTACAACCCAAACATTATCGGTTTTCTGGTTTATCGGTTTGGCTCACTTTGAACAATTCCTTGATCCAATAAATTTTCTATATTTTTTAAAACAGAATAAGCAAATAAGTCAATTATTCCAATTGAAATACGAACTTTTTTTCTAGGAACGTTAGGCGGACCATTCTTTTTGCTTGACGGCCCAAACTTTACTGGTAGTCGGGGATATCAATTTGGCTTACTTTGAACAGCTCCTTGATCCGACAAAATTTCTATTTTTTAAAAAATAAAATAAGCGAATATGTAGATTTTTCTGATTGAAACATGAACTTTTTTCTAGGAAGGTTAGGCGGACAATTCTTTTTGCATTACGGCCCAAACCTTACTGGTACTCTGGGATATCAATTTGGTTGCCTGTGGACAACCCCCTGATTCGATAAAATTTCTATATTTTTTAAAATAGAATGAGCGAATAAGTCGATAATTCAGATTGAAGTACGAACTTTTTTTCTAGGAACTTTAGGCGGACCATTCTTTTTGCTTTACGGCCCAAACCTTACTGGTAGTCTGAGATATCAATTTGGTTGCCTTTGGACAACCCCCTGATTCGATAAAATTTCTATATTTTTTAAAATAGAATGAGCGAATAAGTCGATAATTCCGATTGAAATACGAAATTTTTTTCTAGGAACGTTAGGCGGACCATTCTTTTTGCTTTACGGCCCAAACCTTACTGGTAGTCGGGGATATCAATTTGGCTTACTTTGAACAGCTCCTTGATTCGATAAAATTTCTATATTTTTTAATACAGAATAAGCAAATAAGTCAATTATTCCAATTGAAATACGAACTTTTTTTCTAGGAACGTTAGGCGGACCATTCTTTTTGCATCACAGCCCAAACATTACTGCTAGTCTGGGATATCAATTTGGTTGAATTTGAACAACCCCCTGATTCGATAAAATTTCTATATTTTTTAAAATAGAATATGCGAATAAGTCGATAATTCCGATTGAAATACGAACTTTTTTTCAAGGAGCGTTAGGTGGACCATTCTTTTTGCATTACAGCCCAAACATTAGTGGTAGTCTGAGATATCAATTTCGTTTCCTTTGAACAACCCCCTGATTCGATAAAAATTCTATATTTTTCAAAATAGAATAAGCGAATAAGTCGATAATTCCGATTGAAATACGAACTTTTTTTCTAGGAACGTTAGGCGGACCATTCTTTTTGCTTTACAGCCTAAACATTACTGGTAGTCTGATATATCAATTTGGTTGAATTTCAACAACCCCCCTGATTCCATAAAATTTCTATATTTTTAAAAATAGAATAAGCGAATAAGTCGATAATTCCGATTGAAATACGAACTTTTTTTCTAGGAACGTTAGGCGGACCATTTTTTTGCATTACGGCCAAAACCTTACTGGTAGTCTGGGACATCAATTTGGTTGACTTTGAACAACCCCTTGATTCGATAAAATTTCTATATTTTTTAAAATAGAATAAGCAAATAAGTCAATTATTCCAATTGAAATACGAACTTTTTTTCTAGGAACGTTAGGCGGGCCATTCTTTTTGCATTACAAACCAAACATTACCGGTAGTCTGAGAAATCAATTTGGTTGCCTTTGAACAACGCCCTGATTCGATAAAATTTCTATATTTTTTAAAATAGAATAAGCGAACAAGTCGATAATTCCGATTGAAATACGAACTTTTTTTCTAGGAACGTTAGGCGGACCATTTTTTTGCATTACGGCCAAAACCTTACTGGTAGTCTGATATATCAATTTGGTTGAATTTCAACAACCCCCCTGATTCCATAATATTTCTATATTTTTTAAAATAGAATAAGCGAATAAGTCGATAATTCCGATTGAAATACGAACTTTTTTTCTAGGAACGTTAGGCGGACCATTCTTTTTGCATTACGGCCCAAACCTTACTGGTACTCTGGGATATCAATTTGGTTTACTTTGAACAGCTCCTTGATCCGACAAAATTTCTATTTTTTAAAAAATAAAATAAGCGAATAGGTAGACTTTTCCGATTGAAATACGAATTTTCTTCTAGGAACGTTAGGCGGACCATTAATTTTGCATTACAACCCGAACATTATCGGTATTCTGGGATGTCGGTTTGGCTCACTTTGAACAATTCCTTGATCCGATAAAAATTCTATATTGTTGAAAATAGAATAAGCGAATAAGCCGATAATTCCGATTGAAATACGAACTTTTTTTCTAGGAACGTTAGGCGGCCCATTCTTTTTGCATTATAACCCAAATATTAATGGTAGTCTGATATATCAATTTGGTTGAATTTCAACAACCCCCCTGATTCCATAAAATTTCTATATTTTTTAAAATAGAATAAGCGAATAAGTCGATAATTCCGATTGAAATACGAACTTTTTTTCTAGGAACGTTAGGCGGACCATTTTTTTGCATTACGGGCAAAACCTTACTGGTAGTCTGGGACATCAATTTGGTTGACTTTGAACAACCCCTTGATTCGATAAAATTTCTATATTTTTTAAAATATATTAAGCAAATAAGTCAATTATTCCAATTGAAATACGAACTTTTTTTCTAGGAACGTTAGGCGGGCCATTCTTTTTGCATTACAAACCAAACATTACCGGTAGTCTGAGAAATCAATTTGGTTGCCTTTGAACAACGCCCTGATTCGATAAAATTTCTATATTTTTTAAAATAGAATAAGCGAACAAGTCGATAATTCCGATTGAAATACGAACTTCTTTCAAGGAACGTTAGGCGGACCATTCTTTTTGCATTATAACCCAAATATTAATGGTAGTCTGATATATCAATTTTGGTTGAATTTCAACAACCCCCCTGATTCCATAAAATTTCTATATTTTTTAAAATAGAATAAGCTAATAAGTCGATAATTCCGATTGAAATACGAACTTTTTTTCTAGGAACGTTAGGCGGACCATTCTTTTTGCATTACGGCCCAAACCTTACTGGTACTCTGGGATATCAATTTGGTTTACTTTGAACAACCCCTTGATTCGATAAAATTTCTATATTTTTTAAAATAGATTAAGCAAATAAGTCAATTATTCCAATTGAAATACGAACTTTTTTTCTAGGAACGTTAGGCGGGCCATTCTTTTTGCATTACAAACCAAACATTACCGGTAGTCTGAGAAATCAATTTGGTTGCCTTTGAACAACGCCCTGATTCGATAAAATTTCTATATTTTTTAAAATAGAATGAGCGAACAAGTCGATAATTCCGATTGAAATACGAACTTTTTTCAAGGAACGTTAGGCGGACCATTCTTTTTGCATTATAACCCAAATAATAATGGTAGTCTGATATATCAATTTGGTTGAATTTCAACAACCCCCCTGATTCCATAAAATTTCTATATTTTTTAAAATAGAATAAGCGAACAAGTCGATAATTCCGATTGAAATACGAACTTTTTTCAAGGAACGTTAGGCGGACCATTCTTTTTGCATTATAACCCAAATATTAATGGTAGTCTGATATATCAATTTGGTTGAATTTCAACAACCCCCCTGATTCCATAAAATTTCTATATTTTTTAAAATAGAATAAGCGAATAAGTCGATAATTCCGATTGAAATACGAACTTTTTTCTAGGAACGTTAGGCGGACCATTCTTTTTGCATTACAGCCCAAACATTACTGGTAGTCTGAGATATCAATTTGGTTGCCTTTGGACAACCTCCTGATTCGATAAAAATTTCTATATTTTTTAAAATAGAATAAGCGAATAAGTCGATAATTCCGATTGAAATACGAAATTTTTTTCTAGGAACGTTAGGCGGACCATTCTTTTTGCTTTACGGCCCAAACCTTACTGGTAGTCTGGGATATCAATTTGGCTTACTTTGAACAGCTCCTTGATCCGACAAAATTTCTATTTTTTAAAAAATAAAATAAGCGAATAGGTAGATTTTTCCGATTGAAATACGAATTTTCTTCTAGGAACGTTAGGCGGACCATTAATTTTGCATTACAACCCGAACATTATCGGTATTCTGGGATGTCGGTTTGGCTCACTTTGAACAATTCCTTGATCCGATAAAAATTCTATATTTTTGAAAATAGAATAAGCGAATAAGCCGATAATTCCGATTGAAATACGAACTTTTTTTCTAGGAACGTTAGGCGGACCATTCTTTTTGCTTTACGGCCCAAACCTTACTGGTAGTCTGGGATATCAATTTGGCTTACTTTGAACAGCTCCTTGATCCGACAAAATTTCTATTTTTTAAAAAATAAAATAAGCGAATAGGTAGATTTTTCAGATTGAAATACGAACTTTTTTCTAGGAACGTTAGGCGGACCATTCTTTTTGCATTACAGCCCAAACATTACTGGTAGTCTGAGATATCAATTTGGTTGCCTTTGGACAACCTCCTGATTCGATAAAAATTTCTATATTTTTTAAAATAGAATAAGCGAATAAGTCGATAATTCCGATTGAAATACGAAATTTTTTTCTAGGAACGTTAGGCGGACCATTCTTTTTGCTTTACGGCCCAAACCTTACTGGTAGTCGGGGATATCAATTTGGCTTACTTTGAACAGCTCCTTGATCCGACAAAATTTCTATTTTTTAAAAAATAAAATAAGCGAATAGGTAGATTTGTCAGATTGAAACATGAACTTTTTTCTTTGAAGGTTAGGCGGACAATTCTTTTTGCATCACAGCCCAAACATTACTGCTAGTCTGGGATATCAATTTGGTTGAATTTGAACAACCCCCTGATTCGATAAAATTTCTATATTTTTTAAAATAGAATATGCGAATAAGTCGATAATTCCGATTGAAACACGAAGTTTTTTTCTAGGAACGTTAGGCGGACCATTTTTTTGCATTACAGCCAAAACATTAATGGTAGTCTGGGACATCAATTTGGTTGACTTTGAACAACCCCTTGATTCGATAAGATTTCTATATTTTTTAAAACAGAATAAGCAAATAAGTCAATTATTCCAATTGAAATACGAACTTTTTTCTAGGAACGATAGGCGGGCCATTCTTTTTGCATTACAAACCAAACATTACAGGTGGTCTGAGAAATCAATTTGGCTGCCTTCGAACAACGCCCTGATTCGATAAAATTTCTATATTTTTTAAAATAGAATAAGGGAATAAGTCGATAATTCCGATTGAAATACGAACTTTTTTCAAGGAACGTTAGGCGGACCATTCTTTTTGCATTATAACCCAAACATTACTGGTAGTCTGATATATCAATTTGGTTGAATTTCAACAACCCCCCTGATTCCATAAAACTTCTATATTTTTTAAAATAGAATAAGCGAATAAGTCGATAATTCCGATTGAAATACGAACCTTTTTTCTAGGAACGTTAGGCGGACCATTATTTTTGCATTACGACCCAAACATTACTGGTAGTCTGGGACATCAATTTGGTTGACTTTGAACAATTCCTTGATCCGATAAAAATTCTATATTTTTGAAAGTAGAATAAGCGAATAAGCCGATAATTCCGATTGATTTACAAACTTTTTTCTAGGAACGTTAGGCGGACCATTCTTTTTGCATTACAGCCCAAACATTACTGGTAGTCTGGGACATCAATTTGGTTGACTTTGAACAACCCCTTGATTCGATAAAATTTTTATATATTTTAAAATAGAATAAGCAAATAAGTCGATTATTCCAATTGAAATACGAACTTTTTTCTAGGAACGTTAGGCGGACCATTCTTTTTGCATTACAAACCAAACATTACTGGTAGTCTGAGAAATCAATTTGGTTGCCTTTGAACTACTTCCTGATTCGATAAAATTTCTATATTTTTTAAAATAGAATAAGCGAATAAGTCGATAATTCCGATTGAAATACGAACTTTTTTCAAGAACGTTAGGCGGACCATTCTTTTTGCATTACAACCCACCATTACTGGTAGTCTGATGTATCAATTTGGTTGAATTTGAACAACCCCCTGATTCCATAAAATTTCTATAATTTTTAAAATAGAATAAGCGAATAAGACGATAATTCCGTTTGAAATACGAACTTTTTTTCTAGGAACGTTAGGCGGACCATTCTTTTTGCATTACGACCCAAACTCTACTGGTAGTCTGGGATATCAATTTGGTTTACTTTGAACAGCTCCTTGATCCGACAAAATTTCTATTTTTTAAAAAATAAAATAAACGAATAGGTAGATTTTTCCGACTGAAATACGATTTTTTTCTAGGAAGGTTAGGCGGACCATTATTTTTGCATTAGAACCCAAACATTATCGGTATTCTGGGATATCGGTTTGGCTCACTTTGAACAATTCCTTGATCCGATAAAAATTCTGTGTTTTTGAAAATAGAATAAGCGAATAAGCCG
Source organism: Convolutriloba macropyga (assembly GCF_964194025.1). Taxonomy (NCBI): domain Eukaryota; kingdom Metazoa; phylum Xenacoelomorpha; order Acoela; family Convolutidae; genus Convolutriloba; species Convolutriloba macropyga. The sequence continues at coordinate 82,612,121 of NC_134469.1, forward strand.
ATAATTCCGATTGAAATACGAACTTTTTTCTTGGAACGTTAGGCGGACCATTATTTTTGCATTACAGCCCAAACATTACTGGTAGTCTGGGACATCAATTTGGTTGACTTTGAACAACCCCTTGATTCGATAAAAATTTCTATTTTTTTAAAAATAGAATAAGCAAATAAGTCGATAATTCCGATTGAAATACGAACTTTTTTCAAGGAACGTTAGGCGGACCATTATTTTTGCATTACAGCCCTAAAATTACTGGTAGTCTGGGACATCAAATTGGTTGACTTTGAACAACCCCTTGATTCGATAAAATTTCTATATTTATTAAAATAGAATAAGCAAATAAGTCGATTATTCCAATTGAAATACGAACTTTTTTTCTAGGAACGTTAAGCGGACCATTCTTTTTGTATTACAGCCCAAACATTACTGGTAGTCTGAGATATCATTTTGGTTGACTTTGAACAACCCCCTGATTCGATAAAAATTTCTATTTTTTTTTAAAACAGAATAAGCGAATAAATCGATAATTCCGATTGGAATACGAACATTTTTCTAGGAACGTTAGGCGGACCATTCTTTTTGCATTACAGCCCAAACATTACTGGTAGTCTGGGACATCAATTTGATTGACTTTGAACAACCCCTTGATTCGATAAAATTTCTATAATTATTAAAATAGAATAAGCAAATAAGTCGATTATTCCAATTGAAATACGAACTTTTTTTCTAGGAACGTTAGGCGGACCATTCTTTTTGTATTACAGCCCAAACATTACTGGTAGTCTGAGATATCAATTTGGTTGACTTTGAACAACCCCCTGATTCGATAAAATTTCTATATTTTTGAAAATAGATTAAGCGAATAAGCCGATAATTCCGATTGAAAAACGAACTTTTTTCTTGGAACGTTAGGCGGCCCATTATTTTTGCATTACAGCCCAAACATTACTGGTAGTCTGGGACATCAATTTGGTTGACTTTGATCAACCCCTTGATTCGATAAAAATTTCTATTTTTTTAAAAACAGAATAAGCAAATAAGTCGATAATTCCGATTGAAATACGAACTTTTTTCAAGGAACGTTAGGCGGACCATTATTTTTTGCATTACAGCCCAAACATTACTGGCAGTCTGGGACATCAATTTGGTTGATTTTTAACAACCCCTTGATTCGATAAAAATTTCTATTTTTTTAAAAACAGAATTAATGAATAAGTCGATAATTCCGATTGGAATACGAACTTTTTTCTAGGAACATTAGGCGGACCATTCTTTTTGCATTACAGCCCAAACATTACTGGTAGTCTGGGACATCAATTTGGTTGACTTCGAACAACCCCTTGATTCGATAAAAATTTCTATTTTTTTGAAAACAGAATTAATGAATAAGTCGATAATTCCGATTGGAATACGAACTTTTTTCAAGGAACGTTAGGCGGACCATAATTTTTGTATTACAGCCCAAACATTACTGGTAGTCTGGGACATCAATTTGGTTGACTTTGAACAACCCCTTGATTCGATAAAAATTTCTATTTTTTTAAAAACAGAATTAATCAATAAGTCGATAATTCCGATTGGAATACGAACTTTTTTCTAGGAACGTTAGGCGGACCATTCTTTTTGCATTACAGCCCAAACATTACTGGTAGTCTGGGACATCAATTTGATTGACTTTGAACAACCCCTTGATTCGATAAAAATTTCTATTTTTTTAAAAACAGAATAAGCAAATAAGTCGATAATTCCGATTGAAATACGAACTTTTTTCAAGGAACGTTAGGCGGACCATTATTTTTGCATTACATCCCAAAGATTACTGGTAGTCTGGGACATCAATTTGGTTGACTTTGAACAACCCTTGATTCGATAAAAATTTCTATTTTTTTAAAAACAGAATAAGCAAATAAGTCGATAATTCCGATTGAAATACGAACTTTTTTCAAGGAACGTTAGGCGGACCATTATTTTTGCATTACAGCCCAAACATTACTGGTAGTCTGGGACATCAATTTGGTTGACTTTGAACAACCCCTTGATTCGATAAAAATTTCTATTTTTTTAAAAACAGAATTAATTAATAAGTCGATAATTCCGATTGGAATACGAACTTTTTTCTAGGAACGTTAGGCGGATCATTCTTTTTGCATTACAGCCCAAACCTTACTGGTAGTCTGGGACATCAATTTGATTGACTTTGAACAACCCCTTGATTCGATAAAATTTCTATATTTTTCAAAATAGAATAAGCGAATAAGTCGATAATTCCGATTGAAATACGGACTTGTTTTCTAGGAACGTTAGGTGGACTTTCTTTGCATTACAGCCCAAAGATTACTGGAAGTCTGGGACACCAATCTGGTTGACTTTGAACAACCCCTTGATTCGATAAAAATTCAATATTTTTTAGGATACAATAAGCAAATAAATCAAATATCGCAAATGAAATACGAACTTTTTTTCTTAGGAACGTTTCAATATTTTTTAAGATAGAATAAGCGAATAAATCGATAATTCCGACTGAAATACGAACTTTTTTTTCCTATTGAAATAGGAACCTTAGGCGGACCATTCTTTTTGCATTACGGCCCAACCCTTACTGGTAGTCTGGGATATCAATTCGGTTCACTCTGAACAGCTCCTTGATCCGACAAAATTTCTATTTTTTAAAAAATAAAATAAGCGAATAGGTAGATTTTGCCGATTGAAATACGAACTTTTTTCTAGAAACGTTAGGCGGACCATTTTTTTTGCATTACAACCCAAACAATACTGGTAGTCTGAGATATCAATTTGGCTGACTTTGAACAGCTGCTTGATCCGATAGAATTTCTATATTTTTCAAAATAGAATAAGCGAATAAGTCGATAATTCCGATTGAAATACGGACTTGTTTTCTAGGAACGTTAGGTGGACCATTTTTTTGCATTACAGCCCAAACATTACTGGTAGTCTGGGATATCAATTTGGTTGACTTTGAAAAACCCCCTGATTCAATAAATGTCTATATTTTTAGCCGATATATTTCACAATAGAATAAGCGAATAAGTTTACATTTCCGACTGAAATACGGAATTTTCTTCTAGGAACGTTAGGTGGACTTTCTTTGCATTACAGCCCAAAGATTACTGGAAGTCTGGGACACCAATCTGGTTGACTTTGAACAACCCCTTGATTCGATAAAAATTCAATATTTTTTAGGATACAATAAGCAAATAAATCAAATATCCCAAATGAAATACGAACTTTTTTTCTTAGGATTGTTTCAATATTTTTTAAGATAGAATAAGCGAATAAATCGATAATTCCGACTGAAATACGAACTTTTTTTCCTATTGAAATAGGAACCTTAGGCGGACCATTCTTTTTGCATTACGGCCCAACCCTTACTGGTAGTCTGGGATATCAATTCGGTTCACTCTGAACAGCTCCTTGATCCGACAAAATTTCTATATTTTTGAAAATAGATTAAGCGAATAAGCCGATAATTCCGATTGAAATACGAACTTTTTTCTTGGAACGTTAGGCGGCCCATTATTTTTGCATTACAGCCCAAACATTACTGGTAGTCTGGGACATCAATTTGGTTGACTTTGATCAACCCCTTGATTCGATAAAAATTTCTATTTTTTTAAAAACAGAATAAGCAAATAAGTCGATAATTCCGATTGAAATACGAACTTTTTTCAAGGAACGTTAGGCGGACCATTATTTTTGCATTACAGCCCAAACATTACTGGTAGTCTGGGACATCAATTTGGTTGATTTTTAACAACCCCTTGATTCGATAAAAATTTCTATTTTTTTAAAAACAGAATTAATGAATAAGTCGATAATTCCGATTGGAATACGAACTTTTTTCTAGGAATGTTAGGCGGACCATTCTTTTTGCATTACAGCCCAAACATTACTGGTAGTCTGGGACATCAATTTGGTTGACTTTGAACAACCCCTTGATTCGATAAAAATTTCTATTTTTTTGAAAACAGAATTAATGAATAAGTCGATAATTCCGATTGGAATACGAACTTTTTTCAAGGAACGTTAGGCGGACCATTATTTTTGTATTACAGCCCAAACATTACTGGTAGTCTGGGACATCAATTTGGTTGACTTTGAACAACCCCTTGATTCGATAAAAATTTCTACTTTTTTAAAAACAGAATTAATGAATAAGTCGATAATTCCGATTGGAATACGAACTTTTTTCTAGGAACGTTAGGCGGACCATTCTTTTTGCATTACAGCCCAAACATTACTGGTAGTCTGGGACATCAATTTGATTGACTTTGAACAACCTCTTGATTCGATAAAAATTTCTATTTTTTTAAAAACAGCATAAGCAAATAAGTCGATAATTCCGATTGAAATACGAACTTTTTTCAAGGAACGTTAGGCGGACCATTATTTTTGCATTACAGCCCAAACATTACTGGTAGTCTGGGACATCAATTTGGTTGACTTTGAACAACCCCTTGATTCGATAAAAATTTCTATTTTTTTAAAAACAGAATAAGCAAATAAGGTGATAATTCCGATTGAAATACGAACTTTTTTCAAGGAACGTTAGGCGGACCATTATTTTTGCATTACAGCCCAAATATTACTGGTAGTCTGGGACATCAATTTGGTTGACTTTGAACAACCCCTTGATTCGATAAAAATTTCTATTTTTTAAAAAACAGAATTAATGAATAAGTCGATAATTCCGATTGGAATACGAACTTTTTTCTAGGAACGTTAGGCGGATCATTCTTTTTGCATTACAGCCCAAACATTACTGGTAGTCTGGGACATCAATTTGATTGACTTTGAACAACCACTTGATTCGATAAAATTTCTATATTTTTCAAAATAGAATAAGCGAATAAGTCGATAATTCCGATTGAAATACGGACTTGTTTTCTAGGAGCGTTAGGTGGACCATTTCTTGCATTACAGCCCAAACATTACTGGTAGTCTGGGATATCAATTTGGTAGACTTTGAACAACCCCCTGATTCAATAAAATGTCTATATTTTTAGCCGATATATTTCACAATAGAATAAGCGAATAAGTTTACATTTCCGACTGAAATACGCAATTTTCTTCTAGGAACGTTAGGTGGACTTTCTTTGCATTACAGCCCAAAGATTACTGGAAGTCTGGGACACCAATCTGGTTGACTTTGAACAACCCCTTGATTCGATAAAAATTCAATATTTTTTAGGATACAATAAGCAAATAAATCAAATATCCCAAATGAAATACGAACTTTTTTTCTTAGGAACGTTTCAATATTTTTTAAGATAGAATAAGCGAATAAATCGATAATTCCGACTGAAATACGAACTTTTTTTCCTATTGAAATAGGAACCTTAGGCGGACCATTCTTTTTGCATTACGGCCCAACCCTTACTGGTAGTCTGGGATATCAATTCGGTTCACTCTGAACAGCTCCTTGATCCGACAAAATTTCTATTTTTTAAAAAATAAAATAAGCGAATAGGTAGATTTTTCCGATTGAAATACGAACTTTTTTCTAGAAACGTTAGGCGGACCATTCTTTTTGCATTACAACCCAAACAATACTGGTAGTCTGAGATATCAATTTGGTTGACTTTGAACAGCTGCTTGATCCGATAGAATTTCTATATTTTTTAAAATAGAATAAGCGAATATGTCAATAATTCCGATTGAAAAACGAACTTTTTTTCTAGGAACGTTAGGCGGACCATTCTTTTTGCATTACAGCCCAAACATTACTGGTAGTCTCGGTTATCAATTTGGTTTACTTTTAACAACTCCTTGAGCCGATAAAACTTCTTTATATTTCAAAATAGAATAAGCGAATAAGTGTACATTTCCGACTGAAATACGCAATTTTCTTCTAGGAACGTTAGGTGGACTTTCTTTGCATTACAGCCCAAAGATTACTGGAATTCTGGGATATCAATTTGGTTGACTTTGAACAACCCCTTGATTCGATAAAACTTCAATATTTTTTAGGATAGAATAAGCAAATAAATTGAATATTCCGAATGAAATACGAACTTTTTTCTTAGGAACGTTTCAAAATTTTTTAAGATAGAATAAGCGAACAAATCGATAATTCCGATTGAAATACGAACTTTTTTTTGTATTGAAATAGGAACGTTAGGCGGACCATTTTTTTGCATTACGGCCCAAACCTTACTGGTAGTCTGGGATATCAATTTGGTTCACTTTGAACAGCTCTTTGATCCGACAAAATTTCTATTTTTTAAAATATAAAATAAGCGAATAGGTAGATTTTTCCGATTGAAATACGAACTTTTTTCTAGAAACGTTATGCGGACCATACTTTTTGCATTACAGCCCAAACATTACTGGTAGTCTGAGATATCAATTTGGTTGACTTTGAACAGCTCTTTGATCCAATAAAATTTCTGTCTTTTTGAAAATAGAATAAACGAATGAGTCAATAATTCCGATTGAAAAACGAACTTTTTTTCTAGGAACGTTAGGCGGACCATTCTTTTTGCATTACGGCCCCAACCTTACTGGTAGTCTGGGACATCAATTTGGTTTACTTTGAACAGCTCCTTGTTCCGACAAAATTTCTATTTTTTAAAAAATAAAATAAGCGAACAGGTAGATTTTCCCGATTGAAATACGAACTTTTTTCTAGGAACGTTAGGCGGACCATTCTTTTTGCATCACAGCCCAAACATTACTGCTAGTCTGGGATATCAATTTGGTTGAATTTGAACAACCCCCTGATTCGATAAAATTTCTATATTTTTTAAAATAGAATAAGCGAATAAGTCGATAATTCGTATTGAAATTCGAATTTTTTTCAAGGAACGTTAGGCGGACCATTCTTTTTGAATTACAACCCAAATATTACTGGTAGTCTGATATATCAATTTGGTTGATTTTGAACAACCCCCTGATTCGGTAAAAGTTCTAAATTTTTTAAAATAGAATAAGCGAATAAGTCGATAATTCCGATTGAAATACGAACTTTTTTTCTAGGAACGTTAGGCGGACCATTCTTTTTGCATTACGGCCCAAACCTTACTGGTAGTCTGGGATATCAATTCGGTTCACTCTGAACAGCTCCTTGATCCGACAAAATTTCTATTTTTTAAAAAATAAAATAAGCGAATAGGTAGATTTTTCCGATTGAAATACGAACTTTTTTCTAGAAACGTTAGGCGGACCATTCTTTTTGCATTACAACCCAAACAATACTGGTAGTCTGAGATATCAATTTGGTTGACTTTGAACAGCTGCTTGATCCGATAGAATTTCTATATTTTTTAAAATAGAATAAGTGAATATGTCAATAATTCCGATTGAAAAACGAACTTTTTTTCTAGGAACGTTAGGCGGACCATTCTTTTTGCATTACAGCCCAAACATTACTGGTAGTATCGGTTATCAATTTGGTTTACTTTTAACAACTCCTTGAGCCGATAAAACTTCTTTATATTTCAAAATAGAATAAGCGAATAAGTGTACATTTCCGACTGAAATACGCAATTTTCTTCTAGGAACGTTAGGTGGACTTTCTTTGCATTACAGCCCAAAGATTACTGGAATTCTGGGATATCAATTTGGTTGACTTTGAACAACCCCTTGATTCGATAAAACTTCAATATTTTTTAGGATAGAATAAGCAAATAAATTGAATATTCCGAATGAAATACGAACTTTTTTCTTAGGAACGTTTCAAAATTTTTTAAGATAGAATAAGCGAACAAATCGATAATTCCGATTGAAATACGAACTTTTTTTTGTATTGAAATAGGAACGTTAGGCGGACCATTTTTTTGCATTACGGCCCAAACCTTACTGGTAGTCTGGGATATCAATTTGGTTCACTTTGAACAGCTCTTTGATCCGACAAAATTTCTATTTTTTAAAAAATAAAATAAGCGAATAGGTAGATTTTTCCGATTGAAATACGAACTTTTTTCTAGAAACGTTATGCGGACCATACTTTTTGCATTACAGCCCAAACATTACTGGTAGTCTGAGATATCAATTTGGTTGACTTTGAACAGCTCTTTGATCCAATAAAATTTCTATCTTTTTGAAAATAGAATAAACGAATGAGTCAATAATTCCGATTGAAAAACGAACTTTTTTTCTAGGAACGTTAGGCGGACCATTCTTTTTGCATTACGGCCCCAACCTTACTGGTAGTCTGGGATATCAATTTGGTTTACTTTGAACAGCTCCTTGTTCCGACAAAATTTCTATTTTTTAAAAAATAAAATAAGCGAACAGGTAGATTTTCCCGATTGAAATACGAACTTTTTTCTAGGAACGTTAGGCGGACCATTCTTTTTGCATCACAGCCCAAACATTACTGCTAGTCTGGGATATCAATTTGGTTGAATTTGAACAACCCCCTGATTCGATAAAATTTCTATATTTTTTAAAATAGAATAAGCGAATAAGTCGATAATTCCTATTGAAATTCGAATTTTTTTCAAGGAACGTTAGGCAGACCATTCTTTTTGAATTACAACCCAAATATTACTGGTAGTCTGATATATCAATTTGGTTGATTTTGAACAACCCCCTGATTCGGTAAAAGTTCTAAATTTTTTAAAATAGAATAAGCGAATAAGTCGATAATTCCGATTGAAATACGAACTTTTTTTCTAGGAACGTTAGGCGGACCATTCTTTTTGCATTACGGCCCAAACCTTACTGGTAGTCTGGGATATCAATTTGGCTTACTTTGAACAGCTCCTTGATCCGACAAAATTTCTATTTTTTAAAAAAATAAAATAAGCGAACAGGTAGATTTTCCCGATTGGAAAACGAACTTTTTTCTAGGAACGTTAGGCGGACCATTCTTTTTGCATCACATCCCAAACATTACTGCTAGTCTGGGATATCAATTTGGTTGAATTTGAACAACCCCCTGATTCGATAAAATTTCTATATTTTTTAAAATAGAATAAGCGAATAAGTCGATAATTCCTATTGAAATTCGAATTTTTTTCGAGGAACGTTAGGCGGACCATTCTTTTTGCATTACGGCCCAAACCTTACTGGTAGTCTGGGATATCAATTTGGCTTACTTTGAACAGCTCCTTGATCCGACAAAATTTCTATTTTTTAAAAAATAAAATAAGCGAACAGGTAGATTTTCCCGATTGGAAAACGAACTTTTTTCTAGGAACGTTAGGCGGACCATTCTTTTTGCATCACAACCCAAATTTTATCGGTATTCTGGGATATCGGTTTGGCTCACTTTGAACAGTTCCTTGATCCAATAAAAATTCTATATTTTTGAAAATATAATAAGCGAATCAGTCGATAATTCCAATTGAAATACCAACTTGTTTTCTAGGAACGTTAGGTGGACCATTCTTTTTGCATCACAGCCCAAACATTACTGCTAGTCTGGGATATCAATTTGGTTGAATTTGAACAACCCCCTGATTCGATAAAATTTCTATATTTTTTAAAATAGATTAAGCGAGTAAATCGATAATTCCGATTGAAATACGAACTTTTTTTCTAGGAACGTTAGGCGGACCATTTTTTTTGCATTACGGCCCAAACCTTACTGGTAATCTGGGATATCAATTTGGCTTACTTTGAACAGCTCCTTGATCCGACAAAATTTCTATTTTTTAAAAAATAAAATAAGCGAACAGGTAGATTTCCCCTATTGGAAAACGAACTTTTTTCTATTCTAAGAACGTTAGGCGGACCATTCTTTTTGCATCACAACCCAAATATTATCGGTATTCTGGGATATCGGTTTGGCTCACTTTGAACAGTTCCTTGATCCAAAAAAAATTCTATATTTTTGAAAATATAATAAGCGAATAAGTCGATAATTCCAATTGAAATACCAACTTGTTTTCTAGGAACGTTAGGTGGACCATTCTTTTTGCATCACAGCCCAAACATTACTGCTATTCTGGGATATCAATTTGGTTGAATTTGAACAACCCCCTGATTCGATAAAATTTCTATATTTTTTAAAATAGATTAAGCGAGTAAATCGATAATTCCGATTGAAATACGAACTTTTTTTCTAGGAACGTTAGGCGGACCATTTTTTTTGCATTACGGCCCAAACCTTACTGGTAATCTGGGATATCAATTTGGCTTACTTTGAACAGCTCCTTGATCCGACAAAATTTCTATTTTTTAAAAAATAAAATAAGCGAACAGGTAGATTTCCCCTATTGGAAAACGAACTTTTTTCTAGGAACGTTAGGCGGACCATTCTTTTTGCATCACAACCCAAATATTATCGGTATTCTGGGATATCGGTTTGGCTCACTTTGAACAGTTCCTTGATCCAAAAAAAATTCTATATTTTTGAAAATATAATAAGCGAATAAGTCGATAATTCCAATTGAAATACCAACTTGTTTTCTAGGAACGTTAGGTGGACCATTCTTTTTGCATCACAGCCCAAACATTACTGCTAGTCTGGGATATCAATTTGGTTGAATTTGAACAACCCCCTGATTCGATAAAATTTCTATATTTTTTAAAATAGATTAAGCGAGTAAATCGATAATTCCGATTGAAATACGAACTTTTTTTCTAGGAACGTTAGGCGGACCATTTTTTTTGCATTACGGCCCAAACCTTACTGGTAATCTGGGATATCAATTTGGCTTACTTTGAACAGCTCCTTGATCCGACAAAATTTCTATTTTTTAAAAAATAAAATAAGCGAACAGGTAGATTTCCCCTATTGGAAAACGAACTTTTTTCTAGGAACGTTAGGCGGACCATTCTTTTTGCATCACAACCCAAATATTATCGGTATTCTGGGATATCGGTTTGGCTCACTTTGAACAGTTCCTTGATCCAAAAAAAATTCTATATTTTTGAAAATATAATAAGCGAATAAGTCGATAATTCCAATTGAAATACCAACTTGTTTTCTAGGAACGTTAGGTGGACCATTCTTTTTGCATCACAGCCCAAACATTACTGCTATTCTGGGATATCAATTTGGTTGAATTTGAACAACCCCCTGATTCGATAAAATTTCTATATTTTTTAAAATAGATTAAGCGAGTAAATCGATAATTCCGATTGAAATACGAACTTTTTTTCTAGGAACGTTAGGCGGACCATTCTTTTTGCATTACGGCCCAAACCTTACTGGTAGTCTGGGATATCAATTTGGTTTACTTTGAACAGCTCCTTGATCCGACAAAATTTCTATTTTTTAAAGAATAAAATAAGCGAAGAGGTAGATTTTCCCGATTGAAATACGAACTTTTTTCTAGGAACGTTAAGTGGACGATTCTTTTTGCATCACAGCCCAAACATTACTGCTAGTCTGGGATATCAATTTGGTTGAATTTGAACAACCCCCTGATTCAATAAATTTTCTATATTTTTTTAAAATAGAATAAGCGAGTAAGTCAATAAATCCGATTGAAATACGAATTTTTTTTCTATGAACGTTAGGCGGACCATTCTTTTTGCATTACAGCCCAAACATTACTGGTTCTCTGGGACATCAATTTGGTTGACTTTGAACAACCCCTTGATTCGATAATTTTTCTATATTTTATGAAATAGAATATGCAAATAAGTCGATTATTCCAATTGAAGTACGAACTTTTTTTCTAGGAACGTTAGGCGGACCATTCCTTTTGCATTACAGCCCAAACATTACTGGTAGTCTGAGATATTAATTTGGTTGACTTCGAACAACCCCCTGATTCGATAAAATTCCTAAATTTTTTAAAATAGAATAGGCGAATAAGTTGATAATTCCGATTGAAATACGAACTTGTTTTCTAGGAACGTTAGGTGGACCATTTTTTGCATTACAGCACAAACATTACTGGTGGTCTGAGATATCAATTTGGTTGTTTGTGAACAACCCCCTGATTCGATAAAATTTCGATATTTTTTAAAATAGAATTAGCGAATAAGTCGATAATTCCGATTGAAAACTGAACTTTTTTTCTAGGAACGTTAGGCGGACCATTCTTTTTGCACTACAGCCCAAACTTTACTGGTAGTCTGAGATATCAATTTGGTTGACTTCGAACAACACCCTGATTCGATAAAATTCCTAAATTTTTTAAAATAGAATAAGCGAATAAGTTGATAATTCCGATTGAAATACGAACTTTTTTTTCTATGAACGTTAGGCGGACCATTCTTTTCGCATTACAGCCCAAACATTACTGGTTGTCTGGGACATCAATTTGGTTGACTTTGAACAAACCCTTGAATCGATAAATTTTCTATATTTTTTAAAATAGAATAAGCGAGTAAGTCGATAATTCCGATTGAAATACGAACTTTTTTTCTGTGAACGTTAGGCGGACCATTCTTTTTGCATTACAGCCCAAACATTACTGGTTCTCTGGGACATCAATTTGGTTGACTTTGAACAACCCCTTGATTCGATAAAATTTCAATATTTTTTAAGATAGAATAAGCGAATAAATCGATTATTCCAATTGAAGTACGAACTTTTTTTCTAGGAACGTTAGGCGGACCATTCCTTTTGCATTACAGCCCAAACATTACTGGTAGTCTGAGATATCAATTTGGTTGACTTCGAACAACCCCCTGATTCGATAAAATTCCTAAATTTTCTAAAATAGAATAAGCGAATAAGTTGATAATTCCGATTGAAATACGAACTTTTTTTTCTATGAACGTTAGGCGGACCATTCTTTTCGCATTACAGCCCAAACATTACTGGTTGTCTGGGACATCAATTTGGTTGACTTTGAACAAACCCTTGATTCGATAAATTATCTATATTTTTTAAAATAGAATAAGCGAGTAAGTCGATAATTCCGATTGAAATACGAACTTTTTTTTCTATGAACGTTAGGCGGACCATTCTTTTCGCATTACAGCCCAAACATTACTGGTTGTCTGGGACATCAATTTGGTTGACTTTGAACAAACCCTTGATTCGATAAATTTTCTATATTTTTTAAAATAGAATAAGCGAGTAAGTCGATAATTCCGATTGAAATACGAACTTTTTTTCTATGAACGTTAGGCGGACCATTCTTTTTGCATTACAGCCCAAACATTACTGGTTCTCTGGGACATCAATTTGGTTGACTTTGAGCAACCCCTTGATTCGATAAAATTTCAATATTTTTTAAGATAGAATAAGCGAATAAATCGATTATTCCAATTGAAGTTTGAACTTTTTTCTAGGAACGTTAGGCGGACCATTCCTTTTGCATTACAGCCCAAACATTACTGGTAGTCTGAGATATCAATTTGGTTGACTTCGAACAACCCCCTAATTCGATAAAATTCCTAAATTTTTTAAAATAGAATAAGCGAATAAGTTGATAATTCCGATTGAAATACGAACTTGTTTTCTAGGAACGTTAGGTGGACCATTTTTTGCATTACAGCACAAACATTACTGGTAGTCTGAGATATCAATTTGGTTGACTTCGAACAACCCCCTGATTCGATAAAATTCCTAATTTTTTTAAAATAGAATAAGCGAATAAGTTGATAATTCCGATTGAAATACGAACTTGTTTTCTAGGAACGTTAGGTGGAGCATTTTTTGCATTACAGCACAAACATTACTGGTAGTCTGAGATATCAATTTGGTTGTTTGTGAACAACCCCCTGATTCGATAAAATTTCGATATTTTTTAAAATAGAATTAGCGAATAAGTCGACAATTCCGATTGAAAACTGAACTTTTTTTCTAGGAACTTTAGGCGGACCATTCTTTTTGCACTACAGCCCAAACTTTACTGGTAGTCTGAGATATCAATTTGGTTGACTTCGAACAACACCCTGATTCGATAAAATTCCTAAATTTTTTAAAATAGAATAAGCGAATAAGTTGATAATTCCGATTGAAATACGAACTTTTTTTTCTATGAACGTTAGGCGGACCATTCTTTTCCCAGACAACCAGTAATGTTTGGGCTGTAATGCGAAAAGAATGGTCCGCCTAACGTTCATAGAAAAAAAAGTTCGTATTTCAATCGGAATTATCAACTTATTCGCTTATTCTATTTTAAAAAATTTAGTTGTCTGGGACATCAATTTGGTTGACTTTGAACAACCCCTTGATTCGATAATTTTTCTATATTTTTTGAAATAGAATATGCAAATAAGTCGATTATTCCAATTGAAGTACGAACTTTTTTTCTAGGAACGTTAGGCGGACCATTCTTTATGCATTACAGCACAAACATTACTGGTAGTCTGAGATATCAATTTGGTTGACTTCGAACAACCCCCTGATTCGATAAAATTCCTAAATTTTTTAAAATAGAATAAGCGAATAAGTTGATAATTCCGATTGAAATACGAACTTGTTTTCTAGGAACGTTAGGTGGACCATTTTTTGCATTACAGCCCAAACATTACTGGTTCTCTGGGACATCAATTTGGTTGACTTTGAACAAACCCTTGATTCGATAAATTTTCTATATTTTTTAAAATAGAATAAGCGAGTAAGTCGATAATTCCGATTGAAATACGAACTTTTTTTCTATGAACGTTAGGCGGACCATTCTTTTTGCATTACAGCCCAAACATTACTGGTTCTCTGGGACATCAATTTGGTTGACTTTGAACAACCCCTTGATTCGATAATTTTTCTATATTTTTTGAAATAGAATATGCAAATAAGTCGATTATTCCAATTGAAGTACGAACTTTTTTTCTAGGAACGTTAGGCGGACCATTCTTTATGCATTGCAGCACAAACATTACTGGTAGTCTGAGATATCAATTTGGTTGACTTCGAACAACCCCCTGATTCGATAAAATTCCTAAATTTTTTAAAATAGAATAAGCGAATAAGTTGATAATTCCGATTGAAATACGAACTTGTTTTCTAGGAACGTTAGGTGGACCATTTTTTGCATTACAGCACAAACATTACTGGTAGTCTGAGATATCAATTTGGTTGACTTCGAACAACCCCCTGATTCGATAAAATTCCTAATTTTTTTAAAATAGAATAAGCGAATAAGTTGATAATTCCGATTGAAATACGAACTTGTTTTCTAGGAACGTTAGGTGGACCATTTTTTGCATTACAGCACAAACATTACTGGTAGTCTGAGATATCAATTTGGTTGACTTCGAACAACCCCCTGATTCGATAAAATTCCTAAATTTTTTAAAATAGAATAAGCGAATAAGTTGATAATTCCGATTGAAATACGAACTTGTTTTCTAGGAACGTTAGGTGGACCATTTTTTGCATTACAGCACAAACATTACTGGTAGTCTGAGATATCAATTTGGTTGACTTCGAACAACCCCCTGATTCGATAAAATTCCTAAATTTTTTAAAATAGAATAAGCGAATAAGTTGATAATTCCGAATGAAATACGAACTTGTTTTCTAGGAACGTTAGGTGGACCATTTTTTGCATTACAGCACAAACATTACTGGTAGTCTGAGATATCAATTTGGTTGACTTCGAACAACCCCCTGATTCGATAAAATTCCTAATTTTTTTAAAATAGAATAAGCGAATAAGTCGATTATTCCAATTGAAGTACGAACTTTTTTTCTAGGAACGTTAGGCGGACCATTCTTTATGCATTACAGCACAAACATTACTGGTAGTCTGAGATATCAATTTGGTTGACTTCGAACAACCCCCTGATTCGATAAAATTCCTAAATTTTTTAAAATAGAATAAGCGAATAAGTTGATAATTCCGATTGAAATACGAACTTGTTTTCTAGGAACGTTAGGTGGACCATTTTTTGCATTACAGCCCAAACATTACTGGTTCTCTGGGACATCAATTTGGTTGACTTTGAACAAACCCTTGATTCGATAAATGTTCTATATTTTTTAAAATAGAATAAGCGAGTAAGTCGATAATTCCGATTGAAATACGAACTTTTTTTCTATGAACGTTAGGCGGACCATTCTTTTTGCATTACAGCCCAAACATTACTGGTTCTCTGGGACATCAATTTGGTTGACTTTGAACAACCCCTTGATTCGATAATTTTTCTATATTTTTTGAAATAGAATATGCAAATAAGTCGATTATTCCAATTGAAGTACGAACTTTTTTTCTAGGAACGTTAGGCGGACCATTCTTTATGCATTACAGCACAAACATTACTGGTAGTCTGAGATGTCAATTTGGTTGACTTCGAACAACCCCCTGATTCGATAAAATTCCTAAATTTTTTAAAATAGAATAAGCGAATAAGTTGATAATTCCGATTGAAATACGAACTTGTTTTCTAGGAACGTTAGGTGGACCATTTTTTGCATTACAGCACAAACATTACTGGTAGTCTGAGATATCAATTTGGTTGACTTCGAACAACCCCCTGATTCGATAAAATTCCTAATTTTTTTAAAATAGAATAAGCGAATAAGTTGATAATTCCGATTGAAATACGAACTTGTTTTCTAGGAACGTTAGGTGGACCATTTTTTGCATTGCAGCACAAACATTACTGGTAGTCTGAGATATCAATTTGGTTGTTTGTGAACAACCCCCTGATTCGATAAAATTTCGATATTTTTTAAAATAGAAGTAGCGAATAAGTCGATAATTCCGATTGAAAACTGAATTTTTTTCTAGGAACGTTAGGCGGACCATTCTTTTTGCACTACAGCCCAAACTTTACTGGTAGTCTGAGATATCAATTTGGTTGACTTCGAACAACACCCTGATTCGATAAAATTCCTAAATTTTTTAAAATAGAATAAGCGAAAAAGTTGATAATTCCGATTGAAATACGAACTTTTTTTTCTATGAACGTTAGGCGGACCATTCTTTTCGCATTACAGCCCAAACATTACTGGTTGTCTGGGACATCAATTTGGTTGACTTTGAACAACCCCTTGATTCGATAATTTTTCTATATTTTTTGAAATAGAATATGCAAATAGGTCGATTATTCCAATTGAAGTACGAACTTTTTTTCTAGGAACGTTAGGCGGACCATTCTTTATGCATTACAGCACAAACATTACTGGTAGTCTGAGATATCAATTTGGTTGACTTCGAACAACCCCCTGATTCGATAAAATTCCTAAATTTTTTAAAATAGAATAAGCGAATAAGTTGATAATTCCGATTGAAATACGAACTTGTTTTCTAGGAACGTTAGGTGGACCATTTTTTGCATTACAGCCCAAACATTACTGGTTCTCTGGGACATCAATTTGGTTGACTTTGAACAAACCCTTGATTCGATAAATTTTCTATATTTTTTAAAATAGAATAAGCGAGTAAGTCGATAATTCCGATTGAAATACGAACTTTTTTTCTATGAACGTTAGGCGGACCATTCTTTTTGCATTACAGCCCAAACATTACTGGTTCTCTGGGACATCAATTTGGTTGACTTTGAACAACCCCTTGATTCGATAATTTTTCTATATTTTTTGAAATAGAATATGCAAATAAGTCGATTATTCCAATTGAAGTACGAACTTTTTTTCTAGGAACGTTAGGCGGACCATTCTTTATGCATTACAGCACAAACATTACTGGTAGTCTGAGATATCAATTTGGTTGACTTCGAACAACCCCCTGATTCGATAAAATTCCTAAATTTTTTAAAATAGAATAAGCGAATAAGTTGATAATTCCGATTGAAATACGAACTTGTTTTCTAGGAACGTTAGGTGGACCATTTTTTGCATTACAGCACAGACATTACTGGTAGTCTGAGATATCAATTTGGTTGACTTCGAACAACCCCCTGATTCGATAAAATTCCTAATTTTTTTAAAATAGAATAAGCGAATAAGTTGATAATTCCGATTGAAATACGAACTTGTTTTCTAGGAACGTTAGGTGGACCATTTTTTGCATTACAGCACAAACATTACTGGTAGTCTGAGATATCAATTTGGTTGTTTGTGAACAACCCCCTGATTCGATAAAATTTCGATATTTTTTAAAATAGAATTAGCGAATAAGTCGATAATTCCGATTGAAAACTGAACTTTTTTTCTAGGAACGTTAGGCGGACCATTCTTTTTGCACTACAGCCCAAACTTTACTGGTAGTCTGAGATATCAATTTGGTTGACTTCGAACAACACCCTGATTCGATAAAATTCCTAAATTTTTTAAAATAGAATAAGCGAATAAGTTGATAATTCCGATTGAAATACGAACTTTTTTTTCTATGAACGTTAGGCGGACCATTCTTTTCGCATTACAGCCCAAACATTACTGGTTGTCTGGGACATCAATTTGGTTGACTTTGAACAACCCCTTGATTCGATAATTTTTCTATATTTTTTGAAATAGAATATGCAAATAAGTCGATTATTCCAATTGAAGTACGAACTTTTTTTCTAGGAACGTTAGGCGGACCATTCTTTATGCATTACAGCACAAACATTACTGGTAGTCTGAGATATCAATTTGGTTGACTTCGAACAACCCCCTGATTCGATAAAATTCCTAAATTTTTTAAAATAGAATAAGCGAAAAGGTTGATAATTCCGATTGAAATACGAACTTGTTTTCTAGGAACGTTAGGTGGACCATTTTTTGCATTACAGCACAAACATTACTGGTAGTCTGAGATATCAATTTGGTTGTTTGTGAACAACCCCCTGATTCGATAAAATTTCGATATTTTTTAAAATAGAATTAGCGAATAAGTCGATAATTCCGATTGAAAACTGAACTTTTTTTCTAGGAACGTTAGGCGGACCATTCTTTTTGCATTACAGCCCAAACATTACTGGTTCTCTGGGACATCAATTTGGTTGACTTTGAACAACCCCTTGATTCGATAATTTTTCTATATTTTTTGAAATAGAATATGCAAATAAGTCGATTATTCCAATTGAAGTACGAACTTTTTTTCTAGGAACGTTAGGCGGGCCATTCTTTATGCATTACAGCACAAACATTACTGGTAGTCTGAGATATCAATTTGGTTGACTTTGAACAACCCCCTGATTCGATAAAATTCCTAAATTTTTTAAAATAGAATAAGCGAATAAGTTGATAATTCCGATTGAAATACGAACTTGTTTTCTAGGAACGTTAGGTGGACCATTTTTTGCATTACAGCACAAACATTACTGGTAGTCTGAGATATCAATTTGGTTGACTTCGAACAACCCCCTGATTCGATAAAATTCCTAATTTTTTTAAAATAGAATAAGCGAATAAGTTGATAATTCCGATTGAAATACGAACTTCTTTTCTAGGAACGTTAGGTGGACCATTTTTTGCATTACAGCACAAACATTACTGGTAGTCTGAGATATCAATTTGGTTGACCCCGAGCAACCCCCTGATTCGATAAAATTCCTAAATTTTTTAAAATAGAATAAGCGAATAAGTTGATAATTCCGATTGAAATACGAACTTGTTTTCTAGGAACGTTAGGTGGACCATTTTTTGCATTACAGCACAAACATTACTGGTAGTCTGAGATATCAATTTGGTTGACTTCGAACAACCCCCTGATTCGATAAAATTCCTAAATTTTTTAAAATAGAATAAGCGAATAAGTTGATAATTCCGATTGAAATACGAACTTGTTTTCTAGGAACGTTAGGTGGACCATTTTTTGCATTACAGCACAAACATTACTGGTAGTCTGAGATATCAATTTGGTTGACTTCGAACAACCCCCTGATTCGATAAAATTCCTAATTTTTTTAAAATAGAATAAGCGAATAAGTTGATAGTTCCGATTGAAATACGAACTTGTTTTCTAGGAACGTTAGGTGGACCATTTTTTGCATTACAGCACAAACATTACTGGTAGTCTGAGATATCAATTTGGTTGTTTGTGAACAACCCCCTGATTCGATAAAATTTCGATATTTTTTAAAATAGAATTAGCGAATAAGTCGATAATTCCGATTGAAAACTGAACTTTTTTTCTAGGAACGTTAGGCGGACCATTCTTTTTGCACTACAGCCCAAACTTTACTGGTAGTCTGAGATATCAATTTGGTTGACTTTGAACAAACCCTTGATTCGATAAATTTTCTATATTTTTTAAAATAGAATAAGCGAGTAAGTCGATAATTCCGATTGAAATACGAACTTTTTTTCTCTGAACGTTAGGCGGACCATTCTTTTTGCATTACAGCCCAAACATTACTGGTTCTCTGGGACATCAATTTGGTTGACTTTGAACAACCCCTTGATTCGATAACTTTTCTATATTTTTTGAAATAGAATATGCAAATAAGTCGATTATTCCAATTGAAGTACGAACTTTTTTTCTAGGAACGTTAGGCGGACCATTCTTTATGCATTACAGCACAAACATTACTGGTAGTCTGAGATATCAATTTGGTTGACTTCGAACAACCCCCTGATTCGATAAAATTCCTAAATTTTTTAAAATAGAATAAGCGAATAAGTTGATAATTCCGATTGAAATACGAACTTGTTTTCTAGGAACGTTAGGTGGACCATTTTTTGCATTACAGCACAAACATTACTGGTAGTCTGAGATATCAATTTGGTTGACTTCGAACAACCCCCTGATTCGATAAAATTCCTAAATTTTTTAAAATAGAATTAGCGAATAAGTCGATAATTCCGATTGAAAACTGAACTTTTTTTCTAGGAACGTTAGGCGGACCATTCTTTTCGCACTACAGCCCAAACATTACTGGTAGTCTGAGATATCAATTTGGTTGACTTCGAACAACACCCTGATTCGATAAAGTTCCTAAATTTTTTAAAATAGAATAAGCGAATAAGTTGATAATTCCGATTGAAATACGAACTTTTTTTTCTATGAACGTTAGGCGGACCATTCTTTCCGCATTACAGCCCAAACATTACTGGTAGTCTGAGATATCAATTTGGTTGACTTCGAACAACCCCCTGATTCGATAAAATTCCTAAATTTTTTGAAATAGAATAAGCGAATAAGTCGATTATTCCAATTGAAGTACGAACTTTTTTTCTAGGAACGTTAGGCGGACCATTCTTATTGCATTACAGCACAAACATTACTGGTAGTCTGAGATATCAATTTGGTTGACTTCGAACAACCCCCTGATTCGATAAAATTCCTAAATTTTTTATAATAGAATAAGCGAATAAGTTGATAATTCCGATTGAAATACGAACTTGTTTTCTAGGAACGTTAGGTGGACCATTTTTTGCATTACAGCACAAATACTACTGGTAGTCTGAGATATCAATTTGGTTGTTTGTGAACAACCCCCTGATTCGATAAAATTTCGATATTTTTTAAAATAGAATTAGCGAATAAGTCGATAATTCCGATTGAAAACTGAACTTTTTTTCTAGGAACGTTAGGCGGACCATTCTTTTTGCACTACAGCCCAAACATTACTGGTAGTCTGAGATATCAATTTGGTTGACTTCGAACAACACCCTGATTCGATAAAATTACTAAATTTTTTAAAATAGAATAAGCGAGTAAGTCGATAATTCCGATTGAAATACGAACTTTTTTTCTATGAACGTTAGGCGGACCATTCTTTTTGCATTACAGCCCAAACATTACTGGTTCTCTGAGACATCAATTTGGTTGACTTTGAACAACCCCTTGATTCGATAATTTTTCTATATTTTTTGAAATAGAATATGCAAATAAGTCGATTATTTCAATTGAAGTACGAACTTTTTTTCTAGGAACGTTAGGCGGACCATTCTTTTTGCATTACAGCCCAAACATTACTGGTAGTCTGAGATATCAATTTAGTTGACTTCGAACAACCCCCTGATTCGATAAAATTCCTAAATTTTTTAAAATAGAATAAGCGAATAAGTTGATAATTCCGATTGAATTACGAACTTGTTTTCTAGGAACGTTAGGTGGACCATTTTTTGCATTACAGCACAAACATTACTGGTAGTCTGAGATATCAATTTGGTTGTTTGTGAACAACCCCCTGATTCGATAAAATTTCGATATTTTTTAAAATAGAATTAGCGAATAAGTCGATAATTCCGATTGAAAACTGAACTTTTTTTCTAGGAACGTTAGGCGGACCATTATTTTTGCACTACAGCCCAAACATTACTGGTAGTCTGAGATATCAATTTGGTTGACTTCGAACAACACCCTGATTCGATAAAATTACTAAATTTTTTAAAATAGAAGAAGCGAGTAAGTCGATAATTCCGATTGAAATAGGAACTTTTTTTCTATGAACGTTAGGCGGACCATTCTTTTTGCATTACAGCCCAAACATTACTGGTTCTCTGGGACATCAATTTGGTTGACTTTGAACAACACCTTGATTCGATAATTTTTCTATATTTTTTGAAATAGAATATGCAAATAAGTCGATTATTCCAATTGAAGTACGAACTTTTTTTCTAGGAACGTTAGGCGGACCATTCTTTTTGCATTACAGCCCAAACATTACTGGTAGTCTGAGATATCAATTTGGTTGACTTCGAACAACCCCCTGATTCGATAAAATTCCTAAATTTTTTAAAATAGTATAAGCGAATAAGTTGATAATTCCGATTGAATTACGAACTTGTTTTCTAGGAACGTTAGGTGGACCATTTTTTGCATTACAGCACAAACATTACTGGTAGTCTGAGATATCAATTTGGTTGTTTGTGAACAACCCCCTGATTCGATAAAATTTCGATATTTTTTAAAATAGAATTAGCGAATAAGTCGATAATTCCGTTTGAAATACGAACTTTTTTTCTATGAACGTTAGGCGGATCATTCTTTTCGCATTACAGCCCAAACATAACTGGTTGTCTGGGACATCAATTTGGTTGACTTTGAACAAACCCTTGATTCGATAATTTTTCTATATTTTTTAAAATAGAAAAAGCAAATAAGTCGATTATTCCAATTGAAATACGAACTTTTTTTCTAGGGACGTTAGGCGGACCATTCTTTTTGCATTACAGCCCAAACATTACTGGTAGTCTGAGATATCAATTTGGTTGCCTTTGGACAACCCCCTGATTCGATAAAATTTCTGTATTTTTTAAAATAGAATAAGCGAATAAGTTGATAATTCCGATTGAATTACGAACTTGTTTTCTAGGAACGTTAGGTGGACCATTTTTTGCATTACAGCACAAACATTACTGGTAGTCTGGGATATCAATTTGGATGTTTGTGAACAACCCCCTGATTCGATAAAATTTCGATATTTTTTAAAATAGAATTAGCGAATAAGTCGATAATTCCGATTGAAATACGAACTTTTTTTTCTATGAACGTTAGGCGGACCATTTTTTTCGCATTACAGCCCAAACATAACTGGTTTTCTGGGACATCAATTTGGTTGCCTTTGGACAACCCCCTGATTCGATAAAATTTCTATATTTTTTAAAATAGAATAAGCGAATAAGTTGATAATTCCGATTGAATTACGAACTTGTTTTCTAGGAACGTTAGGTGAACCATTTTTTGCATTACAGCACAAACATTACTGGTAGACTGAGATATCAATTTGGTTGTTTGTGAACAACCCCCTGATTCGATAAAATTTCGATATTTTTTAAAATAGAATTAGCGAATAAGTCGATAATTCCGATTGAAATACGAACTTTTTTTCTATGAACGTTAGGCGGACCATTCTTTTCGCATTACAGCCCAAACATTACTGGTTGTCTGGGACATCAATTTGGTTGACTTTGAACAAACCCTTGATTCGATAATTTTTCTATATTTTTTAAAATAGAAAAAGCAAATAAGTCGATTATTCCAATTGAAATACGAAATTTTTTCTAGGAACGTTAGGCGGACCATTCTTTTTGCATTACAGCCCAAACATTAGTGGTAGTCTGAGATATGAATTTCGTTGCCTTTGAACAACCCCCTGATTCGATAAAAATTCTATATTTTTCAAAATAGAATAAGCGAATATGTCGATAATTCCGATTGAAATACGAAATTTTTTCTAGGAACGTTAGGCGGACCATTCTTTTCGCATTACAGCCCAAACATTACTGGTAGTCTGAGATATCAATTTGGTTGAACTTTGAACAACCCCCTGATTCGATAAAATGTCTATATTTTTTAAAGTAGAATAAGCGAATAAGTCGATAATTCCGATTGAAATACGAACTTTTTTTCAAGGAACGTTAGGTGGACCATTCTTTTTGCATTACAGCCCAAACATTAGTGGTAGTCTGAGATATCAATTTCGTTTCCTTTGAACAACCCCCTGATTCGATAAAAATTCTATATTTTTCAAAATAGAATAAGCGAATATGTCGATAATTCCGATTGAAATACGAACTTTTTTCTAGGAACGTTAGGCGGACCATTTTTTTTTGCTTTACAGCCCAAACATTACTGGTTCTCTGGGACATCAATTTGGTTGACTTTGAACAACCCCTTGATTCGATAATTTTTCTATATTTTTTGAAATAGAATATGCAAATAAGTCGATTATTCCAATTGAAGTACGAACTTTTTTTCTAGGAACGTTAGGCGGACCATTCTTTTTGCATTACAGCCCAAACATTACTGGTAGTCTGAGATATCAATTTGGTTGACTTCGAACAACCCCCTTATTCGATAAAATTCCTAAATTTTTTAAAATAGAATAAGCGAATAAGTTGATAATTCCGATTGAATTACGAACTTGTTTTCTAGGAACGTTAGGTGGACCATTTTTTGCATTACAGCACAAACATTACTGGTAGTCTGAGATATCAATTTGGTTGTTTGTGAACAACCCCCTGATTCGATAAAATTTCGATATTTTTTAAAATAGAATTAGCGAATAAGTCGATAATTCCGATTGAAATACGAACTTTTTTTTCTATGAACGTTAGGCGGACCATTCTTTTCGCATTACAGCCCAAACATAACTGGTTGTCTGGGACATCAATTTGGTTGACTTTGAACAAACCCTTGATTCGATAATTTTTCTATATTTTTTAAAATAGAAAAAGCAAATAAGTCGATTATTCCAATTGAAATACGAACTTTTTTTCTAGGAACGTTAGGCGGACCATTCTTTTTGCATTACAGCCCAAACATTACTGGTAGTCTGAGATATCAATTTGGTTGACTTCGAACAACCCCCTGATTCGATAAAATTCCTAAATTTTTTAAAATAGAATAAGCGAATAAGTTGATAATTCCGATTGAATTACGAACTTGTTTTCTAGGAACGTTAGGTGGACCATTTTTTGCATTACAGCACAAACATTACTGGTAGTCTGAGATATCAATTTGGTTGTTTGTGAACAACCCCCTGATTCGATAAAATTTCGATATTTTTTAAAATAGAATTAGCGAATAAGTCGATAATTCCGATTGAAATACGAACTTTTTTTTCTATGAACGTTAGGCGGACCATTCTTTTCGCATTACAGCCCAAACATAACTGGTTGTCTGGGACATCAATTTGGTTGACTTTGAACAAACCCTTGATTCGATAATTTTTCTATATTTTTTAAAATAGAAAAAGCAAATAAGTCGATTATTCCAATTGAAATACGAACTTTTTTTCTAGGAACGTTAGGCGGACCATTTTTTTTGCATTACAGCCCAAACATTACTGGTAGTCTGAGATATCAATTTGGTTGCCTTTGGACAACCCCCTGATTCGATAAAATTTCTGTATTTTTTAAAATAGAATAAGCGAATAAGTTGATAATTCCGATTGAATTACGAACTTGTTTTCTAGGAACGTTAGGTGGACCATTTTTTGCATTACAGCACAAACATTACTGGTAGTCTGGGATATCAATTTGGTTGTTTGTGAACAACCCCCTGATTCGATAAAATTTCGATATTTTTTAAAATAGAATTAGCGAATAAGTCGATAATTCCGATTGAAATACGAACTTTTTTTTCTATGAACGTTAGGCGGACCATTTTTTTCGCATTACAGCCCAAACATTAGTGGTAGTCTGAGATATCAATTTGGTTTCCTTTGAACAACCCCCTGATTCGACAAAAATTCTATATTTTTCAAAATAGAATAAGCGAATATGTCGATAATTCCGATTGAAATACGAACTTTTTTCTAGGAACGTTAGGCGGACCATTTTTTTTTGCTTTACAGCCCAAACATTACTGGTTCTCTGGGACATCAATTTGGTTGACTTTGAACAACCCCTTGATTCGATAATTTTTCTATATTTTTTGAAATAGAATATGCAAATAAGTCGATTATTCCAATTGAAGTACGAACTTTTTTTCTAGTAACGTTAGGCGGACCATTCTTTTTGCATTACAGCCCAAACATTACTGGTAGTCTGAGATATCAATTTGGTTGACTTCGAACAACCCCCTGATTCGATAAAATTCCTAAATTTTTTAAAATAGAATAAGCGAATAAGTTGATAATTCCGATTGAATTACGAACTTGTTTTCTAGGAACGTTAGGTGGACCATTTTTTGCATTACAGCACAAACATTACTGGTAGTCTGAGATATCAATTTGGTTGTTTGTGAACAACCCCCTGATTCGATAAAATTTCGATATTTTTTAAAATAGAATTAGCGAATAAGTCGATAATTCCGATTGAAATACGAACTTTTTTTTCTATGAACGTTAGGCGGACCATTCTTTTCGCATTACAGCCCAAACATAACTGGTTGTCTGGGACATCAATTTGGTTGACTTTGAACAAACCCTTGATTCGATAATTTTTCTATATTTTTTAAAATAGAAAAAGCAAATAAGTCGATTATTCCAATTGAAATACGAACTTTTTTTCTAGGAACGTTAGGCGGACCATTCTTTTTGCATTACAGCCCAAACATTACTGGTAGTCTGAGATATCAATTTGGTTGCCTTTGGACAACCCCCTGATTCGATAAAATTTCTGTATTTTTTAAAAAAAAAATAAGCGAATAAGTTGATAATTCCGATTGAATTACGAACTTGTTTTCTAGGAACGTTAGGTGGACCATTTTTTGCATTACAGCACAAACATTACTGGTAGTCTGGGATATCAATTTGGTTGTTTGTGAACAACCCCCTGATTCGATAAAATTTCGATATTTTTTAAAATAGAATTAGCGAATAAGTCGATAATTCCGATTGAAATACGAACTTTTTTTTCTATGAACGTTAGGCGGACCATTTTTTTCGCATTACAGCCCAAACATAACTGGTTTTCTGGGACATCAATTTGGTTGCCTTTGGACAACCCCCTGATTCGATAAAATTTCTATATTTTTTAAAATAGAATAAGCGAATAAGTTGATAATTCCGATTGAATTACGAACTTGTTTTCTAGGAACGTTAGGTGGACCATTTTTTGCATTACAGCACAAACATTACTGGTAGACTGAGATATCAATTTGGTTGTTTGTGAACAACCCCCTGATTCGATAAAATTTCGATATTTTTTAAAATAGAATTAGCGAATAAGTCGATAATTCCGATTGAAATACGAACTTTTTTTTCAATGAACGTTAGGCGGACCATTCTTTTCGCATTACAGCCCAAACATTACTGGTTGTCTGGGACATCAATTTGGTTGACTTTGAACAAACCCTTGATTCGATAATTTTTCTATATTTTTTAAAATAGAAAAAGCAAATAAGTCGATTATTCCAATTGAAATACGAACTTTTTTTCTAGGAACGTTAGGCGGACCATTCTTTTTGCATTACAGCCCAAACATTAGTGGTAGTCTGAGATATGAATTTCGTTGCCTTTGAACAACCCCCTGATTCGATAAAAATTCTATATTTTTCAAAATAGAATAAGCGAATATGTCGATAATTCCGATTGAAATACGAATTTTTTTCTAGGAACGTTAGGCGGACCATTCTTTCTGCATTACAGCCCAAACATTACTGGTAGTCTGAGATATCAATTTGGTTGAACTTTGAACAACCCCCTGATTCGATAAAATGTCTATATTTTTTAAAGTAGAATAAGCGAATAAGTCGATAATTCCGATTGAAATACGAACTTTTTTTCAAGGAACGTTAGGTGGACCATTCTTTTTGCATTACAGCCCAAACATTAGTGGTAGTCTGAGATATCAATTTCGTTTCCTTTGAACAACCCCCTGATTCGATAAAAATTCTATATTTTTCAAAATAGAATAAGCGAATATGTCGATAATTCCGATTGAAATACGAATTTTTTTCTAGGAACGTTAGGCGGACCATTATTTTTGCATTACAGCCCAAACATTACTGGTAGTCTGAGATATCAATTTGGTTGACTTTGAACAGCTGCTTTATCCGATAGAATTTCTATATTTTTTAAAATAGAATAAGCGAATATGTCGATAATTCCTATTGAAAAACGAACTTTTTTCTAGGAACGTTAGGCGGACCATACTTTTTGCATTACAGCCCAAACATTACTGGTAGTCTGAGATATCAATTTGGTTGCCTTTGGACAACCCCCTGATTCGATAAAATTTCTGTATTTTTTAAAATAGAATAAGCGAATAAGTTGATAATTCCGATTGAATTACGAACTTGTTTTCTAGGAACGTTAGGTGGACCATTTTTTGCATTACAGCACAAACATTACTGGTAGTCTGGGATATCAATTTGGTTGTTTGTGAACAACCCCCTGATTCGATAAAATTTCGATATTTTTTAAAATAGAATTAGCGAATAAGTCGATAATTCCGATTGAAATACGAACTTTTTTTTCTATGAACGTTAGGCGGACCATTTTTTTCGCATTACAGCCCAAACATTAGTGGTAGTCTGAGATATCAATTTGGTTTCCTTTGAACAACCCCCTGATTCGATAAAAATTCTATATTTTTCAAAATAGAATAAGCGAATATGTCGATAATTCCGATTGAAATACGAACTTTTTTCTAGGAACGTTAGGCGGACCATTTTTTTTTTGCTTTACAGCCCAAACATTACTGGTTCTCTGGGACATCAATTTGGTTGACTTTGAACAACCCCTTGATTCGATAATTTTTCTATATTTTTTGAAATAGAATATGCAAATAAGTCGATTATTCCAATTGAAGTACGAACTTTTTTTCTAGGAACGTTAGGCGGACCATTCTTTTTGTATTACAGCCCAAACATTACTGGTAGTCTGAGATATCAATTTGGTTGACTTCGAACAACCCCCTGATTCGATAAAATTCCTAAATTTTTTAAAATAGAATAAGCGAATAAGTTGATAATTCCGATTGAATTACGAACTTGTTTTCTAGGAACGTTAGGTGGACCATTTTTTGCATTACAGCACAAACATTACTGGTAGTCTGAGATATCAATTTGGTTGTTTGTGAACAACCCCCTGATTCGATAAAATTTCGATATTTTTTAAAATAGAATTAGCGAATAAGTCGATAATTCCGATTGAAATACGAACTTTTTTTTCTATGAACGTTAGGCGGACCATTCTTTTCGCATTACAGCCCAAACATAACTGGTTGTCTGGGACATCAATTTGGTTGACTTTGAACAAACCCTTGATTCGATAATTTTTCTATATTTTTTAAAATAGAAAAAGCAAATAAGTCGATTATTCCAATTGAAATACGAACTTTTTTTCTAGGAACGTTAGGCGGACCATTCTTTTTGCATTACAGCCCAAACATTACTGGTAGTCTGAGATATCAATTTGGTTGCCTTTGGACAACCCCCTGATTCGATAAAATTTCTGTATTTTTTAAAATAGAATAAGCGAATAAGTTGATAATTCCGATTGAATTACGAACTTGTTTTCTAGGAACGTTAGGTGGACCATTTTTTGCATTACAGCACAAACATTACTGGTAGTCTGGGATATCAATTTGGTTGTTTGTGAACAACCCCCTGATTCGATAAAATTTCGATATTTTTTAAAATAGAATTAGCGAATAAGTCGATAATTCCGATTGAAATACGAACTTTTTTTTCTATGAACGTTAGGCGGAACATTTTTTTCGCATTACAGCCCAAACATAACTGGTTTTCTGGGACATCAATTTGGTTGCCTTTGGACAACCCCCTGATTCGATAAAATTTCTATATTTTTTAAAATAGAATAAGCGAATAAGTTGATAATTCCGATTGAATTACGAACTTGTTTTCTAGGAACGTTAGGTGGACCATTTTTTGCATTACAGCACAAACATTACTGGTAGACTGAGATATCAATTTGGTTGTTTGTGAACAACCCCCTGATTCGATAAAATTTCGATATTTTTTAAAATAGAATTAGCGAATAAGTCGATAATTCCGATTGAAATACGAACTTTTTTTTCTATGAACGTTAGGCGGACCATTCTTTTCGCATTACAGCCCAAACATTACTGGTTGTCTGGGACATCAATTTGGTTGACTTTGAACAAACCCTTGATTCGATAATTTTTCTATATTTTTTAAAATAGAAAAAGCAAATAAGTCGATTATTCCAATTGAAATACGAACTTTTTTTCTAGGAACGTTAGGCGGACCATTCTTTTTGCATTACAGCCCAAACATTAGTGGTAGTCTGAGATATGAATTTCGTTGCCTTTGAACAACCCCCTGATTCGATAAAAATTCTATATTTTTCAAAATAGAATAAGCGAATATGTCGATAATTCCGATTGAAATACGAATTTTTTTCTAGGAACGTTAGGCGGACCATTCTTTCTGCATTACAGCCCAAACATTACTGGTAGTCTGAGATATCAATTTGGTTGAACTTTGAACAACCCCCTGATTCGATAAAATGTCTATATTTTTTAAAGTAGAATAAGCGAATAAGTCGATAATTCCGATTGAAATACGAACTTTTTTTCAAGGAACGTTAGGTGGACCATTCTTTTTGCATTACAGCCCAAACATTAGTGGTAGTCTGAGATATCAATTTCGTTTCCTTTGAACAACCCCCTGATTCGATAAAAATTCTATATTTTTCAAAATAGAATAAGCGAATATGTCGATAATTCCGATTGAAATACGAATTTTTTTCTAGGAACGTTAGGCGGACCATTATTTTTGCATTACAGCCCAAACATTACTGGTAGTCTGAGATACCAATTTGGTTGACTTTGAACAGCTGCTTTATCTGATAGAATTTCTATATTTTTTAAAATAGAATAAGCGAATATGTCGATAATTCCTATTGAAAAACGAACTTTTTTCTAGGAACGTTAGGCGGACCATACTTTTTGCATTACAGCCCAAACATTACTGGTAGTCTGAGATATCAATTTGATTGCCTTTGAACAGATCCTTGATCCGATAAAATTTCTATCTTTTTGAAAATAGAAAAGGCGAATAAGTCAATATTTCCGACTGAAATACGAACTTTTTTCTAGGAACGTTAGGCGGACCATACTTTTTGCATTAAAACCCAAACATTACTGGTAGTCTCGGATATCAATTTGGTTTACTTTTAAGAACTCCTTGAGCCGATAAAACTTCTATATGTTTTAAAATAGAATAAGCGAATATATGTACATTTCCGACTGAAATACGCAGTTTTCTTCTAGGAACGTTAGGTGGACTTTCTTTGCATTACAGCCCAAAGATTACTGGAAGTCTGGGATTCCAATTTGATTGACTTTGAACAACCCCATGATTCGATAAAATTTCATTATTTTTTAAGATAGAATAAGCGAATAAATCGATAATTCCGATTGAAATACGAACTTTTTTGCTAGGAACGTTAGGCGGACCAATCTTTTTGCATTACAGCCCAAACATTACTGGTAATCTGGGATATCAATTTGGTTCACATTGAACAGCACCTTGATCCGATAAAATTTCTATATTTTTGAGAATAGAATAAGCGAATAAGTCGATAATTCCGACTGAAATGCCAACTTGTTTTCTAGGAACGTTAGGCGGACCATTCTTTTTGCATTACGGCCCAAACGTTACTGGTAGTCTGTGATATTAATTTGGTTCACTTTGAACAACTCTCTGATCCAACAAAATTTCTTTATTTTTAAAACAGAAAGTTGAAATAAGTAGATTTTTCCGATTGAAATACGAAATTTATTTCTAGGAACGTTATGCGGACCTTTTTTTGCATTACAACCCAAATATTACTGGTAGTCTGGGATATCAATTTGGTTCAATTTGAAATACTCCTTGATCCGATAAGATTTCTATACTTTTGAAAATATAATAAGCGAATAAGTCGATAATTCCGATTGAAATACGAACTTGTTTTCTAGGAGCGTTAGAAAGACCATTCTTTTTGCATTACGGCTCAAACCTTACTTGTAGTCTGGGATATCAATTTGGTTCACTTTGAACAACCCTTTGATCCCATAAAATTTCTATATTTTTGAGAATAGAATAAGCGAATAAGTCGATAATTCCGATTGAAATAAAAACTTGTTTTCTGGGAACGTTAGGCAGACCGTTATCTTTGCATTTCAACCCAAAAATTACTGGTAGTCTCGGATATCAATTTGGTTTACTTTTCACAACTCCTTGAGACGACAAAATTTCTATTTTTTTTAAAATAGAATAATCGAATAAGTAGATTTTTCCGATTGAAGTACGAACTTTTTTTCTAGGAACGTCCGGCGGACAATTTTTTTGGTATTACAACCCAAACATTACTGGTAGTCTCGGATATCAATTTGGTTTACTTTGAACAACTCCTTGATCCAATAAAACCTCTATATTTTTTAAAATAGAATAAGCGAATCAGTTGACATTTCCGATTGAAATACGAACTTTTTTCGAGGAAAATTGGGCGGACAATTCTCTTTGCATTACGGCCCAAACATTACTGGTAGTCGTCTGGGATATCATTTTGGTTCTCTTTGAACAACTCTTTGATCCGACAAAATTTTTATTTTTTTTAAAATAGAATAATCGAATAAGTAGATTTTTCCGATTGAAGTACGAACTTTTTTTCTAGGAACGTCCGGCGGACAATTTTTTTGGTATTACAACCCAAACATTACTGGTAGTCTCGGATATCAATTTGGTTTACTTTGAACAACTCCTTGATCCAATAAAACCTCTATATTTTTTAAAATAGAATAAGCGAATCAGTTGACATTTCCGATTGAAATACGAACTTTTTTCGAGGAAAATTGGGCGGACAATTCTCTTTGCATTACGGCCCAAACTTTACTGGTAGTCGTCTGGGATATCATTTTGGTTCTCTTTGAACAACTCTCTGATCCAACAAAATTTCTTTATTTTTAAAACAGAAAGTTGAAATAAGTAGATTTTTCCGATTGAAATACGAAATATTTTTCTAGGAACGTTATGCGGACCTTTTTTTGCATTACAACCCAAATATTACTGGTAGTCTGGGATATCAATTTGGTTTAATTTGAAATACTCCTTGATCCGATAAGATTTCTATACTTTTGAAAATATAATAAGCGAATAAGTCGATAATTCCGATTGAAACACGAACTTGTTTTCTAGGAGCGTTAGAAAGACCATTCTTTTTGCATTACGGCTCAAACCTTACTTGTAGTCTGGGATATCAATTTGGTTCACTTTGAACAACCCTTTGATCCCATAAAATTTCTATATTTTTGAGAATAGAATAAGCGAATAAGTCGATAATTCCGATTGAAATAAAAACTTGTTTTCTGGGAACGTTAGGCAGACCATTATCTTTGCATTTAAACCCAAAAATTACTGGTAGTCTCGGATATCAATTTGGTTTACTTTTCACAACTCCTTGAGACGACAAAATTTCTATTTTTTTTAAAATAGAATAATCGAATAAGTAGATTTTTCCGATTGAAGTACGAACTTTTTTTTTAGGAACGTCCGGCGGACAATTTTTTTGGTATTACAACCCAAACATTACTGGTAGTCTCGGATATCAATTTGGTTTACTTTGAACAACTCCTTGATCCAATAAAACCTCTATATTTTTTAAAATAGAATAAGCGAATCAGTTGACATTTCCGATTGAAGTACGAACTTTTTTCGAGGAAAATTGGGCGGACAATTCTCTTTGCATTACGGCCCAAACATTACTGGTAGTCGTCTGGGATATCATTTTGGTTCTCTTTGAACAACTCTTTGATCCGACAAAATTTTTATTTTTTTTAAAATAGAATAATCGAATAAGTAGATTTTTCCGATTGAAGTACGAACTTTTTTTCTAGGAACGTCCGGCGGACAATTTTTTTGGTATTACAACCCAAACATTACTGGTAGTCTCGGATATCAATTTGGTTTACTTTGAACAACTCCTTGATCCAATAAAACCTCTATATTTTTTAAAATAGAATAAGCGAATCAGTTGACATTTCCGATTGAAATACGAACTTTTTTCGAGGAAAATTGGGCGGACAATTCTCTTTGCATTACGGCCCAAACCTTACTGGTAGTCGTCTGGGATATCATTTTGGTTCTCTTTGAACAACTCTTTGATCCGACAAAATTTTTATTTTTTTTTAAAATAGAATAATCGAATAAGTAGATTTTTCCGATTGAAATACGAACTTGTTTTCTCGTAACGTTAGGCGGACCATTCTTTTTGCTTTACAGCCCAAACATTACTGGTAGTCTGAGATATCAATTTGGTTGCCTTTGGACAACCCCCTGATTCGATAAAATTTCTATATTTTTTAAAATAGAATAAGCGAATAAGTCGATAATTCCGATTGAAATACGAACTTTTGTCTAGGAACGTTAGGCGGACCATTCTTTTTGCTTTACAGCCCAAACATTACTGGTAGTCTCGGATATCAATTTGGTTTACTTTGAACAACTCCTTGATCCAATAAAACCTCTATATTTTTTTAAAATAGAATAAGCGAATCAGTTGACATTTCCGATTGAAATACGAACTTTTTTCGAGGAAAATTGGGCGGACCATTCTCTTTGCATTACGGCCCAAACCTTACTGGTAGTCGTCTGGGATATCAATTTGGTTCTCTTTGAACAACTCTTTGATCCGACAAAATTTTTGTTTTTTTAAAAATAGAATAATCGAATAAGTAGACTTTTCCGATTAAAATACGAACTTTTTTTCTAGGAACGTCCGGCGGACAATTTTTTTGGTATTACAACCCAAACATTACTGGTAGTCTCGGATATCAATTTGGTTTACTTTGAACAACTCCTTGATCCAATAAAACCTCTATATTTATTTAAAATAGAATAAGCGAGTCAGTTGACATTTCCGATTGAAATACGAACTTTTTTCGAGGAAAATTGGGCGGACCATTCTCTTTGCATTACGGCCCAAACGTTACTGGTAGTCGTCTGGGATATCAATTTGGTTCTCTTTGAACGACTCTTTGATCCGACAAAATTTTTTTTTTTTTAAAAATAGAATAATCGATTAAGTAGATTTTTCCGATTGAAGTACGAACTTCTTTTCTAGGAACGTCCGCCGGATCATTTTTTTGGTATTACAACCCAAACATTACTGTTAGTCTCGGATATCAATTTGGTTTACTTTGAACAACTCCTGGATCTAATAAAACTTCTATATTTTTTAAAATAGAATAAGCGAATCAGTTGACATTTCCGATTGAAATACAATCTTTTTTCTAGGAAAATTAGGCGGACCATTCTCTTTGCATTACGGCCCAAACCTTACTAGTAGTCTGGGATATCAATTTGGTTCACTTTGAACAGCCCCTTTTTCCAAAAAAATTTCTACATTTCTTAGAATAGAATAACGAATAAGTCGATATTTCCGATTGAAATAGGCACGTTTTCCAAGTTTAATGAGCATAATGACCCCCAAGCTCACGTGCCATTATTTCAAGTGGTGACATTCAATATAACAATATATAATTTGTAACTGGGGGTCATACAATAAACTGGGGGGATAAAACAGAATAGATCCGAAAATCGGACGAAAGATTATTAAAAGCTCATTGGCGCACGTGCTTAGTTTGGAAGAAGAATCATCTGATTTTCAACGTATGAGGGCATTGATTTTAATGAAATTGAAACTTCCCATCCAACTTAGTGCGCATATAACATTGCATATAACGTTTTCCGTTTGCCCTCCCTCCCCCAGTACGTTGACAACACATAAACTGCAATTGGTTATGAAAAAAAACTGATTTGAACACAAACACCTTCATGAGGGACAAAACTCCATTTCGACCCCACTACGTCCCCAACATGAGGTGCTCAAAAACCAAACGGGAGGAGCGAGGCCCTCACCTTAGAAATAATTTAAAAAATTCTTACGGCCTCCACAATCGTGAGGGACTGCTACCATGAAAAGAGTGTCACATGTGAGGAACTACTCCCATGTAAGGGACTTCCTCCACGTTATGTGGGTTTTAAACGAAGAAACACCAAAGCTACCGGACACCAATATGTCAAAGTGGGGGTATGTGTCCCGGCCAATTCCTCGATAACGGCTGAAAGAAACAAAACGCCATTTACAGGGATTCAAGTACAGCTCAAATTGAGTTCAAATCGACAAACAGATCAAAAATCGGTTCACTCTACGAAGAGATATTCCGACATAAAGGTACCGTACCAAAGGACAAATGGGTCATGTCGGGGTCCTGTTTCGCTGTTATAGTTGCTATAAATAATAACCAACTACCATAACCAAGCTATGATAATAACCAAGAACACAAACTGGGTCTCTGGGACCAGTCCGGGGTCCCGAATTCGACAGTTTTACCATTTTACCGAGTAGATCACCTCATTATAAGCGTGAAGTCAGGGGGTTGGGGGTCATTTGCAGAGTGAAAATTGACACTGGATTGCAAAAAAACGTGTAGAAAGAATATATGGGGGGATTCCCCATTACAAATGGAGTTCAACGCGCCTATTTGTGCAGTCAAAGTCAATAGTTTTCATCATTTCACATGTAGAAGCGCGAATCGTACCAGTCACAAAAACTTCACGATGACCGTATGTGTCGAGGCTAATTTCCGAAAAACGACTGAAAGCAACAAAACGCCATTTACAGGGATTCAAATGCGGCTCAAGTGCACTTCAAGACACAGATCATAAATCGGTTCCCTCTATGAGGAGATATTTCAACGTAAAGGTCCCGTACCAAATGACCTCCTTTTACTGCCGAGTTTCATGTTTCACTATAAGAGACCTTAAAAACGTGATGAAAAGGGGTATAATATTTATATATATACATATATAAATATATATATATATATATATAAATATATATATATATATATATATATATATATATATAGTCAGACTACCCATTAAATGGGCAATCTTAAATACTATAATTTTTAATCGGGAAAAAATCAACTTTTTTATGTCACCGCTGACAGAGCCGAAAATGGACCAAAATCGAGGTTCGGCGCATACAGGGCAAAAGTTGACCACCTCAACTCAACAAAACGGTAAAAAAAAATATTTACAGAGATACTCTACGCTAACTCAGGATTCCTGGGAGCCCACATATGTGGTTGCAATTGTGTATTATGGGGTACCGAAATGTAGGTGACACCATATTGACCAGAAATTGTGATTAACTTGAATTTTGCTGTTAAATAAATTTTTGATCAGTTTGATTTAAGTTACCAACTAATTGGAAAAAGCAATAAGAGTTCAGTACCAACAAATGGCGACTACTATCGTTTGTAGTCGCCAAATATCATTTCATTGAGTAGTTTCAGAGATATTATCAAAAGTATGAAGTGAATCCTTTTTTTCGGATTCCGATCAGTGACCTAGATCCGCAAATCTTGCGCAAGCACAGCTCCAGAACGTTTTTCGGCTTTCCTCTGTACAACAGTTATGTACACCAAGACACACATTGGTTGCGCCGAACCTTTACCACGAGTTGTGAATTAAATTTCACAGCTCACGGTAAAGGCAATAATGTTTTTGATATTTCTCACAAACACGACACAACAGAATGTCCATTAATTCAAGAAAAATTAAAAAAATGTCCTTTTTTCAAGAAATAATGGTTCATTTCTAATAAAAGGCATGGCTGCCCGGCAAATATCGTCCATTGCTTTCGTAGACTTGAATGTATGACTCTTGAACAAAGAATTTGGAGCAAAATAAGAACTTCATTTGTTTTTTCTCCAATTATTTTTAATGCCTCACTTGATCAAGATAATTCAGTGAATGAAAAGATCTATGGGAGCAAAAACATATTAAAATCAACCAAATGTGACTATGGTTTGATGTAGTAGTAAGGGAGATATCACTACAACTGGGAATCAATCGAGAAATTTTTATCTATAATAATATATCAATCTGCAAATTTTGATCAAAAAGTAGTGGTGGTAGGGAAAAAAACATATATCTAACTACCTGTTGAGCCTAATTCGTAGGAGTTTTACTTAGAATCAGATTAGTCAGGTACATTGAAAAATGCTCTAAGCCTCCGAAGTGTTTTTGAATATCAAGTTTTTGACAAAAATTTTTCTAACATCGATTAATTCAAAAAAGCTAACAAAACCGCAGTATCATTCATTTCGTTTCAAAAATGTTTTAAAGAGGGCTCAAATTGAACTCATGACAAAAAGTGAAAATTGAAGATGTTTCAGAAAAGAAGGTACGGTACCATACGACCTTTTTCGGCTACCGAGTGTGAAATTTCGCTGAAATAGACCACCAAAACATGGCAAAAGGGGTGCAAAATTCATATAGTGCTACTCCCCATTAAATGGGCAATCTTTTACTGTATAAATTATAATCCGGATAAAGTATTTTTAGTTTCTCTATGTCATCGCCGAAGTAGCCGAAAATGGTCCAAAATCGAGGTTCGGCCCATACCGAGCAAAAATTGACCCTCACAATTCCATTAAACCAGATAGAAGATATATATGGGGAAACTCCTCATTATCTGAGAATTATGAGGAGCCCATATATGTGGGTGTAATTTGGAGTTTTCAGGTCCCGAAAATTGCCTGACACCAATTTGACCAAAAAAACTACTATTTTGATATTTGCCCAGGAATAAAATTTTTGATCAGGAAGATTTTGGAACCAACTGGCGCGTCGAAAAAAGAAGGGTACTGTGTCAACAAAATGCTACTACGATCCTTTGCTGTCATGGAGTAGTTTCTGAAATTTTGACAAAAGTTTGAATTGAAGCTCTTTTATTGTTATCCGAACAGTGACAATAATTTCCAAAACTTGCACAAGAACCAATTCAGAACGTCTTTTAGCGTTGTTCTAGAGAAAAAAGAAAGTCCGAGTGGATTACCTCATTATAAGCGTGAAATCAGGGGGTTGGGGGATCACTTGCAGAGTGAAAATTGACACCCTGGATCGCAAAAAAAAACCTGTAGAAAAAATATATGGGGAGATTCCCCCTTACAAATGGAGTTCAACGCGCCTATTTGTGCAGTCAAAGTCAATAATTTTCATCATTTCACATGTAGAAACGCGAAACATACCAGTCACTAAAGTTTCACGATGACCGTATGTGTCGAGGCCAATTTCTCAAAAACGACTGAAAGAAACAAAACGCCATTTAGAGGATTCAAGTACGGCTCAAGCTGAGTTTAATTCAAGAGACAGATCATAAATCGGTTCCCTCTATGAGGAGATATTTCAACATAAAGGTCCCGTGCCAAATTACCTTGAAAACGTGAGAAAAAGGGGTATAATATATATATATATATATATATATATATATATATATATATATATATATATATATATATATATATATATAGTCAGACCCCCCATTAAATGGGCAATCTTAAACACTATAATTTATAATCGGGACGAAAAAAATCAACTTTTTTATGTCACCGACGACATAGCCGAAAATAGACCAAAATCGATATTCGGCGCATACAGGGCAAAAATTGACCATCTCAACTCAGCAAAACGATATAAAGATTTTTACAGAGATACTCTACACTAACTCAGGAATCTAGGGAGCACATATATGTGGTTGCAATTGTGTATTATGGGGTACCGAAATGTAGGTGACACCAATTTGACCAGAAATTGTGACTAACTTGCACAGATCGCAGAAAATTGCTGTTAAATAACTTTTTGATCAGTTTGATTTAAGTTACCAACTGATTGGAAAAAGCAATAAGAGTTCAGTACCAACAAAAGGCGACTACGACCGTTTCATTTCATCGTGTAGTTTCAGAGATATTATCAAAAGTATGAAGTGAATCCTTTTTTTCGGATTCCGATCAGTGACCTAGATCCGCAAATCTTGCGCAAGCACAGCTCCAGAACGTGTTTTGGCTTTCCTCTGTACAACAGTTATGTACACCAAGACACAATTGGTTGCGCCGAACCTTTACCACGAGTTGTGAAATAAATTGCACAGCTCGCGGTAAAGGCAATGGTGTTTTCGATATTTCTCACAAACACGACACAACAGAATGTCCACTAATTCAAGAAAAATTTTAAAAAAATGTCCTTTTCTTCAAGAAGTAATGGTTTATTTTCATTTCTATTAACAGGCATGGCTGCACGGCAAAAATTATTAATTGCATTCGTAGACATGAATGTATGACTCTTGAAAAAAGAATTTGTTGCAAATCAGGGCATTCCAATGCTATATGACGTTGATCTATTTACCCAATTGCCTAGTTAAACACACAAGGTGAACGCAGTGAAAATAAAATCAACGCTATAATTTTCACCGCTAAGTTACCACAATTTTCTCTCGACTCAAGTTTTAAATGGAACTGTAATGTAAGATTTAAGGGTAAAGCGTTGAAACTCTTAACTTGCCATTTTTCATTAAATTTTTTAGCAGTCAGCAGACAGATGGAGGACTTTTAAGTTTTTAAAGAAATTGTTAGAAAAAATCAATGGGATCAAGGAATTTCTGAACTGAAACCAATTTACATTTCTAAGTTTGCCTGTGTATAGGATGTAAATAACACCATGGGAAGTATTTGTTGGAATAGGTTGCCGAAGAGAAGTTCGTTTTTCACAAGGTTTATGCACAATTTCGCTATTAGCCTAATTCAAAAAAATGTGTTTTATTCGGAACAAGGATTTATTCAAATAATGGAACCAAACTTATCATCAGAGATTGCCTCTGTATGTGTGTTTTTCAATCCAGCCGCGGATTTATTCAAATGACACCAAACTTGGTATATACAACCAAATTTGTTGGTATAGATTGCCTAAGAAAAAGTTTGTTTTTTCATACGTTTCTTTTTACATGTTATAGCTATTGCCATTTTTTAAACAGCTGTTCTGATCCGATTAACGAGTTATTCAAATAAAAATAAATTTGTTTAGGTTAGTAAAATATTGTCAGTTCTGGGAAAGAGGATGTGTGGAGCCTGGATTTAAGTTGACAAAGAAATGCTGAAAAAGAGTAAGTACGAAAACTGCGTTAAACAGTTGAACAGAGTTGTTGATTTGACAACTGAATGTTATGCAAAAAGAACAGAAGATGCTATTATTTTGATTTTGCATTATTTTTGTTTTAGCAAACAGATTAGCAATTGCTGTTTTAGGTCCGACCCCACTTCTGGGGGGAGGAACTATATACTCAAATGGGTTTTTTTTGTTCGGACAATTTTGGCCGATCGATATATTCATTGTAGAGAAATGTGAGTGGTATCATTAAAAAACCAGTGCAGCGTAGAATTCGAAACTAAAAAGATTTTTTCAAATTTCCTTTTTTTTCCAAGAATTATCGAGGACTGAAATTTTGGCATGAGTGTTCACTTTTAGTGTAATTTTTCTTCAAATTAAGATAATTTTTTTTTTAAAATATGATTTCAAAATTACATTTCAGCACACAAAATGAAACATTTTGCAGTTCCTAATAGACGAAAAGTGATAAAAAATAAAAGTTCTAGTCTCATAGGGAAGTTAATTGTTTAAAAAAAATGAATTCTATTTCAGAGCTCTTTTTTTAAAGAACTTTTCGTATTTTTTTTTTGTTTTCTTGGATCACCTCGCGACTAGTCCCTTTTAACATCTAGATTCCGTAATGACAAACCTGATTTACAGTGAAATGAAGCCCAATGAACAAACAATTCGTTTTGAGGTAATTGCATGTGTTTTTTTGGCTTCAACTCTGAGTTTTCGTAATTTTAATTAAAACTTTGATTTTATGTTTGAACTTTTACTAAATTTTTAGGAGTCCTATGGCATTGTCTCGTTGATTAAAAGTTCAATAGGTTTTGTTATAAGCAGTAAGTGATCTTGAGCTTTCAGTGGACAGCTAATGGCTGTTAAGCCTTTAAAAACATATTTTCGAGAATTCTAAGTCAATCTCAGCAGACAGGGCCCCATTTTTTTCCAATGCAACAAAAAATAATCTGGCTGGCAGTTTTATGTTCTAACTATTTGTTTTTTGACTTCAATGCGACAAGTATTCAAAAAGTTTTTAAAAATTTTTGGATATTTTCTCATTATTGGTTCCTCTTGAAATCTTATTATATTATGCTGATATTGATATCTCCCACTGGCTTACAGAAGACGTTGATTGTATGATGGATATGGTTTTCAGAGAAATTTTTTGGTTGAAATGGCTTCGACACTTTCTTCTCGCACTTTTCTGCCGATTTTTTAGTTTTTGCCTATATTTGGTGTTTTTTCGTAGTCATAAGAGTTATTAACATGTCCTATTGATCACTTATACATGAAATATATCTCTACCCTAAAATTGAGGCATAAGCTTCAATTGATTTCCGGTGAAAGCTATCGAACTTAATGGCTGTTAAGAATTTAAAAACCTTTTTTCAGAAACTTTTTTGAAAACTACCTAATCTTAAACTTATTTTCGTGAACTGGTAGTCAGTCCTAGTAATGATCGGACCCCTTTTTTCAACCAGAATCAAAATTTTTATCAGTTTTATCTTCCAAATTTTGGTTTTATGACTTCGATACACGAGTGTTCATATATTTTTTAGTTTCTGGATATTTTTTTGTAATTTTTTTTCTTTTGGACCCTTGACACATTATCTTAATATTGACGGTTGCATTGCTTAGAGATGACGTTCAACGGATCATATATAAAATGTATAGGAAAACTTATGGCTTAAATGGTTTCGACACTTTCATCTCGTACTTTTCAACTTAATCTTGGGATTTTTCCTGTATTTCATTGTAATGTCCTATTGATGACCTAATAATGACAAATTAGGCATAATTTAGCGTATATAATAGCTTCCATTGAAAGCTATTGAATTTAATGGGGTAGATATTATGGGTTTTCTCAAATACTTCGTGTTTTAATGTAATTGTTCATCTTTGAAGTTCATTTGTAGTAAATTTGTTTGAAAAACTCGCATTGCTGTAACAAAATTATTTGAACGCAGAAAATTTTTACCGAGAAAACCATTTTTTTTAATAACTTCGACACTTTTCTAGATCATTTTTTTTAATGCTATTTTTTGCTTTTTTCATAATTTAGGTTGCATTAAAAAGCTGACCGGTCCCATTAGCTTGTGTATGACGATTGAACGAAAGATGTTACTCGAAGCAGTTCAATTTACTGCGAATAGTCTTAAAGTTTATGATATTGTACATATTTAAGATTTTTAAGGATTTTCAGGTTTTTCAGTTTTTGTTGTTCGTTTCGTTAACTTGTAACTTAATCTCACCATTGAGAGGTCCCATACAATTCCATGCACTTTGAAAATTAACATGTTTACTGATATTATGACGTAACCGATGTTTTGTTTGTTGGCCAGTATACGTTTTCATAAAAGTTATGTGAGTGGTGTCTTTTTGTTTTTTTTTTCTAATTGTTTAGCACAATTGCATAATGACAGATTCCAATGATTTTCAAATATGGCCC
The DNA here is from genome assembly GCF_964194025.1 of Convolutriloba macropyga. Classification (NCBI taxonomy): domain Eukaryota; kingdom Metazoa; phylum Xenacoelomorpha; order Acoela; family Convolutidae; genus Convolutriloba; species Convolutriloba macropyga. The sequence goes on from NC_134469.1 coordinate 82,655,585, forward strand.
TATTGAACTTACTCATTCATTCAGTATAATACTAGCTGAATTATTGAAAAAGAAATTGAAATGAAAATACATAATAGTCAGATAATAGTTAATGATTTTAATGGCTGCACTAAGTTGTGGTTTTGCAACGTTTGTAAAAAGTTGAGTTTTTTAACATCTGTAGTCCATACCTAGGGCTTATTCTAACCAGAAACAGGTGCTAGGGTTTTCATTATGACTTTTTAGTAAATTTTTTAGGAATTTTTTTAAGACTCTTGAAGTTACTTGATTTAAATCTGTTGATTGTTTTTTTAGTTTCGCCTCATTATTTCTTCTTTTTATCGCCTTGTTACCTAGTCTCATGTCTCATTAACCCCATCTGATGTGTAGTTAGGAAAAATAAATTGGTGTAGCTGATTGTAATTTGACCTTGTTACTAGGTGCCTTTAAATTAAGATATTGAGTTTTTGTCATGAGTTTTTGTTTTTTTTTTGCATTTTGTTGTTGTTAGTGTTTTGTTCTCATAGACTTCTGAGTGGCAGATCTTTTTGTAATGAGGCATGGCATTATTTAATTCATTTATCCTCTTGGTTGTATAACAATTTTGTAAAACTCAAACATCTTTTTTTGACATTTCTATGTCAAAATTGTAAGTCAAAAGACAGTTAAGTAAAAATGTAGATGAGCGCGGGTCGGAACATCATGTGCAAACGCACATTAACGAGCCTCCTTGTTATAATTTATAGTTTAAATGATTGAACCAATTAACAGCTGCATCTATCCGACATCTTTATTTGACTATTGTTTTTGTGGCCATAAAGAAGATACGGGTCTATTGGGATTTCTAATAACTGATTATTTACAAAACTGATTGGTTTCTTTTTGGTTTTTTCAAGCTCAAAACTGATTGGTTTTCAGGTTCAAAACGGCAATTTAAATCTTTTTATGGACCTGGACAGATTGATTTTATAAAATTCGATATTTCTGGCTTTGTATCCAATGTTGTTGATCAGTTGTTTCATCTGCATCCAGGGTTGAAACTATGTTTCAAAAAAGTTAATTTCCAATTTATAAGAAAAAATTGCAGAAAAATAATATTCAAGAGTTTTTAATGAATTTCTGTAAGAATTATAGAAATTTCATCGTAAAGAAAACAAACGCATTTCAATTTTGCTGCAGTGGAATTATTTAAATTTTTCCTGCTATAAAACGCAGACATTATCAGTTTTCAATATTTTCATCTTCCTAATGATGACTGCTGACGCACTGTTTGAGCAAAAAATAAAGCAAAACGAGGATTCTTTATTTCGAGGATATTGAAATTATAAGAGTCTTAATTGAATTCGTTTTTCATAGCTAAGATATATTATTGCCCTTATGTCATATATTTGTAGTTCGCGGCGGCCCAAAAAACTGAATCAGCAAAATTCAGCTTCAAATTTATGAGAAATGTGGCAACTGAACTCCATCAGTCTTCAATCAAAAGGCAATCAAAGTTTACCTTTTTTTAAGATTTGACTTTGAGTCCTAGGAAAATGCTCAATTTTGATCTATGCGTTCAACTGATTTTAGATTGTGTCAGGTATTCTACGAATGGAGAACATGCTAAACGTTTTATAAAAGAAAATGATTCTTGATTTTTGCTACGAAATTGTAGCCATTTGCAAGATTTTTTTGCCAATTGTCAGTCTAAATAAAAATAAATTTCCTGTTCTGCATAATAACTTTTTTTCAATAGTGGCTTTTATGTCAGTTATTATTAAAATGAATTTCCTGTTCTGCTAATAATTTCTTTGTCAATGGTGGGTTTTATTTTAACAAATAAATCAATTTTTGCGCAAAAAAATTTTGGCTTCAGAAACTTTTTTCGTCTTATTGTGTTAATCAATGTAAAAACTAAAGACCTGGTTAATTACTGTACCACCAAGCAGCTAATCAATTTGAAATTTTTTAACCTGTATTTGTTTCTATATTTGTATATATATATATATGTATATATATATATATATATATATATATATATATATATATACATATATATATATATTTAGGGATGGATATATATATATATATATATATATACATATATATATACATATATATATATATATATATATATATATAAATCTCTCTCTCTCTCTATATATATATATTATATATATATATACATATATATATATATATATAAGTAGTATAAAATTTTGACTAGAACCTCAACGGGGGGGACGGACAATTACTGCAGTGTGGCAATCTGCAACGTGGTGGGACAATGTGAAATTTTTTGAAATGCAGTAAAATTCCCCCCCCCCCTAATTTTGAGGTTCGTCAGATTTTTTGATGCTATATTATTATTTTATGGTGCTATATTATTATTTCATTCGTCTTAATTTTTTTTCGGCTATTTGCAACCCGTTCTTTTTCTTCGCAAAAATTGCAAACAGCGCTGATTTCCCGCCAAATATTCAGCAATACCAGACAGCTCCGCTCAAGTATGCGCCATTTTAGTACTATAAATCTCCGCATTTCTACGCGCTATTGTTCTCTGCTGCTGACTTTTGCTATAAAAGAGCGTGCATATATCCGATTTTCACGAAACATAACCCGAATTTTATGCCAAAAATGTTCCAAATTTTCTGTTTTTTGTCCCCCCCACTAGGTTTTTGGGGCATGATCTTAGAAAATTTGCCGATAGATCAACAATTCAAGATTATGGGAACTAAATAAAAGGTTTGGGGGGAACCAGGGAAACCAGCTTATTAACATTTTAGGCTAAAAAAACAAAGCAAACGAGGTTCTGACTCAGATTAAAATTTCAGCCAGTTTTGTACTTCTAAATTTTCATTTCATCGAGATTATTCAGGCAAGCCTATGCTTTTATTTTTATCAATTTCCTAACTGATTTTAAATAAATAGCATAGTTTCATCAGATTGAATTATGATTAATAATTAAATAATTCGAGTATATTCATCAGAAAGTTTCTTGACGTATATTCTGAAAAACCCTTACTAATTTATTGTGTTCTGATCAGCTCGAGTTTGTAGCGTTTGTACCAAAATCGAGGAGATTTCTCAAGCAACATTGACGAATGCTACTTTGAATACGGGCTAAGACCAAATTTTTTAGCAGAGTTTCAACGGAATATAAAAATTTCTGATCTCAATTTCTTGTCTTAAGCTGCCAAAATGCTTTTGTGGAACAATATTTAAACAAGCTTATTTTACTTTCTTTAGAAATTTGAACAATTAATGAAATATAATGTCAAAAAAATTTGCCATTCTTTACAATCTGAGAAACAAACTACAACTATAGTCCTGATCCAACCACATCTCTTATCCATTCTTTGTCAACATATAAACAGAGTGAGTGACAACTGTTCCCTTTAAACTCTAGAATGTTTCGCTTTTACTATTTTTTCCGAAAAAATTGAAGAAAGGGGAGTTAGTGATCAAGGATACTTTTTCGCTTTAATTAAAGGAAACATTTAAAGTTTCGATTATCTGCATTAATCTACCAAATTTAAAGAATGTATCTAAAACTAGATATATCCTGAGGGAAAACCCTTTTCAGGAAATTCTGCATTGCAAAGAACAGTCAATTGAACAAATTCGAAAGAAGAAAAATCGATTACTCATATTATTGCATATATTCAGATAAATTGTATCAGAGTAATCTGAAAAGATAAATGACTAATACATTACTGTTTATTGGAAAGTAAGCAATTTAAAAACCCACGCCAACTTGTCTAGACAAGATAACATCTGAACAAACAATTCTACCCGCCCGATCGTGTAAACAAATTAATACTCGTCTATATCAGCTATGACGGTTATACGAAATATGAAATTCAAATAATCAGAAAAAATATACCCTGAATAAAGACCCATTCATTGTCATAACTGTCCAAGACAATTTTAAAACTTCCATTCACTAATATAGCATCGCTGGGCCAAGCATTGCAAAGGTCGTAAACGAAAACATATTTACAAGTCCCGACCTTTAAACTCCAAAACTGACAAATTCTCATTAGCAATGGATAAATTAGCTCGCCTCCTCGAGTCTATTTACATTTACCGAGAGCACTCCTGTTCAACTTATTTCAATATGACGCATTTCTTTTTACAGATATGACGAAATAATGATGAAATGGTTAAGTCAAATAAACAAATTGATCTGCAACCTTTCCGCCATTGTTCTTTCTTATTGTTCAATATAAGTTTTTTGAAAACTCTTACGTTCTTTGGCCCCTATTACATTACTACAAGTCTTTTGTTACTTAACCTTCTTCTAGCATTTGCTTTCATCTTTGAACCTGCTTTTTTTTCAGTTCCATACCATGTAAATACAAGTTTTCATTTCTCTTGTTACTAGAATTGGTTCTAGACTCTGCTTTTAGGTATTTATAAAACTTTCCTTCGAAAGAAAACTGTTTGCTTTGTTACCGTTTAAATCCGGAAAATCATTAGAAAACATCTCAATTGTTTACCCATCACCTGCAATATGGCTGCTAAATATTTAGAAATCGCAAAGACGAGTTAGCAAGGTACTCGAACCCTTGTGCAAATGTGTCACAACTTCAAAAAC